>NW_024711292.1:7947727-8197727 GCF_018991925.1 Homarus americanus | reverse complement strand
GCTGAAGTAAAATTAATGTAAAAAAATTAATATGGTTGTTTGAAGTACCTGTAACATTATTTAATGTTAATAAATGGAACAATATAAGTAGCTAACCATTAATGGTAAAAAAAAGTGAGACTGCGCGTATGTAAGTGTGCACATGTGAAAACATATTGTCATTACTCTACATAAGAATATGAAAGCAACACTTATTTACTGCTCATATATTTTGAAGGGTTAAATGTTGTACTCTGTATAGACAAGCAGAGAGAGAGAGAGAGCAGCCGAACTGCTGGATGTAAACAAACCTTAATTTCCCGCGGCTTTGTTTTTTTGTTTTTGTTTTTTAAGGGGATTAGCCCACCCGGGCATAGGTCACTGACCCACATTGGGGCCTGAGGGGCAAAAATTTAATACTCCTGTAATAATAATTCACATAAAAAAGAAAAAAGAAAAAAAGCTGCCTATCTACCTATTGGACAAACTAAAATCGTTCCGGACCACGGGAGTTTCCGGACCACAGAATGCCGGACTAGAGAGGTACAACCTGTACTGTAATAATAATAATTAGTTCATAGTAAATAAAACTTATAATAAATACAAAATAAAATAATAATAACAATGACACTAATAATAATAATAAAAATAATAATAATAAAGAACCATAAAGAAATACAAAAATAGAAAAAGATCAATAGTGAGAAACGATATACTGTATGAATGTTGTGTTGTCAAAGTAAGAGAAACAATTAAGACCCTGCAAATGTGTGTAAATGAGGCAGAAAGTCAGATCAGCAACCTGGGACTTGGTCACCATTTTTGTGATGTCATATGGCAGCAGGGTCTACCATTAGACAACACATTATGCTATATGGTTGCCATCCTACAGTAACTTATAACTGATGTAAAAAGAATAAAGTAAAAAAAAAAATTAAAGTATGTCTCCACTGGCATCATTACAGTATTACCCCGCCTAACGCGGTTTCACTTAACGCGTTTTATCATATACGCGGTGCCTCGCCAGAGCTGAACTTTCACTTAACACGGATTTTTTCCACATATACGCGGTGAGTGTCCGGCTCGAGACGCTATTTTTAGATTTGCCCCACCCGCCACCCTGCCTGACTGCCTGTTTTAGCTCATAAAATTCATACAAATTACCCGGCCAGAATATAATTTACATTGCTGGAATTCTTATAATTTGGTGATCATTTTGAATATAAACATCATATTTTTGCATTAGACATACAAATTTTAGATAAAAATTTTTCTCAGAGTAACTATGTTATCTTTTGTGCAAAATATATGACATTTATATTCAAAATATTCCTGGTCTTACAAGGAATCCAGCAATGTCAATTATATTATCCTAACTTTAGTTTGAGGTATTATTTATTAAAATTTAGTGGTTATCCCACACATCTCCTTGGGACGGTTGGTGGGGGGTGGGGGGGAGGGAGGGACCGACCGACCATCTGTTACCCCGTGAAGAATTATTTTTTTTTTTATTAACTGAAGATATTTGTTTTAGCTCATAAAATTCATACAAATTACCCGGTCTGAATATAATTTACATTGCTGGAATTCTTATAATTTGATGATCATTTTGAATATAAACATCATATATTTTGCATTAGACATACAAATTTTAGATACAAATTTTTCTCAAATTAACTATGTTATCTTTTGTGCAAAATATATGACATTTATATTCAAAATATTCCTGGTCTTACAAGGAATCCAGCAATGTCAATAATATTATCCTAACTTTAATCTGAGGTATTATTTAATACTAAATGTTAAAAACTCTGGAAGGGAGGATTGGTGGGGGGTGGGGGGGGAGGGTTGGGACTGACCGCTCGGTTGGAAGAGGGGGGGAGGCAAGGTGGGGTACTTTGATTGACAGATAGTGTCCTGAAGATTATTTTTTTTTTATTAACTGAAGATATTTGTTTTAGCTCATAAAATTCATACAAATTACCCGGTCAGAATATAATTTACATTGCTGGAATTCTTATAATTTGGTGATCATTTTGAATATAAACATCATATATTTTGCATTAAACATACAAATTTTAGATAAAAAATTTTTCTAGGTAACTATGTTATCTTTTGTGCAAAATATATGACATTTATATTCAAAATATTCCTGGTCTTACAAGGAATCCAGCAATGTCAATTGTATTATCCTAACTTTAGTTTGAGGTATTATTTATTAAAATTTAGTGGTTTTCCCCCAAAAATTTCTCAGAGAGGGAAGAGCCGGCAGTGTAGTGTGAGAGGGGGAGTGAGTTGAGTCCATTATTTGAATGGACATTAACTTAGCGACTGTATTTCTCTATTTCTCTTAAGTATTAATTGTGTGCATGTACCATCATAAAATTAAGATGTTATTTTTACTACAACATAGGTATGTGCCTTCAAAAAGTGAAGTTTGGGGGTCGGGCCGGTTTCTATTGGAATTAATCCCATATGTTCTGTTGTTCACTTAACGCGGATTTCACTTAACGCGGGACCCTCTGGGTTCAATTGACCGCGTTAAGTGGGGTACAACTGTATATATTTTTGGTAGCTATATTGTGTATATTTTTTTTCAAATTTTTTCCCACAACATACAAAAACAACCAATGGTGGTGTTGTCTTACTTATGACCCTCTGCCTACTCAACAAGTATTTGTTTCCAGTCATACAAAACCAAACACACTGACTATTTTTACTACCTTGGGAGCCTCCCCTGTCCCTCATGACACATCTAGCTATCCTGTTCCTTATGAATTAGTTTCAGTCGAGCTGCTCATACTGTATGAACTGCCTGTATCTTACTGCAATTCATGGGTAGTGTCCTGAGACAAGGAAATCCTGAACTTTTAAGGCTCTAACTTATTAGGAAATTTGGGTCAAGGTTCTGCTGCTGGCACAATGCAATACAGTACAGAACAGTACTCACATCAGAATAAAGTAATACAGATTGGGTATAATAGGACATCAGAAGTGTGAGTGATGCTCTTGTGTATCCTATGTTTACTAGTCCAAAGCTCAATGAGTAGTGGACATGACTTGCATCAGCTCAGGTGCCCAAATGCTTCACATTATTCATAACTTAAAATGTAACAATGTGCCTCACAGATCGGCTGCAGCTAAATCATAAAATTAACATAACATTACATTGACGTTCAACCATAACTAGATAAAGGTACAGGCACCCAAAACCCATTCTCAGACACATACAACCACACACACACACACAGTTGAATGTTTGTCTATTTAGAAGTTACGAGCGCCCTAAAAGTGAGTTAAATGTGCTCCTTCTAGTGAGTCAAGACATTTGCCAAAAGTAGATACACCAGGTCCGTTATTAACCAACTTGTCATCCGTAAATTCAAGTACTTGCAAGGTATGTCTAAAGATGTATGAAATGCTTCAATTCCTTCATTCTATCTCCATTCAAGCTACCATTTATGGTATAGCTTTCTGTCTCCCATTTCAACCTCTATTTATCCTTTATCTTCGTTCACATTCATTCACAATTTTCTCCTAGTACAGTGCACTCTTCCTAATTCTTTCTCGAACTTTTAAATATGTTCTTCCTAATTATCCATAAGAGCAGGGTTATCTACAAACAATAATTGACTCAGCTATTTGAATTCCATTATTTACAATTTGTACCTTTCTCCATCACTGTTGCTTTCACTTTGCTTTCTGTCCTATCTATGTAATCAATCCTTAAACAATCATGGTAACATTATAAGTCTGTAAATTTTACAGGTCACCAGTTTCTTTTCCTCCAACAGTAAACTCAAACAAAGGCTTTGCACTCCTTGTCAAAAACCCTTAAGCACCTTTGACACATTTCATGCTATATTTACCCCTAGCATTCTCAATAGTTTTCACATCACTTTTCTATTTACTTTTATTGTGTTGTGTCTCTAAATCCATAAAAAAAAAATAATAATAATTTTCTACAAAGACTTCTCTTTCATGATCTTTTATGCAAATATTTGATCCACACACACACTTGTCCTTTTTTAAATTCACTCTTCTCCTCCTCCTCGACACTTATTATTTTTGGTACAATTCTCTCATCATAGCTTAACCATAAAATTTCTCTAGTATCTGTACACCAAATGGACTTATTACTCAAAATTTTTTTATTCATTCTATAACCCTACATTTAATACAGGAAAATTGTACATACTCTGCTGTTCTTCTGGTAACATTCTCTGTTATATGTAGCCTGTATATTCTTTTCATCCATACTATTATTATTCCACCTTGCATCTTTAACATTTCAACAATGACTCCATCCACTCCTAGTCCCTTACCATTTTTGAGTTTCTGTACAACCGGTTTCACCTCCTCCTCCATTACTATTTTTCTTCTTTTGTTCTGACCTTAATACTAATCCCTCTACGAGGTCCAAAACAGATTAACCATGCCTCTAAGTCATCTCATCACATTTAGCAGCACGGCAGTTCAATACTTTCTCCTTATTTCCCTCTCAGTAAGTTTTTGTAAGATATTAATTCTAGTAAGCTCTTTTTTTCACATTACCCGTAACTGTATATTGCAATTCTTTGTAGCAAGTAACACAAATTAATAACAGTATTAAATCATATCATCCAACCAACAGGCTCTATAAATATTTTATCAATATATTCTGAATACTCCCAGCAGCTAAACCATATCAGAACATATTCCCCACCTGTCCATACATGGGGGGTGTGTGTGTGTGTGTGTGCTATATCGTGATGTCACAGCTGAGCTGTTTCTAGACTTTTCTGTTCCCAAAATGACCTGACCTAAGAAATCCAGGGATTGTGTTAAAGTCTCAGTAACATTACAGTTGATCCCTCCTATTTCTATTGGTATATTCTCACAATGATCTGACTTGAAAATCTGTATTAAAGCTCCTACTGATAACTGTGTAAGCATAATTGTGCTATAAATTGAAGTGAAAATATCAACGTGAAAAAGATGCGGAGAAAATTAAGCAGGTTCATCGAACACCACTGGATGGAGACGGGTGAGGGTAAAAGGTAGTTAGATGGGTGCAAGTGATATGTGAGTTTATTTAACTTTTCCCATTAAAAACAAGACAAACAAATTTCTTTAAAAAATTGTCAGGGCAAGTAAAAAAAATATCGGACAAGCAAATTTCAATTGCTCAGGACAATTAAATGTTACACATAATCTGCTCAGCATGGTTTAAACCTTAAATGGTTGCCAAACCATATGTATGGATTCTTTTCAAGGTTACCTGAGAAACAGACCAGCTAATTCTCATATATTCTAAAATACATTAGGGTTTTAATACTATAATTTTCTTGAATATTCGCCATACAAGATACAATAAAAAAAGCAGATGGGTTTTAAATGGATGTAAATAGCATTAGTTTTTAAGGATTGCTAAATTATTATTTTTTTTTACCAGAAACTCCAACTTGCAGGTCTTTAAGTCATACTATTAATGGAACTTTATAATCAAAATAAAGTTAGTTAGATAGGGTAAATTCTCCATTTCAGTAAGCTTATTGTTAGGAAGATTTCAGAAAAAAAAAAATGTTATATTGATTATTACAATGTAACTCAAGCATACAAACGCCAGCAAAAGCACAAGTGACCCTGCATTTTACAGTCGCTCTTTCAAACGAGACAGTATCACTGGTAAAGGGATGTACAACATGTGTGGGTAGCAATAGCGTGCCCTCCTCATCTACCATGCCTACGCAGCGATGCCACACCAGTAATACCTTCTGGTTCTGTTGAGCACGCTGCTGGCTGATTTCCGTGAGCCCCTTCTGAAGGGAGCTCAGTTCACTTTGAAGATCTAGCAAGTCAGCAATAGCCCCCCCGGCCCCACTTGTCAGACTGGCACTCACTATTCCACTGTCCCCATTGCTGCCGAACAACCCGCCAAATGAAGGGTCCTGGGGAAGAAAAGCCAAGTTTTTTGTTAAGTACTTACTGATGATTCCTCTCTGATTTTTCAAGAAGGAAGGTTTAAGAATATATATATATATATATATATATATATATATATATATATATATATATATATATATATATATATATATATATATATATATATATATATATATATATATATATATATATACACACACACACACACACACACAGGGTGATTCAGCAAAGAGTAATTAGTGTGGAGGATGAAATCCTTGGATAATTCTAAATCACAATGTCTCTCTGGTAAAATGTCAGATTCTGCAGTTTCCATGTTACAATACATTTAAGATGTTGTATTAATGAGACATAAGGCGGCTTGGTGCAAACTGACTTGGTGTTTTTTCTCCTTAGCATCCAGAAACACTGCATTCCTAAATTGAATTTATCATAATTTGGAACATGTTAGGGGTTAAAAAAAATCTAGTACTGTACTGTACAGGTATCCCTCACCCATCAAAGGTTCATTCAGCATAGATTCCTTATTATGAAGTTACTAAATGCATATTTATTACAATAAACTTAGTTGTGATAAAATTTTATGGTTGAAAATTATATACAGTATTACCCCGCTTTACACGGTTTCACTTTCCGCGATTTCTCATTTACGCGTACCTTGCCAGAACCAGACTTTCACTTTCCGCGGTGCATCTACTCATAAGCGGTGAAGCATAATTTTTTTATTTTTTTTCAATTAGCTCATAAAATTCATACAAATTACCCGGCCAGAATATAATTTACATTGCTGGAATTCTTACAATATGATGATCATTTTGAATATAAACATCATGGATTTTGAATTAGACATACAAATTTTAGATCTTTTGTAATAATTTGGTTTACACAAAGCAAATAATTTATCCTTTGTGCAGAATATATGAAGTTTACATTCAAAATATTCCCTGACCTGCAAGGAATCCAGAAATGTCAATTATATTATCCTAACTTTAGTCTGAGTTATTATTTATTACTAAAAATGTAAATATACTATTTTCTCCCAATCACTTCTCTGGTAGGGAGGGAGGGAGGGAGGGAGGGAGGGACCAACCCAGCTAGGGCGGAGTATTTTGATTGACAGATAGTGTCCTTGAAGAATATTTCTTTGTTTATTTACTGAAGATATATGTTTTAGCTCATAAAATTCATACAAATTACCCGGCCAGAATATAATTTACGTTGCTGAAATTCTTACAATTTGATGATCATTTTGAATATAAACATCATGGATTTTGCATTAGACATACAAATTTTAGATCTAAAGTAATAATTTGGTTTACACAAAGCAAATATTTTACCTTTTGTGCAAAATATATGAAGTTTACATTCAAAATATTCCCTGACCTGCAAGGAATCCAGAAATGTCAATTATATTATCCTAACTTTAGTCTGAGGTATTATTTATTACTAAAAGTTAAAATCTAGTTTTTTCACCCAACATTTCTCTGGTAGGGAGGGAAGGTGGGGGGTGGGGTGGGAGGGTTGGGACGGACCGACCCAGCTGGTGTGAGTGTGAGGAGGGGGGGAGGCAAGGTGGGGTACTTTCATTGACAGATAGTGTTGTGAAGAATATTTTTATTTTTTTTATTAACTGAAGATATTTGTTTTAGCTCATAAAATTCATACAAATTACTCGACCAGAATATAATTTACATTGCTGGAATTCTTACAATATGATGATCATTTTGAATATAAACATCATGGATTTTGCATTAGACATACAAATTTTAGATCTAAAGTAATAATTTGGTTTACACAAAGCAAATATTTTATCTTTTGTGCAAAATATATGAAGTTTACATTCAAAATATTCCCTGACCTGCAAGGAATCCAGAAATGTCAATTATATTATCCTAACTTTGGTCTGAGGTATTATTTATTACTAAACGTTAAAATCTAGAGTTTTCACCCAAACATTAATCAGAGAGATAGGAGCTAGTGAGCTGGGAAGATGGGGGTGGGGGGGGATTTGAGTCTATTATTTGAATGGACATTAACCTGGCGACTGTATTTCTCTTAAATATTAATTGTGTGAGCATACCATCATAAAATTTAGATGTTATTTTTACTACAACATAGGTATTGTGTCGGAAAAAGTGGAGTTTGGGGGTCGGGCCAATCTCTATTGGAATTAATCCCATATGTTCTGTTGTTCACTTTACGCGGTTTTCACTTTCCGCGGTACCCTGTGGGTTCAATTGACCGCGTAAATCGGGGTACTACTGTAGCCTGGGAGTTTAGGGTGAAGCATATATCACATAATGTAGTTTCATCTAACTTCGTGCACTCACACCCCTCTAATTTAGACTTTGTGTTAATTTGGAAATTTTTGGCAATGTCCAAGTACAGTATAGTAGTGAGCTGATGAATCCTTTGACACTGAGACCTAAATGTCCTAATACCAAAGATTTTAAATCACCTGACAAGTTGCAAATTGTGATCTTGTGCAGAAGAACACTACCTTATGCTTGTGAGAGTCAAGCAAGGTGAATTAATCTTCATTTTATACAGAAATACTGTACAGTATTATTTTTTTTTTTTTGCACAACTCCCCACGTACCACTCATCTTTTATGTGGAAAAATGTACTATTCTCTTACAGCCAATAAAATTTTATCTTTCACAAATGCAGTAATAAGGTAGTCAAATTGCGTGTCAGTCACTTTTTTGTACTATCCTAATGACTCGCTTCTGTTGCTGAAAATCCGCAATCATAACCAAAGAGCAAAATAAGCAGACCAAATTTGGACACTTCAGACTCTTTGGGTAATATGACATGGGAAGAACCCTACAGCTCTCTAATTAAAGGGGTTCAAATGTACTTTTGGGGAATGCTTCTACGGTATTGTATTTTGTAAAGCAAGTTACAACTGTATAGAAACTCAAATAATTTACAATACAGAACTGGAAATAAATTTCTGAAAAGTAACTGGCTATGTCTGAAAAGTGATGACCATTCTGAAATTAAATTCAGTAATTCATAATCTGTATAGCTGTCATATGGTGGAAATACAGTAACCATCAACACATTGTAATGCATGAGTATTTTGTCATATTAGCAACATATTCACTATGATTTAATATAACTACTGTATGGTTAGATATAAATTTAAGAGTCAGTGCCCTCATTCTTAGATGAGTACAGTACTTATACAGTACAGGTGTTTGTATGTGTGTGTGGCTCATACTTCCACCTATGGTAAAGTAGTTTGAAATCCACTCAGTATTATGCTCACACTTGTCTTCAAATGCTCCTTTTAATTGTGTAATATATGAGATTTATTTATTTCCAGTGATGTATTTTGTGTTTTACAATGAATTACTTGTTGTTGTTGTGAAAATAAACAACAGAATTTTCAATGTGTGTTAATCATTTGTTGGAGTGATACATTATTTATTTTTAATTTGTATTAATTGATTCAAAAAGAAATTTGCATAGAATTAGTCCATTTCATGCAAATACACATTTTAGTTACAATAAATTGTGTCAACATTGCAATATTTAAGAATGGAGTGTCTAGTTCTGACTCATCCACATCTCTGGTATAGGAAGGGGATTACATAAATCCTGAGCAGATAACCTACTCCCATGGCCAAATATTATAAGTGATGGAATTATTTGGGCAATTTCCATATTCAACAACTACGATACAGGTTGTCTATATTCTGATGAAAATACAGAAATCTAAAATAGATACTGTATCACACACACACAAAGGGAAACAAGAGCATTCATGCACCAACAATACACTACTGATATCACAATGCACTGGACTGCCTAACTCCATAGATCTAGTTACTTATTAGGGCTAACACCTTTCTTTTTTGTTTATTCAAAACAGGACTTCAATATTGTTATTTACTTATGATCTACTCTAAATCCTCAAGTAAAATGTATTGCTACAAGATTCATTTAATATATTTATCAAGAGCAATGAACGTGTTTTGCTTTTCATGTGCTAAAAAATGAAGTATGCTGTTAATAATATAAAATGTACTGTGCAGTATTAATAATCTTACCTTGACCTCAACCATGATTTATATATATATATATATATATATATATATATATATATATATATATATATATATATATATATATATATATATATATATATATATATATATATATATATATATATATATATATATATATATACACCTATATACAGTCGACCCTCGTTAATTCGGACCCTTTTAATCCGGATTTCGGATAAATCGGACGAAATCTGAACTGTCCATATCAAATTTCTGGTTCTGGGATTGTCCCAGTTGCAATTGGGGTTGCAATTTCAAATTCTGTGTCACTACTAGGAAATAACAAAGTCTCTGGTGCACTCTAAGATTAAGAGAAAATGGACGACTCAGGCGTCCTGAAGTGAGAGAAAACGGACTCCTATGACGGGGCACTCAAATAAAGAGACATGGCTACATGTTTTGTGGACTAGCCACTGTACAGTATCCTTTTCATCACTTTGTAATAAACCTCGTTATGCCTATGTGTTTCTGATAATTATCATAACATTATATATTTATATATTTAGCGGTTGTACAAACACAAGGCCTCACACATGCCATTCAGACTGACAGACTTGACAAGTTTTACCAACCATAAAGACAGTTGAAGCTTTAAACATCACTCACAATGGATCTTGAATATTCCAACTGTAATCAGACATACCTAAGTTGCCTCAACAAATGCAACCCCAGTTGCAATATCAAATTCTGTGTCACTACTAAGAAATAACAAAGTGTCTGGTGTACTCTAAGATTAAGAGAAAACGGACGACTCAGGAGTGCTGATGTGAGAGAAAACAGACTCTTATGACGGGGCACTCAAATAACCATACACATAGCTGTATAATGCAATATTAACCCCTAAATGGACAATCGGCTAAAAAGGACACCCTTCCCCCCCATTAGTCAGTTTTAACGAGGGTCGACTGAATATATATATATATATATATATATATATATATATATATATATATATATATATATATATATATATATATATATATATATATATATATATATATATATTTATATATATATATATATATATATATATATATATATATATATATATATATATATATATATATATATATATATATATATATATATATATATATATATATATATATATATATATATATATCATCTCATATACTGTATCCTATAAGTTAGCTTGATTTAAAGAAGAAATACTGGAGGAAGAGGGGGGTTTCAGATATCTGGGCATAGATGTATCAGTTAATGGGAAAATGAGTGATGAACTGGAACATAAAATAGAGGAAAGACAGAACGTACTGTAATACAGTAAGAGCACCGAGAAATAAAAGGTGAGAAAGAACTGAATCAACGATAACCAATAAGGAAGACATGGTCTGCTCAGGGACTGTGTATTGAAAGATGAGTATACAAGTATCCCTCGCTTAATGAGCATTCGAAATGCAAAAATTTGTTTACACGAATTTCCTAAATTAACATCTCCTTTTCATTTAATGAAATCATGCTCCCCTGGGAGTCAGCTGAGGCACCTAAATCCCCCCTAGCCCTCTCCCTGCCAGGCTGAGATGCGAGTTAAGATTATTATATTTTTTTTTAATTTGTAATTTTGGGTAGATATATAAAACTTTCTTAACATTTTTCTACTCCGTTACTTGCACATAAAATACTACATGTACAGAAAGTGGAAAAAAAGATAAAAAGAAACAATTATCATAAGCAATGGAGGATCTGGTCATTTGCCCCCCCTCCCAAAGGAATAATAATTGCATCTAGGTCATATGGCCTCAAAATATCCCTGAAAATGGTCAGATTAAAGAAAGAAAAGGGGGGGGGGTGCTTACAGCAGCCCCCCCCCCACCCCCCCCAACTGTATGGGCTCGCTATGTTTGCCACTGACCCTCCCCAAACATGGCAGAGTACCCCCAAAATATTGTTCTAAATCTGCCACTTATCAGAAGGTAAAAAAACATAAGGGGAATAAAGATTTCTTTGTGTGTGAGAGCAAGAGGGGGGGGGGGGAAGCAGAGTGTGCAAGCCCCATTGCTAAGGGTTAACAGAGGCAGCTTCCCAGCTGGGCTGCATTGCTATGGAGAGGCTTGAGGCCACACACACAGCCAGCATCTATGCAAATGGCAGTAGTGTGAAAGTTTCATTTAGCTTTTCCTTAATGGTTTTAGCTGTATATTTTCATGTAGATAGTATTCTATCTTTAATATGTTAGGTAGTTTCATTAGTTACCATATGTTTTTCTCATGAACAGATTTCATGTTTTGGGGGTATAACATTGGGATTTTCTTGTTATTGGATAACAGAACCCTATTTTTCCCACATGTTCTGTTATTCAAGATACAAAAATTCACTTCACAAATGCTTTTCATGTAACTTAACTCATTAGTTAAGTGAGGGATGCCTGTAATTCAAAGGTGGATAGTAGGAGGGTGAGATGAAGACTAATAAAATAAAAAGAAGAATAGATGGGGTGAATGATTCACTAGAAATGAGCAGGATGCACATGCATGAAGGAAAGGAGAGCATGGTGCTAACTGCTAAGTGGTGTACAGGCATGGATGTACTGCTAGACTGTGTGAAGTAACATGGATAAACCAGACAAGTATCTTCGGGCCTTTTGTGGAAGAAAAACACAATAGTGGAACACATCTGCTACAGCAGTAAGAATGAAAGACAGAAATGAAGAATGAGTGCTTTTTCTTGGTTCAAACCTGAAATTTAGAAGAATAAGAATTGGAGCTTACAAAAAGAAGTTTGTCACATGTATTGGCCTCCCAAGACTTTGTTACATAATGCTGTACTGAATTACAAAATACTTTATACAGGTATTGTGTTATTCTATTAATGAGTTTTGTGTATCAACATATTTGTACTTAAAATTTGGCACATTTATTGGGCTACAAGGAGTTACAACATATGATCTACTGAGTATTATTTTTATTGCATTTATCTATAAGTGTAAGTTTTATGTATCAGTCTACAAGGCAACTGTCACATGAATTGACCTACTACATCTAATGGTGCACAGTTAAACTGGGGTCTTTCTGACTAGCAGCTAAAAATAGAAGATATATCATTTGCTCACCATCTGCTTTACAGTCTAATTACAAAACTGTGAAAGCTTTTACTAATGCATATTAGGAGTAATTGGTTAAAATATTTTATATAAAGCTAAAAATGAAATTTCACATATATATACTCTACAGCAGTGGTTCTCAACCTTGTTTGCCCCATGCACCCCTTTCACCATATGTCAGAATGTCATTCCCCCCTCCTATCCGAGATTGTCTGCCTCAAAAAGTGCATTCCAAATAATATGCATATAATACTGAAAATCCTTTTTTTTCCATATTAGTATCAGTTTCCCCCCTGAAAACCTGAGGGGGGAAATTCCCCCCTGGTTGAGAACCCCTGTTCTACAGCATGTATGGTAGGTGCAGCAAAGTTCTCTGGACAATTGTGTTAGATTCCTTTTATATCAGTATAGAACACAAAATATCCATAAAAATTATTTAAAGGCATAAACATTATCAATAAATATTTCTAAAAACACAAACATCACCAATTTACTACAAGGCATAATTTTCACCTCTGAGTGCCAGGTTTCAAACCCGGACCACCACGGTTGGTAGTCAGGCAGCTTATCCATGAGAGCTTGATGAGCTTAAAAGTGACCCCACCTTAACTACTCTCTTGTAGCTCAACCTGGCACCCAGAGGTGAAAATTGTTTACATTGATTCACCTGTGTATATTACAGGTTTTCATATACAGTAGACCCTTGCCATTTGTGGGTTTGCGATTCGCGGTAAGCAGATGGTGGCTCTGGTGGCTAGCTTGTGAGCCTTTTCCTGCAGCGCAATGAGTCACCCCACTAGCCCGTGGCATCTCATCTCCCTCTGTTCGTGCTCACCCAGTACCTGTGACCCAGCATCTTGTGTTGTACAGTACTCCCTCTTTATCGACGGATTTTTTATCGGCGGTTTCGACTATCGACGGATTATTTAGCCGGGATTTTTATTTTGGCTTTATTTGAACTCCGCGGGCCTTGTTTGTACTTTCGCCGCTAGGCGGCACTAGTGGCGTGACTAGCGCCTACCCGCGGCCCGCCTTCCCTGAACACAAACATCAGCCAAGCCGAGTGGGCAACAGTCTTTGATTTTCAACTTTTGCTGGTGGTTCATCACATGAAATTATATCACTATGCCTCCCAAACGACCTGCTGCTCCCTCTGGATCTACACCTAAGAGGGCAAGACGAGTGCTGACGCTGAATGAGAAGAATGAAGTGCTGAAACAACTCGACAGCGGTATGAGCTATGCAGCTGTTGGCCGCCACTTTGGGCTCAACGAATCCAGTGTGCGTGGAATTAAACGACGTGCAAAGGATCTGAAGCACGCTTTAGCTTCAAGTGCACCAGTGACATCAAAAGTGACAAGCCATGTGCGTGATGATGCCCTCATTAAAATGGAAAAAGCACTGAACATTTGGATAGAGGACCTAAACCGCCGCCGCATACCACTTGACTCGAAATTTATTAGGCAGAAAGCTAAGGAACTTTATGATAGGTTTTCTAAAAGTGATGATCATGGTGTTGGTGATGGTGATGGTGATGATCAGGGTGATGGTGATGGTGACAATTTGAAAAAATTTGCAGCTAGCAAAGGATGGTTTGAGAAATTCAGACATCGTTATGGGCTGCATAATATAAAAGTGACTGGCGAAGCAGCATCAGCAGACACTGTGG
Organism: Homarus americanus; assembly: GCF_018991925.1. Classification (NCBI taxonomy): domain Eukaryota; kingdom Metazoa; phylum Arthropoda; class Malacostraca; order Decapoda; family Nephropidae; genus Homarus; species Homarus americanus. Next base: position 8,183,017 of record NW_024711292.1, on the reverse strand, counting down.
CAGGGGAAGCATACCCTGCAGAGTTTGCTAACCACATAGCACAAAAGGGTTATAGGCCGGAACAAGTTTTTAATGCTGATGAGACAGGCCTATGGTGGAAGAAGATGCCACGCCGAACCTACATCTCTAAAGAGGAAAAAAGTGCCCCTGGATTTAAAGTTGCGAAGGACCGAGTGACAGTGATGCTATGTGGGAATGCGGCAGGGCATATGATTAAGCCCATGTTGTTATACACTGCCGCACGACCTCGGGCTCTCAAAAATAAAAACATGAACTTGCTACCAGTTTTCTACAGGAACAACAAGAAAGCGTGGATGACATCTGATTTGTGCGTGGATTGGCTGAAAAACTGCTTTGCTAGAGAGGTGAAAAATTATCTGGATGAACTTGGCATGGAGTTCAAAGTGGTATTATGTCTAGATAATTGCCCTGGCCACTCTGAAGAACTCAAGACTGCCCACCCCAACATTGAGGTGGTTTTCCTGCCAAAAAACACCACCTCCATCATCCAGCCAATGGACCAGGGAGTCATTGTCGTGTTTAAGGCTAAATATGCAGAGAAGACTTTCAGCATGATTCGTGAGTGCCTTGATAAGGATGCTGATGTGACACCCAGAGAAATGTGGAAGAAATTTGATATTGCACAGTGCATAAACTTCATCGCTGAAAGCCACAATGAACTGTCGCAGAACTGTGTCCGATCATGTTGGAAAAAATTGTGGCCTGAAATTGTCCCAACATTCACAGGGTTCCCAACAGCCGAGCCTCAGTTACGCAACATAATAACTATGGCAAATGAAGTTGGAGGTGAAGGGTTCTCTGACCTAACAGCGGAAGAGGTGCAAGAAGAGTTATTGGGAAATGTTGGGGACCCATTTACAAGTGATGAACTAGAACAATTAGTGGAGCTGCAGGATGAAACAGACGATGAAGTGAGTGATGATGAAAATAAGAACTTAACTTTAGATAATCTTGGTGAAGTGATAAGAATGAGTAAGGCCCTCTCTGCTCGTCTCTATGACATTGATCCCTCCCTTGATAGGTCCCTTAAAGCAAAGAGAGCTATTGAAAATGTTATGTTGCCATATATTGAACTGCAGAGGGAAATGAGAAGCAAGAAAGCACAGACCACCATCACCAACTTCTTCAGTCGCCGAGTGCCTGTCATCGCCGAACCTGCCGACACCTCACAACAACAACAAGACGTAGAAGCTGCCGGCACCTCACAACAATAAGACGCAGTACCTGCCCACACCCCTCAAGAAGATGCAGACCTTGACTAATCATACTCATCTGACTGGTCAGGCTTTTAATAAGCCTCAATCATCACACTTGTATATACTGTATATACTGTATTGTTTACTGTCAGGACCGATGTTCACTTCAATAAATTAAATGGTAAGTTTGCTAGTATTTTTTTCCACTTATTATATTATTATTTATACACTATTATTTAAGGTTATGTGTAAAGGAAACGCATTAATGCTTAAAGGTACATTTATTCAACATATGCTAATAATAGTTAGAAAAATTACGCAACCATCACGGTATCGACGGTTTCTTTATCGACGGCCGTTTACAGAACGTAACCCCCGTCGATAAAGAGGAGTACTGTACTCTCAAAACTTTCGTGTTTCTTTGTGAAAATGGCCCTTAAAAGACTGCCTAGCATCAGTGCTAGTGGAGTGAAATGTAAGAGGCAAAAGTCAGTGATGACCCTGACAAAGAAAGTTGAATTATTAGACAAGTTAGAGAAGGGGATGAGTGCTGCCATGGTTGGTCAGTTGTTTGGTGTGAACGAATCTACAGTGAGGTATATAAAGAAAAATGAATAAGCAACTCGTGATTCTGTTCAAGCGAGTACCTGTACTCCTGCAAGTGCTAAAGTGGCGCAGGCTGTTCGTGACAAGAACATAGTGAAAACAGAGAAAGCACTGAATATTTCGATTAAGGATCAGCACTGCAAAAATGTTCTGATCGACAGCAATGGGATTTGTGAGAAAGCTAAAAGTCTTTATGTTCATTCTTATGAGTCAACAGGTAGTGAAGGGGCTACTGAACCAACTTTTAGTACCAGTAAAGGTTGGTTTGAGAATTTCAATTAAAGATTCTCTCTTCATAATGTGAAGTTGACTGGGGAGGCCGCCTCAGCTGACCACACAGCCGCATATGCATTTCCCGCCAAGTTAAAGAAAATAATAGAAGAGAAAGGCTATAGACCAGAGCAGGTGTTTAATGCCAATAAATGCCAGGTAGATCGTACATAAACAAGCAGGAGAGGCGTGCCCCTAGGTTCAAGGCAGCCAAGGACAGAGTGACGCTCATCTTCTGTGGCAGTAACATATGATCAAACCTGGCTTGTTTTACCGCTCAGTAAACCCTAGAACTTGAAAGGGTAAAAGCAAGAACCTTTTGCCAGTTTTTTGGTAGTCCAACAAAATGGCATGGGTAACTGTGCAAGCATTCCTGGATTTGTTCCATAAATGCTTTTTCCCGGAAGTGGAAAAATACCTTGCTTCCAAGAAGATGGAATTCAAGGTGTAATTAATGATAGACAATGCACCAAGCTACCCAGAAGGTTTGCAGTTTAGCCATCCAGGTGTAGAGGTGGTGTTCTTACCTCCTAACACCACTGCTCTTATTCAGCCTCTCAATCAGGGTGTAATACACACCTTCAAGACATATTACACCTGACGCTCTTTTGGTCGTATCTGTAGTGCCATGGATGCAGACCCTGACCTTGATGTTAGTAAGTGATGGAAGGAGTACAGCACTGCAGACTGCATTACCAACACCAGTGAAGCATTCAATGAACTCATACCAGAGACTGTGAATGCTTGTTGGCAAACCTTATGACCTGAGTGTGTGAATAATTTCCAGGGATTTCCGTCCATAGTAAAGAATGTGAATGACATTGTGAGTGTTGCACGTCAGTTGGGTGGTGAGGGGTTTGTGGACATGGCTGCTGAAGACATGGAAGAGCCGATTGATGGGCATGGAGAGGAACTAACAGAAGAGAATTTGGAAGAGTTGGTAAAAAGTGACGAGGAAGATGAAGAAGAAGAAGAAATTATGGAATTGCAACAAGAAGGTTGGGGCTTGGACAGTTTTGGTGAACTATATCAACAGGTGAAGATGGTAAATGAATTCACTGTTGACCATGACCCTTCCATGGAACGCTTAAAATTGTCCAAGGAATCAACCAGGTATTGTTTCCCTTCCAGGAAATGTTTAAGGACCTCAATGCAAAGAAGAAACAACTACCAATTACAAAGTTTTTAAGAAAGAACCAGCTACTACCGCCACCGCTCCACCCTCCTCCCAGCCACCCGCCACCTACCTCCCGGCAACGTGCCACCTCCTGGTCGCACGCCTCTCCACCAACCACCACTGCATCACCCTCTTCCAACAGTGATCCTGATGATCCCCCTATGGTTCAGTAATCAGATGTCTCCCTATATAGAGTGCACCACTTCATCAAGCTCCAAACTTTCACATACGAATGTAAGTACTGTATAGTATTGATGACGAAAGTTTCTCATATACAGTATAGGCATACATTAGTGCACTAAGGTTGTAATGACCACGGTCGTACACGTCAGTTAACGTAAAATCAGATGATTCATATTACGCTCAATAGCCCACACAACATGTAGCTATGTCTTCTTTATTGAGAGAGAACAACATTGTTTTGAGTCAACTTAGAGATGTCTGATTACAGTTGAAGCATACAAGATCCTGTGTGAGTGATGTTGAAAGCCTTAACTGTCTTTATTGTTAGTAATACTTGTTAAGTAAGTGAGTGTCGAGTCTGCCAGTACGAATAGCGTCCCATTATATTGTCCCTGGGGATAGCCATTAATTTCCAAATGCAACTGAAGTTAGATTGTTTTGATGCCCAAACATCAGAGAATCTGATATTTGTAGTCTAGTCAGTGTCAGTTGTCTATTTAAGAAAGTCATTAATCTTCTGAACTATTCTGTCAACCTGTATAATCCCCAAAATCTAACATATCCCCGTGAATAGTTCCTTTTTCGCAGCCGTGCTGAGTTTGTAAAACTAGTGTTAACAGCGTGTGTATTACACTTCTTCCTGGCAAGCTCAATCTCTGATTAGATTATAAAAATAGACATCAGAAATTCACCTAACCCATGGCATTGATTTTCATAGTTAAATGTACAGCAACTGAGTTTAAAGTAATTTCTGTCATTGCGTGATTAGCCTTTCTGGCATGTGTACCGCACAGGCCTGAGTTGCCAGTCAGCCGTATATAAACTTGTGTGCGAGGAGTAGCGTCACATCTCTGACGCTTCTCCATCATTATCTCAGGTATGTGTACGATTCTCTGCCCGCCATATTAAGTCAGTTTAACTGAGTGAATTTTGTGAATATCAGTGTTCATGTTGTAACAGTGTAGGTAATTGTCAGTTACCCAGTGAAAGAATTAATGTAACCTAAATATCGTCTGTCGTTGCTAGACGAAAGATTGTTTGTGATTGAGTTATTATTCACATCTCTGACGCTTTTCCATCATTATCTCAGGCACTGTCTGTGTTGCCACCACTACCGAGGTTCGGTAGCTGCCTATGGGCAAGATGGTTATGGAAGGATGTCTTTAATATGGCAAAACTAGAATCTGAGGACAGGAACAACCCGGGAAGACCGTGCTACGATACTACAGCGAGTCTACCACGGATGTTATTAGCGAGCGAGCCTTGGCTGTGTGTACTAAACTACCCCCGCGCCCAGTGGGCTCAGTATTGTCTGGTTCATTGATCTTCGTCATATGTAACGAGCAGTGTTGGTATTACCAGTACCCGGTAATACCGTGTTATCGGGGCTGTTGGGAGTGCATCCTCCATATGTACTACCAGCTGAGTCATCTAGTATTATTGTTGTATAGGATTGGGGATAATTAGCAGAAATATAGTTATCCCATGTTGAGTAGTGAACCCATAAATATTGATAGTATCAGTAAATATGTTATGTGAGTTGAGTACAGGGCCGGATTCAGGAGTGGGCAAAGTGGGCAGCTGCCCAGGGGCCTCCACAATCTGGGGGCCTCCACATGTGCGGTAGTAGCTATATCAGGGCTGGTCGACTTGAAACCACATGAATGACTCCAGTCATGTCTCACTTTTGTGTGTGTGCGTGTTGGGAATTTGTACACTATCAATAAATATACAGTTAATTAAAAATTTCTCAATGTTCTAATTTCCTCAATATAACTGCATATGGCTTCAAAATTCTCCAAAGAAGTGTTCAAATTTCAAAATTTTCCCGGGGGCTTACAGCGCTCCCCGGAACTCCCAGATGTTTAGGCTCGCTTCACTCGCCACCCCACCCTCTAGGGTAGTTATAATGAGGGGGGCCTCCACAAAGAGGCTGCCCATGGGCCTCCACAGGTCTAAATCCGGCACTGGTTGAGTGCATCAACTGAAGGAAAAGTGCCATGTTGTTCATTCCGAAATAACATGTTGCTATAGATAATATCTTAATTTGGGATATTGTCAAGTGTGTTATGTAACCATCTGTATTGACAATGAAATAATATAATGCTTGTTTAATGTTGTAACCAAGAATTGAAGATTTAATTTGTTACTTGTAAATGTAAGACCAAAGGGTCCAGTCCTATCTGAGCATGTCAAATAACCATCTTATTTGTCAAAGAAATAATACAACAGTTGTTTAATGATGTAATAAGTAATTGAAGATATATTTTATGAATGGTAAAATAAGACTTCAGTGGGCCAGTCTTGTTTGAGTGTACTTAATTAACATCTTATTCACTCTTTATGTTAATAAATATTAAATTAGTAAATTACGAGTATCACCGCTCTATTCCTTCTACCCATTGGTTCTCAGAAAATAACTACTGTAACTCACGTGCCTATAAGCTCGCTAGCACGCTACCTAACAGTTCACTAAGATATGTTGTAAGTACAAGAAGTGTTATAGCAAGAATGATATGGTTTCCCAGATTAAAAAAATGATTTAGAAAATAAATAAAAACAGGATCAAATTGAGAGAAAGTAAGGACATAAAATTCAGAAAATACAATACTGTACTATATATGAAAGAAGAAATGAAGTAAAGAAAAGAATACAGGGTACTACAGTATTTACTTAGAAAATATAAGGAAAGAAATATAAGATATATACAGCTTATAGAGAGAAAGACATAGAATATGAAATTATTAATATATATACACAAGAAAAGATTAATAGAAAATATAGATATATGAAGCAAGAATGTAAGTATATAAGTATTGAAGAATAATAAAGAGAATAAAAAGATGAAATAGAATAAAGAGAAAATGAGCCCCTTACAAGGCAGTATACAAGTTGCTATTTGCGCCATTTCTTGGAACTTACCCTCGTGAATGGCAAGGGTTTACTGTGTTGACAACACCGTTGTGCTGGGAATTTTATTAAAAGCTGTCTGAGACCAAAATGAGGGTGGGGAACCTTGAGCTACAAGAGAGCAGTTGAGGTGAGGTATCTTTAAGCTCATTGTGGTCTAGTGGTAAAGATGCCTCACTACCAACCATGGTGGTCTGGGTTCTACTAGACATTAAATCATCAGAATACAAACAACATTAATTTTTTTTTACTACCTGGCAATGAATCTGTGGAATAAAACTATTGATCAACATTATTACAAGTTATTAAATTGGTGGAATACAAACATCACTAAACATTAATATATCACAAGGCATTTACTAACAAAGTCAGCATGTCACAAAACTAACAAACAACACCCACTAAAAAATAGAGGCAGTCTCCGGGTTACAAATGTCTGACTTATGAATAACAGCTGATACAAACGAGATTAAACTTTAAATTTACAGTATTTTATGTACCTGATAACTTATATTTTACTTTCACTTTCTGTATTTTGTCATTCTATTTCTTCTTTTATTTTAAATTAAGTGAGTTTAGATTCATATAAGGACTTAAGAACGTCCCCAGGAATGGAACTCGTTCGTAACCCGAGAACTGCCTGTACTGTACTGTATTATCAAATAAATCTATTGACTATTGTTTATGGTTATATGCCAATTATTTCCAAGTATTACTGTAATAAAAATTCAAACACTCTTATACATACACACTATCCATTCGGGACATTGTTAAATGCAAAGAGGTAATGTTGCCAAAACTGCACTTGACCACCTTCACTTTGCCAAATGTAAAGTTATAGTAGATGCCAATTTACAGCCCAGGCAAGCATTGTATCCACTTTACTACTACACCACCCATACATACACACCTCCTCTAAAATGCTGCCATTAAATAAATCAATACTTGTAGTTTGTGGTTTCTATACCCCTTCATCCATCCAACACAGAAGTTTGAAAGCAATAAATAACAACAGATGGACAGATATATAAACTTAGCTCATTACATATGCAATGAAGTAATAGTGGCTTGATTTAAAAAAAAAAAGTATCTGAAAGTGAATTCTTATCATTAACAAGATATCTTTGCCATGTTAAAAGTATGGTAAAGTATGGTGGGTTTTAGCACAGATGTATTAATATAATAAATCTCTTAAAATAACTGTTTGTCTTATCTAAGACTGAAATGTTATCTCACAAGAGTAAACATCAAACATCATCATTGATAAAAATATTCAAACAACATAAAAGTGCACAATCTAATTTTTCTTACTAATCTGTGCCAGAATAATAATTGTCACAAATACAACAGTAGTAATGACATAACATGACACACAGCAAGGCAATAGAGTAAACCAACATAACACAACAAGTAATCATTAAAATTATAGAAGACAAATACTGTACCACAGAATTCGAAAAAAAAAAAAATTCAAGCAAGCAACACTGGATTCTCTCAGATTAAAAACACACAGAGGACTCACCCTGAACTCTCCTCTGTCTCTGCCCTCCTCCAACTGTGACCTGGCCTTCTCTATTTCCTTCTTCTTCATCTCAAATACAGCCTGCGGAGAGAAGATCTAATATAACCATTGAAACAAGATCAATCACCACTATACTGTACTAGCTATAGTACCGTACAATATTTGAACTGCCCTGAGTGATGAAAATAAAAAGTATCTATTGAGAGCTATAGATAGCCCAAGAATGATATGGGGAAAGGCTATAAGCAATGACACAGGATGTAAGGGGGTTGGTTCCCAGTAAACTAGCCCCCATACTGCATGAGGTAAATCTGAATCTGAAATCTGACTTCAGAGATAAGCACCGAAAGGGAGAGGTTGCAATAGACCATGCAGCTTGGAGGAGAGCTGTCATCAGATAAATAATCACAGTTAATACATGCAAGTGTGGAAAATGGCTGTAAAATGATGGTGATGACTAAATAACCTAAATTGCCATTGCAAAATTAAATATCAATGAAATATATTAATAAAGAAGAATGGAACTACTGTAATTTGTATTTGGTATTATATAAAACATACCCTGTATATATATATATATTTGTATCTCCATTATTTATAGATACAGTAGTCTACTGTATATACAGTATTTCAGAAGTTTCAATAATAAGTTAACCCTATAAAGTTGTTTAATGGTAGAAAAAGAAATACGGTACTGTAATATCTGGTATGGGGTAAGCAAGGGTAGGAGGCAGCTATCGAACAGGGAGGTACTACCGCCTGGGAAAATATTGAAAGCACTATGTGTTGTCTAATGGTAAACCCTGCTGCCATATGGGATCACAAAATTGTGACCAAGTCCCGGGTTGCTGATCTGACTTTCTGCCTCATTTAAACACAGTTGCAAGGTCTCAATTGTTTATCTCACTTTAACAACACAACAAATATATCTTTTCTCAATCTTGATCTGTTTTATTTTTTCTTTAAAGTGGGGTCTTCTCGGATGGGTCCAACTGGTAAAGAAGGTTGTGGACCCCAGGGCCGACCTGACCATCATCAAGCTACTGGGGCTTCTATTGATGTCACCGCGGTTGCTGGGGGATCGACTTTTTTCACACTTCATTTTTCTAACATTCGCAGCCTGAGATCCAATTTTTCTTCTATGGAGAACCATCCATTAACCTCTTCCCCCGATCTCTTACTACTACCTGAACTTCAACTGACCAAACCAGCTTAACACAAACCTTTTTAAATCTCCAAATACAACCTTTATACCTCTTTCCATTTTAAGGGAGGTGTATGCGCCTACTGCAACACACGTACACTTATGGCTTGACTCACGGATCCTGAATCTTCTTTTTATGATGTCATCTGGCTCAAAATATCTCTACCAACTATGACTTGTATTTTGCTTTGTTTCCTATACTGTTCTCCCAACTCTATCAACTATTTGGAATTCTTTGACTATCTTACTTCTTGCCATGAGTTGCTGTTATCCACACACCCTGAAACTGAGATCCTTTGCCTAGGGGATTTCAATGTACTGTACGTCACAGAGGGTGGCTTGGCTCTGCAGGGGATGACCCAGGTAGAGTTGAGGCACTTTCTTTTTTTTCGTACTTAATGATCTGGAACAAATAATTAAATAACCTACGCGTGTTCCAGATCGACACAACCAACTTGCTAACATTCTTGATCTTTGTTTAATCTTTAACCCCTCACACTATTCATACTCAATTTCTGCCCTCTTAGGGTCTTCTGATCACAATCTTAATTCTATTAAATTCAACTGGGTGTGACCACTTCCCCTATCCCGCTCTAAATGACAACTATGGCACTATCAGAGGGCACACTGGTAATCCTTGTGTGATTTTTTCTCTGACGTTTCTTGGGATGAATGTTGCTTTTCCACTCGGGATGCCTTGGTATGTGCTGACAGCATTGTTGGGGTTAAACAGGATGGTATGAGTGCATTTATCCCATCTTCTAGCAAAACTTTCACTTTACAATTCTGGTTTGATAGCTCCTGTTCTTTGCATATAGGGAGAGAGATAGGGCATATCAAGTTATGAAACTATCTCCTTCTCCTGTTACTCATTCTTCTTTCATTATTTCTATAAATCATTGTAAGGCTATTCTTCGTAGGGCCAAGCAGAATTTTATAAAAAGAAAGACCGCTAACCTGACTAGCTCTTATTCTAGTAAATCCTTCTGGTCCTTAATCAAAAACATCTGTAATAACCTCTTCATCTTTTCCGACCTGATAACTCTGTAGCCAACTCTCCCTCTGATAAAGCCAATCTCTTTGGCACCTTATTTTACTGTAACTCCAACTTAGACAATTCCAACTCTACCCTTCCTACTCCTGCTCCTCCTACTGAACTTATGCACTTTCCTATAATCTCCAATTGTAATCTCTCTAACTATTGCCCCATTGCCCTAACTTCATCCCTCTCAAAGATTTTCAAAACTATCTTAAACTCCCATTTTCTCTGTCACTTTGAATGCCTTTCTCTTTTGTTGGATCACCAGCATGGCGTTTGCCGAGTGAAATCTACTGGTGATCTGCTCACCTAATGCACCCATCTTTGGCCCTCGACATCTCCAAAGCATTTGACAGGGCATAGCACAAGTCTTTGCTTTCTAAACTGCCTTCTTATGATTTCTATCCTCCACTTTGTTCTCAAATTTCTAGTTTCCTTGAGAACCGATCCATGGCAGATGTTGCACTTTCTCTACCAAAAGTGGTGTTCCACAGGGTTCTATTCTTTCACCTACTCTCTTCCTTCTTTTTATAAATGATTTACTTCACTCTACTATTAATGCTATCCATTCTTACGCTGATGATTCCACTCTTCTTCTCATTTGTCTTTTCCCCCTAACTCTCAAACTAGATCTGTTTCGAGAGCTGATATCGTTTCATCTATCAATGTATATCTGTGCAGCATCTCAGCATAAGGAGGTAGAAATTTGGTTAAATTCAGGAGTAATAAAACACAGTATTTACCAATTACACTTTCCAAATTTGAAGATCTTCCACCAAAAACATTTCAGGATGCAATCATTTTGCCAAATTCTAAAACATGTCATGTAAGTCACACATCCTCAACACTGCTAAAGCTGACTCCCAAAAGCTAGAAATGCTGTACAGAGCACTGTAGCTACTTCACTCCTGAGTAGTTGCTTCAGGTTTATAAGGGATTCATACGTCCTAACTTGGAGTACTGTTCTCATATCTGGGGTGGTGGTTCTTCTGTTCAACTGTTAGATAGGCATTTCGTCTTATTAACTCTCCTCCTTTAGTCGTTAATCTCTCTTCCCTGCAATGTTGTTTCAGTCTCTCTCTCTTTTACAGGTACTTTAACAGGCAAAGTTTGGCGAATTTAGCATTCTGTGTACCGCCAGCAAGGCAGTGGATGTCGGTCACACTAGAATAACCCATTATAGTACATTCTTCTTTCCACACACAGTCAAACTGTGGAATGCTCTGCCTTTATCTGTGTTTCCATCCTCTTAAAATCTGTGTCACTTCAAAAAGCTGGTTCTCCAGCATCTTCGTGGTGTAGACTAATACTGTATGGTGTAGTCGTTTTCTCTTCAAATTTTTATTCTTACATATATATATATATATATATATATATATATATATATATATATATATACATATATATATATATATATATATATATATATATATATATATATATATATATATATATATATATATATATATATATATATATATATATATATATATATATATATATATATATATATATATATATATATATATATATATATATATATATATATATATATATATATATATATTTTTTTTTTTTTTTTTTTTTAGTTTATTACCCAGTCCCAGGCCTGGGTGCACTCTTCCCTGTTAAAAACATAAATAAAAAATAAAATAAATAAATAAATAAATTAATAAATAAAATATAAATAAATTAAAATAAAAGAGGTTTATCCCCACTTATTAGGCATCTATGAAATTTCTTCAACTCATTGGCCCCATTATATGGTACAAATGAAACCAGGTTCAAAAGAAAATCTCCGTACAGTTATATGCATCAGACTAACATTGTACAGTACAGGTTGTACCTCGCTAATCCTGGAAGCTTGGGACCAGACCGGTTTCGGATTGGCGAAAATTCTGAACCATCGAAGCCAAGGTTAAAAAAGTGCCAAAAAAATGCATAAAATATACTGTACTATTACTGGTACCAATACAACTTACATCAGCATAAATCTAGCCCAAGCTTACTGGGCTAGATTTATGACAAAGTGTTAGTGTTATGGCACAAGTTTACTGTATACTGTGACACAAAAATAAGCAGACTGGCAGAAAAAGCAAAGTGGAAATTATATATTATAGGCCTACTGATACCTGAACCTGTAAAACATTATTTGATAAAGTAAAGCATATGCAATCTAACTTAAAATATTACATGATAAAGCAAAGCTTATAAACAGATTCAAATATCATCCTGAACCATCGAAGCTGCCGGACTACCAGGTCCCGGATTAGCAGGGTCCAACTTGTACTTTGTTTTAAAAGTTTGTGTGTTATCATCTTTGCTATCTTTCTATTAGGACATGCCTTTAAGTGTTGTCCTACCAAAATGGAGCAAAAACATCATCTGTACTGCCGGAAGGTAGTTACTATAGTAAAAGTAGGAGTCCGCTAACCATATACTGTACAGTTATTGAGTCACCTCAAATATCCACAGCACACATTTGTTTTGGGTAATACTGTTCAAATCTATAAAACAATTTACAAATATAATTCTTTATACTGTAATAACATTTCAATTATTGGTATGTTAGAGAAAAAAGTTTAAATTCTTGTAAAATAGTCTAACTGTTATATGAAACCACAGTGTGGGATTTTGTTATTTGAGGCATTGAAATACAGTATTCTGGCAATTTTAAACAAATCTCAAGATTTCAACAACTTGAAAGAAAATATGGTTTAGTATGTGAATGTGAAGACCTAACGTACAGGTATCACTTGCAATACAAATGGGTTAGGTTCCTGAAAATCCATTCGTTATGTGAATTTTCAAAGAGCAAATAAAAGAACATATGGGAAAAATAGGGTTTGGTTCCTCAATAACAAGAAAACTCCAATATCATACCCCAAAACAAGAAATCAGTTCATGAAAAAAAAACTAAAATAAAAACAAAACTACTTACATAATTAATGATAAATAGTACACAACTGCTGTAATTTACCACCTGACACAGTAAAACATTAGCAAAAATACTATCTAGATGAAAATATGCAGCTACAACCATTAGGGAAAAATTAATGAAAGTGTAACATAGCTGTCATTTGCACAGACACTGGCTGCGTCACACATGATTGCCCTCAAGCCTCGCCATAGCAACCCAGTCCATTTGGGGACAATTCTCCGCCAACCCTTAGCAACGCTCCCCCATACATACAAAGAAGTTTATTTCCTTTATGTTTTTGACCTTGTTATATATTTCTTTTTACACATTATAAAATAATAAATAAATAAAAATAATTAACGGTTTATTGAAAGAGCATGGCAGCGGGAAGGATAATATACAAGTAACATAAGTGATACAAATATGATATATTACTAGGTGGGGAGAAGCTCAAACTACAGGGCATTTCAACACAGTGACAGTGCAAAAAGTAAGATTGACTGGGAGTGAATACACTGGTTGATTACAAGTTATTGATAATTTTTACAATGGTTGGGACTGGGCTGTTCTTATAGCGATCAATTCGTGCTCGAATGGGTGGTGGTAGGAGCCGGTGTTGAGGATGGTGCAGAAGCTTCTCACCAAATTTGCAGATGAGGTCGTGGTAATGGTCAGTGAGAGCCGAGAGGGTCAGTGTGTTGAGCGCTTCTTGATATGTGAAGTAGGAAGGGGAGAGAAAAATCTTGCATGCCCTCATTTGCACTTTTTCTAGGTGTTTACGTTGTGCGGCATTTAGGGAGAAAGACCAGGTAGGGGAGGCATAGGTGAGCTTGGGAAGTACGAATGTTGAGTAAACACTGAGGAGCTTGGGGGCAGGAACTCCGAGGGACTTGAGTCAGTGGAGGAGGTGGAGACGGAAACTGGAGGATTTGACAACTTCACTGACGTGCGGTTTCCAATTTAGTTTGTTGTCTATGGTGACGCCGAGGAGCTTAGTGGAATCTAATACCTGAAGTGTGTTGGGACCTGAAGTATTGGAAGGGGTGGGACAACGTCGGAGGAGAGGTTGATGTGCATAACCATGGTCTTGGTATGGTTGATGGTGATGTGGTTGTTGGTGGCCCAGTTTTGAAGACGGTTCAATAAATCCTGAAGGGCGGTATAGTCGGGAGCAGAATTGTTGACACTGATCCCAATGGTGGAGTCGTCGACATATTTCCAGCGAGCAGGGGTTTCTCTTAGGGCATCATTGATAAGCACATGGAAGCATAGTGGTCCCATCTTGGTGCCTTGGGAGACGCCACAGGTGAGTGACTGAAAGGTGGAGACAGCCCCTCGGAAGCGTACAGCTTGGCGTTGGTTACTGAGGAAGTCTGTAAGCCATGGTATAAGACTTCTTCGAAACCCGAGGTTGATTGCTTTGTTGATGATTAAATTGTGGTCGACTAGGTCGAATGCCTTGGTGAAGTCAATGAAGGCGACAGCAACAGACTTTTTTGTTTCTCCAGATGGCGGTATATGTAGTCGAGAAAGCTGACAAGACAGTGAGTGGTGGAGGAAGTTTTCATATTATCAAATTGCTGGGGATCTACGGCACCTGCAATATCAGCATAGACCCAGTCAAACAAAACATTCACAGATTAAGCTGGGTATTGGGGTGATTGCAGTGGGTCGTAGCTAATTTAAGGATTGTGGGCTGATTAACTTGGGCACTGGTGACACATATGAAGTCTTCCAGTCAGCTGGGCACCTGGCTTGACTGAGGGAAGCATTGATGATGGAGCAGAGGGGTTTAGCAAGCTCTGGGGAAAACTCCTTGAAGAGTTTCATTGGGAAGTCAATGGGGGTGGTGGAGCGTTTTAACTTCAGTTTGTCCAGACGTTTTGCTATTTCAAATTCTTCGACCGGTTCAGTGGGAAAGGGGGCTGGTAGGTAAGGAGGGAGATTGGTTGTGTCTGGCATATAGTAGCGAAATGGTTATTTGATTGCTCAGCTGAGTCAACATTAGTGAGATGCCTAAGGAAGGGGAGGGGGGTGTGTCTTATTGTTTAGTCCACAGAGTTCTTTAAACTTACCATACCACTGACTGATGTTGGTCTGCTTCAGGTGTTGCAATTTGGTTGGGTAGTGACTTCTTTGCAGTGTGTATTTCGCAGATGACTCGATTGCGAAGGGACCTGTAGCGGTTGTGGTCATTGAGATAAAAGGCTCTGTCTCTCTGTTGCATAAGTCTTTTGATCCGAGGTGTGATCCAGGACACATCAGCTGGGTGAGATCTGACAGACTTCTCGGGGAAGAAGTGGTGGTGGTGGTGTTGGCATAATTTATCCATTTGGTGTGCACGTCATCCACACTAAGTACTTTAGTCCAGGGATGGTGAACAATCCACTGCCCGAAGAGACGCACTGCAGAGTCAGTAATCGGCCTGTAGGTCTTGATGTAGGGTCTCTGTACTTGAGTGGGAGTGGCAGCTGGGGACCAGAGCACTGATAGGTGTGTGCTACACCCGATAGGAGGCATTGGTTGAGGTGGTTGGTACTGATTCGCTAAGGAGGTCAAGATAAGGTCAAGAGTATTTTGACCGTGTGTGGGGAAGTTCACAACTTGTGATAGTGACAGCTGGTCCTGGATATCAGTGGTGTCAATTTCATTGTAATCCCCGCCTAACACTAATTTGGCACAAGGGTACCTAACTCTGAGGAGGTCTGAGGTGGTAATGAGATGATTGATAAGAGTGTCTCTGGTGGGTGAGCGAGGCGGATGGTATGACACGCAGATTATGATGGAAGGAGTGTGGCACGGGTGGGCCCGTGGCACAACACGTACCCATAATGCCTCCACATCTACTGGGACTTGAACATCCAGGCGTGACGGACGTAGGTCATCTTGACAGAAGAGGGCAACGCCCCCTCCGCATCCATGTGAACGAAGGTGATGAAAGAGTTGATATCCCTCAATATGACACGTTTCAGGCACAATTTGCCAAGCCTCACAAATGGCAACTACGCTCGGAGCGACTGACCTGACTGTGGTTGCCAGCTCACCAAACTTGTTAGCTAGGGAAGTAAAGACGGGAGATCATTCCATATCCGTGGAAATTCAGTGTAATGGTACGGTCTGTCAGGGGTGGGTTTCTTTGGTTTCCTAGTGGAGGTTATTGTCCTAATGGGCTTTTGTTTATGACGCCCCTGTCTACGGCTGCGCGCATGGAATATGTTCAGTGACTTGAGTAGCACGATAACACTGCCATCAGGATAACGGTTCCCACGCTTTAGAAGGTACAGAGAGCGTTTGGAGTAAGTAATTGGTGGCCATCTGCTGATATCTGTTGTTGTGGACGGACGGAAGTGTTTGTCCCTGGTGGCCATAAACTCACTGGCCGCACTTTGAGGGCCACTGACACCGGTAAACATCTGTTAATATTTGTCAATCGTAAACTCCTTGAGTCCTTGTCTCTGGCGCCTACGGTCGCCGGCACAGTATCCATGATATATGTAAACACCGCGGTGGTCCTTGTCACTAGCACTTTGAAGGTGACCGACAAAGTGCCCACTATCTGGTATTACACTGCTGTGTTTTTTTGCTTTTCCTTGGGATGCATTATCAGAACACTGTTTGGTAATCAATCATTGCACTGATCACTTGAATGTTTTGCTGAATAAATCCTGGTGTAGTAAGGCTGGTAGGGCATTAGGATATAACGGGGGAGGGGGGGGGGGCAAACAGACTCGGCCTGGCTGCCAAAACCCGGAGCGTCTTCAAGGCACGTCTTGTCTCACTGATGGTTGACAAGTGTATGTAGGACTGTGTTTACATGTAATTGAGTACGTAGAAAAAAAAAAGTGAAGAAAGGTAAGTTTATCTATCCCAAATTACGAGGTGAAAAATAACCAGAACATATTTCCCCCCAGCTCATCTTGCGAACTCTCGCTGGTGCATGAAGAAATGTTTATTCCCTTTATGTTTTTTACCTATAATAATAAATGTATTTTTGTTTTTATTTTTGTACATTCTGTATGTAGGATTGTGTGTGCATGTAATTGAATAAAAGAAAATATGAAGAAAATTATGTTTATTTACCTGAAATTATGAGTTGAAAAATAAACATCAAATAACTCCTACCTCAGCCTGGTATGGAGAGCGCTAGGGGGGTGTGGCCGCCCCCGCCCCCGCCAAGTCCTGGGGGCGTGTGATTTGAATTTTTGCCAGGACCCAAATTTGTATAAGCGGGGAAGCATTTGCAACACGAAAAAGAGGTGGTATTTTAGGAAATTCATATAAGCGAATTTTCGTATCGAACGTTCGTATAGCGAGAGATGCCTAAATTATTGTACACTTTGATCTCTGACATCAGCATCTTTTTTTGAGGGGGGGGGGATCTGCTTTTGAAAATTAACCAAATATTCACAAACACTAGGTTTAGAGTAATACGTAAGTGTAAGTTTTATCTAATTGGCAAATTAATAATTACTGTGTGGGAAAAAATAAACTCTCTCTCTCTTGGGTTTTATTACCAACTGACTACACAGGAAACTTTTCTTCAGTGGTTCTAGACTAGTAATCAAATTAGCAGTAGTGATGCCTAGTGTGATCAACCTTTTTGAGAATAATAAGTGCAAGTAATTCAGTGTTTACTGAATGTATTCAGTTCCCATGCTGATAAAATATGTTGGTGATAGGAAGGTCTTCTTTTAACTGTAATACCTGCTTCAAATTTTCCTAACGACAGCAGGAATACCATGACATTAGGCAATCACGGACCATGGCTAATCCACACAAGTATGGAAAGTGGCCATACAACTGTGATGATGATGATGATCCAAAATACTAGTTGCAGGGCTTTATAGCGGGTTGTTGCTCTGATTTAGTGGGAAAACTATATTTAGCTTCATTACCAATAATTCAATATTAGTTGAGTGATCCATGGTACAGTAATCACTATGGCAAAATTCTTGATTGTGATTTCCCAAGTTTTATCTACCAAAGCAAGTGAAACATAAAAAAAATTGTAAAGAAGGTAAAGTGTATTTATATACTATACAGGGCTTTCCACTTTCTGCAAACTAAAGTTATGTATGCGGTAAGTTAATCTGAGTCTGATCACTCCATATTGGATATCAGGACAACTTCTAAATCTATGCTCAACTAGTTGGGTAGGATGCAGGCATCCTGCTTGTAGCAAATAATTGTCCATTAAATTCTATACAGTTAATGTATATTGAGCATTACAAATGTTCTATGCAACAGTAGGTTCATATGTGAGATATCAAATGAGAGCTAAAATGAAAACTGTAAAGCATTAGCTTCATGTGCAAAATTGAAATACTACAGTATTATCTACAGTTCTTACCTGGAACAAATCGCGCATGGCTATAACCACTTGGCTCGCTGCTTTCTCTGTCTTAATGCCAAAGAACTTGTGGCCAGCATCAGGAGAGCCAAAAATATAGCCAAAAGCCCGAGTGTCTGTCATATCCTGGGCGATGAAGGAGATTTTGTGCACTGGATGGTGGTACAGGCAGTCCTGAGGAACAAGTTCAGCATTAGAATATCATTTTACCATATTCTTAAAACTTCTGTGGTAATGGAGTGTCAGGCAACTCAACATTGAAATTTTGGTCATGTACAAGATCAAGGATTACATGGAGAATAGAAGAAAAACAAAACAATTACAGTACAGTATCTGAAAACTGTCCATACTTTATTTATTTTGTATTAATTTTGCAACAGCAGGATCATTTTCTAGTTTATAAGGATGTCTACTATAAATTCCAATATCACATGTAATTTCAATGACTGAAGTACAGGAATGTATCTTTTTTATCATTATGAATATAGCCCTGGTTGTTTTGAATTCTGTCCTTTCATATCATGCATTTTTAGGGGGCAAATTTATTTGAGCACTTAACTCATATGGTCCTCCAAAACATTACAAAGTTGTAACACTGCATTTATTTACTTTCTGTTAGCTGTTTTCTTGAAGGAAAGGAAAAACACCGTATAGCGGTCGAGAACTTTAATGTAGAGATCCGAGCTACAAGCCTGACAGGCGGCAACTGACGCCGCAGACTCTCCACTACCAGGGGCTCCCAAGTAGCGCCAACATAACAATAATGTCTACATCTTACAACTCCCTTCCAAGATTGGATGAGGACAAAAAAAATAAAGGCACTTGGACGATCTGACTAAAAACAAACGAAAATGACATAAACAATAGGAAATGCCTAAACCTAATAAAAAAAAAGAAAGAAAAAGTATGAAAGGAAATGCCATGACAGCGCACACCACAGCGGCATACATGAACAGGGAACATTACACTAAACAAAGTCCGAAAGCCATTGAGGCTTTGTTATATGTCTGACGGGGACGGGCTGGCTTGTGCTGCTGTGGAGGTGGTGGTACAGGTGACGATGGTGAACCCGCAGTACCTGACGGGGTGGGCGTGTGAGGGTGGGCCATGTCCCTCAGGTGGCCACGGGTCCTGAGCGAAATGCAGTCGCAACTATCTAGCCGCACGGCATTTTGAAGGTTCTGGAGGGCCTCTAAGACAGTGCCTGACCTGTCCCAGGCTTTAGTGACCTGATTCTGAACCCTGACACGGCTGCCAGGCACCAAGGGGCAGTGATGGCGGATAACACCCCCACGCTGTCAAAGGACTTCCTCGTGGTCTTGAGCCATCTGGAGTTCTCGTATGCGGAGTGTCTGTCTTCAATGTCTGTCGATTTTTAAATTCTCTTTGGCCGTAGGGACACCATCACAGAGCTGGCGACCTGTTGCCAGCTGGGCCGGAGACTCGTCCACACCACGCAAGGGAGTGTTGAGATACTGGA
This sequence comes from Homarus americanus, assembly GCF_018991925.1. Lineage (NCBI taxonomy): Eukaryota > Metazoa > Arthropoda > Malacostraca > Decapoda > Nephropidae > Homarus > Homarus americanus. The sequence continues at coordinate 8,163,139 of NW_024711292.1, read as the reverse complement.
GAAGGGCGAGAGATACCTTGTTGACATTGAGGCTCCCATTAGTCCCGGTGTTGTTACGGAGCACCCTGTTTGCAGTATATATCACGGCTTCTGCTCTGCCATTGGACTGGGGGTATTGCGCGGAAGACAGACGGACAGAGATGCTCCACTTCCGGAAGAATTCCATCATTTCCTCGCTGACCATGATAGTGTCACCGTCTGTGGATATCTGCTCGGGTGCACCCCACCTGGTGAAGTAGCGTCTAAGCTGAGCCATAATCTTACTGAAAGAGGTGCCACTGGGGAAGTGAGCGATCTCAAGCCACCCAGTCAGCCTGTTGGCGAAGACCAGGTATACTGTATGTGTCCCTCCAGCTGGAACATGTCCACCACCGTTTGCTGAAAGGGGTATTCAGGGGGTGGCGTCAGGAGCAGGGGCTCAGGTAGCTGGGAAAGTGAGTGGGTTTTGCAGGCGTCACAGGAGGACCGGTGATATTGCAGATCGCCCTCCAGTCCTGGCCAGTAGACAGTTTGCCTGGCCCTCCTGAGCATAGAGTCAAGGCCCTGGTGGCCTGCATGAAGGTGACGGATGAACCTCGGGGATGACCAGACATACACAACCCTGGTCGAAGGTGTAGATCACCAGGACACGAGATGTGGATAGCCTGTCCCTGACATTGTAGAATGGCCTTAAGCAGGCAATCTCCTGCGACCTGTGGGGGTGCCAGTCGCCAGCCAACACCTTGGCCACTAACAGCTGGTAGACTGGATCCTCGAGTAACGCTCGGAGGACCATCTCCTTGTCTAAGGTGGCACAGTCGCTGAAGTCCAGAGCCGCCACAGTGGCTTCAACCATGGCCACTGCCAGGCCCTCATCTTGGTCGTCATCCATGTCGTCAGGGGTCGACTTAAGGGCGGGATACTGGGACAAAAATCGGCGGCACAGTTTTTCTTCCCAGGTAAGTAGCGAACTGTGAACCTGTACTGCAGCGTTTTCTCTTTCAGATGGAAGAGACGTGGATTAACAATGTCTGGGAGCTTCACCAGGGGACGATGGTCTGTTATTAGGACTAGGTTGGAGCATCCTAGTAGGAACAACCGAGCCTTTCGGAGACACCAAGCCACAGCCGCGTATCCTGTCTCGGCGGTCATCAGGTGGCGGCTCCCACACAGCGCGAGGCGCCATCCACCCTTGCAGCAGAAAGGTGCGATCACAGAGGAGCACGTGCAGTACTGCTGGAGAATGACGAATGCAATGCCATCCCTACTCCAGTTTAAGAAGCTAGCATGTCGTAGACTAAATTCCTTCTGCAATGCCAATAACATCTTTACAGATTCCCAGTTTAGATTTAGAGCTAGAAGGTCGACTGAGAGTGCTCTGCTATCCTTTACTAATGACATCTCAAATTCCTTTGATGACAGTCAGTTCACAGTCGGTATATTCTTGGACCTCTCGAAAGCCTTCGATACTGTCGACCATACCATCCTCCTTTCAAAGCTTGAACATTATGGCATTAGGGGCCTGTCTCAAAATTGGTTTACCTCATATCTGTCCAACAGGATGCAGTATGTCTACTATAATAATCACCAATCTGACTCCTCGCCAATCTTGTATGGCGTCCCCCAGGGTTCCATTCTCGGTCCAGTACTGTTTTTGTTGTACATAAACGACATAGTCCATGCCAGCACACTCATAAAATACAACTTATTTACAGACGATAGTAATCTCTATGCCAGCAACTCAGACCTCCATTCCTTGATGAGGACTATGAACACTGAATTGACTAAATCAGGACCTGGGTATTACGTAATAAACTGACCTTAAACCTTGAGAAAACCCACTACACGATCTTTCACAGAAGGAAAAACTTACCCCCAGACTTGGACCCCCTGTACCTTGGTAATACAGTCCTCAAACACAAACAAAATACTAAATTCCTCGGAGTTATTGTTGATGGGAAACTTAACTGGAGAAACCACATACAAGCCATTCACAGTAAAGTCAATAAACAGTGCGGTATCATGTATCACACTCGACAGTCACTCACTCTCACAGCAATGAAAAAAATCTATCATGATCTTGTTTACCAACACCTGATACACTGTCACACACTATGGGGGGCCTCTGGCTCTCCAAAAACACAATCTCTGGTTACTGCACAAAAGAGAGTTGTACGGACAATAACCTACTTGAAAAATACAGGACAATGACCTACTTGAAAAAAAAAACATCACACAAACGAAAAATTTGCTAAATTGAAAATATTAAAATTCGAAGATATTAACACTGACTGCTGTGCCCTCTTTGTTTACAAATCTACCAATCAATTGCTTGACAATAATTATTTCCAGTTCTGGAATAATCAGAGATACAACTTAAGGAACCCATGAGCTCCTCTCAGTCCCAGACCTCCATAAAATATCACGGTGTGAGGGTGTGGAACAACTTACCCCCACCAATCCGAGCAAAGAATACGCTCCCTTCCTTTAAATCATCTCTAAAAAAAATCTATTGTCTAAGTTTTAATATTTCTTGTAATACCTATTATACATTTACAGTGCCTGCTTTTATTGTACTATCAAAACCGTTTTATTGGAAATTATCATGTAAATAGATAAGTAATTACCATTGCAATAAACATATTTGCCAACTAGACATAATCCTGACGGCTCTGTCCTCTTGTTCAACCTTAATACTATACAGCCCATGTTGTACTGCTCCCCCATTATAGTTATGTTTTTTAATTCCACTGTAATTTATGTTTATACTTATAATATAAATAAAAAATAAGCTAAAAAAAAATAAATAAATATTGAAGTGATAACCGTGGTAACATTATGAGATGTTCTTATTACCACCATGCTATTGTACTATTCCAGATGATACTAAATGTTATATAATACTTCCTTGAGATAAATGTATAGTATATATCAGATGCCTAAAAGAGAGCCCAGGTTCTCAACTGGCTCAGCCATGTAAATATTGTTATTATTATCCACTCTGTATCTGTGCTTTTCTGGCTAAATAAACTGTTTCAATTCAATTCAATTCAGTCCGTGATGGCGGTGGTGGGCCTAGTCCTGTCGTAAAAAGCTAGCCCATTCTTGGCAAGCTGGCAGATCACTTCCTTGGCCTGGAGGAACTTTTGTTGCAACTGGTCATCCCAGCAAACCTTCTTCCCGGAGGGTTTCTTGAGTAAGTCCCTGAAAGGTTCCACAATGGGTGCTGTGGCCAGGAACGGTGCCAACTGGTTGACAAATCCATGCCAAGACCAAGTCAGTAATTGAAGGCTGTGCCGCCATTTGAAAGTTCCTGATGGCAGAGAGACGGTCATCTGTGGGCATGTAGGTGTTCCAACCCAGGTGGAAACCCACAAACTCCACCTCCTTCCGGCAGAACTGGAACTTTTCCAGCTTGAGGGTCATGCCCATTTTGGCACACAACTCCAAGAAGTCGTAGGTGTGCCAAAAGGCCTCCTCCACGCTGGCATCATAAAGGAGTGTGTCGTTGACACACTTGTGCTTGCGTGGCAGGTCTTGGATGTCATTGTCGAACCGCATAGTGTAGGCGTCGGATGCTAAGCAACGACCCATGGGCGTAGGGCAGTACTGATAACGACCCCAGGGTGTTATGAAGGTGGTGAGGTGCCTGCTATCCTCGTCGAGGTCGACCTGGTGGAAACCCCAGTGGGCATCTGCCACTGTTTTGTACGAGTGAAGAGGGACATCGGATACCATATCATTGCAAGTGTTTTTTTGTAACTTAGCAACCAAACTATGGGTTAGTAGGTATGAAAGAGGGAAACACCTTTCTTAGTAAAAATTTAAGTCTATTTTGTTTGTATAAGATGGTTTTCACCAATCGTGAGGGCTCATCCTCTTGCTTGATGTGGGAAAGTGTATCAGAACACATGCCAGCTTGGAATAGGTTGGCAGAGTACAGTACACTGTGTTTTTCCATCTGCTAAGGACCAGGGCCTAAAATTTAAAAACCTTGCACTATCTACCATTTCTTGTAAAGGGAGTTACTTGGTAGTATTTCAGTATTGTAGCGCATCTCGGAGCAGTCTGCGCATATAGCAAGTTGGGGGAGCTACAAGATAGAGCTACGAGTGTACTCGACCACTCGTAACCTACTTCAAGTTGGGTATTCTATATTAATTTAAAGGTATTTTGAAGAAAATGAAGTGCCTGGGGAATAATGATACCTCTTTGATCTATGTAACAGAGCAAACAAGCTAAGTACTAGGAAAAAAGTTACATGCACAACAACTTGGGTATGACAATCCCAGCTATTGTACGGCAGGCAGCAGCTTACCATCGTCAGTGATGAATACTTGCTACATTATTACAGACTTTAACTGTCCACACAACTCCTCACTGCTAAAAAATTCTATGCAAGTGGAAGTTTCCAGTCTGTGGTTGGAGATTCCACAGACATAAGTCAATCCAGTGTCAGTAAGTGCACTTACTAACCCTGTGGTTATATAGATAGGCTGTGAATGATATTAAAATGCCAAGAACAAGGACAGTAATCATAAACACCAAGTACCTGGTAAGTCTTTTAAGGAGTAGACCATACATACACCCATTAAATGACCCATATTTGATGAAGCCTTATATGTGAACAGGAAACAACGCCATAGCCTCAATGTTCAGGTGGTGTGTGATGTTGACCAACTCATAAGTGGAGGTGTTGTTTACATGTTATGTAATTATCGAAGCAAGCTGTGATTGGTTGTGAGATTCAGGGTGATTTGTATGACCTGTGGTTATTGGCCAATGGCGTTGCACGATAGTGTAGATTTTTCTTGCAACTTGAGGTTCACAATATCACACTACTCTTTGAAAATAACATAGTATGATTTATATTAAGACATTGTACCCAAAATCGTATGAGATATTGCATGTTTTCACATAGCAACAACATTTTTAAAATCTGGGCCTAGCCCAACAGCCTGGTGTTCCTTTTAAAAAAAATATATATGAGACAGGCACAAAGCTTCTTTCAATGGCAGAGACAACAGGACGACAGTGTTGCTTCTGTAAGGCTGGTGGCTGAGGTAGGTACGTGGTATGGCAAGACTTCTTAGTAGCAGAGAGAGTTGAGGTACAAGTTGCATAGTGAGCTGTGTGGCTAAACAAATCAGACTTTCAGCCTTCAGGAAACCTTGACTCCCACTAGTATCTCCCTTTTAAAAGTGATGGTTGCCACTGGGAGTAGATAAGTCTTGGGATTAACCAAGGCTACCTTACTCCTGGGTTTGGTGGTGTACTATACTGTACATGAGTTGTTCAGAAATGCCACAAATTTAAACTGTATAGTAATGTATACAGTTGGTAATTGGGAAGCAAACTGTTTGTATAAATATGTGATTACTGTACAACAGAACATGTTATGTACTTATATATGTTACTCTAATCATCCAGAACACACACACACAAATATTCCTTACATTCCCAATTCCCTTTACATGTACAGGTAATGTAATATAATGAATTATCCTTATCCACAGATGGCATATTGTATATCACTGCAACATATGTCTCATACTAAAAGACTAACAATAAATGTCAAACCTTAAGGATTAGCACAACATAAATTTATGATTATAGATATAGAGTACCGCAAAAAAATTTGGTTTACAAGGCCATTTCTTCTACTGTAATAAAAGCTGTAACTCCTGTACTGTATTACAATACAGTATTACTTTCAATTACAAATTACAGTAGTATCTGTATAACAAGTTTCGTTTATGAAAAACTTGAATAACTTCTCTTATAAGTTAAACCTAATACTTGTGCTGCAATCCACATCAAGATAATTTTACAGATACTGTAATCCATGTGAATCTGGGATAATGATGAATTTATACGACTAAAGGACAGCAATGAACCAAACACTATGAAAGTATATACAATAAACAAACTTTACTGTAATATTCTTATAACTACAAGGAATTTCAAAATTAATTCCACACCACTTGTAGTAACCACACTAAAAAATTACTTACACTTGATCTCTCATCCCGTAATCTGATCCCGTCCATGGCTACATTAATGACAATTCTTTGTTTATGTTCTCCAGCAGCCCGGACAGCCATCTTGAGTTCTGCTAATGCCTCTTGGCACATGCGGTCACCTCGTGCTTCAGAGACCTCTAGCACTCCAATTAGTTTGCCCTTGAAGCTCATCCCTTCCACAAACCGATGGGGATCATTTTTCTCCGGACCCCCTTGACGGTCTGCAAGAAAAAAAAAAAAAAATTAGTACAGTATTCTATGAACAGTATTAATTACACGAAAGTGCTTGGGAACTTCGTGTTTTCTTCTTTCCTTGTGGTTATCAGCATATACCTGGATCACGCGCACCCACAGTGATTTACTTGTATATATATATATATATATATATATATATATATATATATATATATATATATATATATATATATATATATATATATATATATATATATATATATATATATATATATATATATATGTGTGTGTTTGTGCTTAATTTTGCAACTCTACTACAAGTACTTTTTGTTTGATCTTGCTAACAAAGTTACAGTAATCAGAAAAGAAGTGTGTATTATACGTACATACATACGGACAGTGAATATTGATATTGAAACAGTTTAAATATTCATAAAACTACAGATACAAAGTGAACTTGAACAACAAAATTGACATAGTTGAGCCAAGCAGGGACCTGCAAATAGGGGTTTATATAACTTCACTTGAATTGTACAGTGCAAAATTCAAGTGGATTCATACAAACCAAGATTATAAGAAAATTGAAATCATAAAATACTATCTTTAAATAATAATAATAATAATAATAATAATAATAATAATAATAATACGCTGACAGTGAGATGGGATTATACTGTATCTCTAAATTACTACCGTCCAAGGACAAATTCGTGCTTCCCGTCTATACCATATAAAAGTCTTTGGCTATGTAGCACCCGATTTCACTTCACTAACTAGTTAAACGAGAGTGGCATGCTAAAGCTGCTTGTTAAGATTGCCAATTTCAACATATCGCTAAATATATAGGTATACTGTTCAAAATATTATATAGATTTCGACATTTCAATTCACAGTCATTATGCATGGTTCTAACTTGCAACAGAGAGCTGCCCAATATTCCAATGATTTATTAATCCGATGATTAATTGGTCCGAAGGTTAAGGTAACGTTGCACCCTTGGATAATTGAACCGTTAGAAAATAGAGTTGTAACCGATCCTTTGATGTATTGGAGACTACCTGGACAGGCCAGTAATCGATTACCTTGTCACCGCACTGACCTAGTTAGGGAACATAACTCTCGGTACGGTTTTCCAAGGTTAACACAGGAGACCTTTTACTACAGCGTACACAAGAGGGTGCATAATAATTCGGTTTGCTATTTATGAAGAACGGAAATGAATAAAAATATAGTGCATGTACTACGAACCAGGAAATATTATAACTATCGACTCCCTAAGGGGGACAGCAGAGAGGTCTACCATCCATCTAGAGTCTAGATGGATGGTAGACCTCTCTGCTCTCTGAGTCTAGAGACTGAGGCTGGTTGGAACGTATAATGTCGTTTTTAAAGCAGACCACCAGAAACAGCTAAATCTAATTTGCCACATTTGACCTCACCTAACTTAACCAAATATACCCAAACCTACACTAAGATCGTTGGATTAGGATGGGTGATTCATTTTACCCAAGGTCATCTTCGGAGACCTGTATGAATCCCTCACATATTTTTAGAAAAAGGACATCACGCGCTCCAACAAAACAGCTAACTACAATAGTCTTCTAAGATAAATTTGTTTTCTTCAATTCTCACACAATCTAGCATAGAGCGTATTTACCTTACCGTTAGAGTAATATCTGTTTAAAATGACAAAAGCATCGGCTTCATATACTGTACCAATAGCTGCTCACTTAACTTATCGTATTTATAGTATGATATTTTTAAGGGATAATACGTATTCTTTGTTGATTTCTGATAATTTCTGCCCATGCGTAAGTATAAATTAGCACGCGAGACGTACTGTTAACACAGATATCATAAAAAGAACATGAACGTGATGAATTAGCTTAGCTATGTAAATTCCGCCTCACCCCGTGGCGTCACACAGCGTGGTGGAGGATGTCCTGAAACTTGTAATTTTTTTCATGTTCTCTTCCAGATATTTATGTTACCAATGCGTTTTACCAGCTAATTTTTACTTTCCCACGTGCAGAAAATAACAGATATCATCACAGAATACTTATTATCCCTTAAATATCAGAATATAAATACAATAGCCTAAATACTAAAGAACTGTAGTGACTTCGCTCAAGCTTTAAACTATCGCCCTTAAAATGTTAATCCTATTCCGATACTTTGGTACGTATTCTTCCGACCTCTGTTTCGTATTTTTTTTCCAAATAAGGGTGGGTGGTAAAAAAAAAAAAAAAAAAAAACTTTAGTATATAATACTTCCTTATGTTAAGTGTGTAAAAATTGTTATCGTTGTTAATAACGTTCAAATATTAACTTTGTTATCGAAAAAAAATACTAGGGTGTTTACACCGAAACTGGATTAACTGACATTAGTTGTTGTCTTAAAATTTCAGCCAATTTAATTAATTTATTTGACCTTCAATGTTCTCATTAAAAATACACTTGTTAACGTAATTTAATACATTCGCAAAGCAACGGCTTCGTGTGCTGGGAACAATAATTTCTGTCGTAAAAATACAAGTCGCTCAACCATAATCATCAAAACCACCAACGGTCAGTCATATCTGCCCATCAATCTGCAGTTGCCATGGTGATATTCCCCCTTGATTACGCAAACGCTAATCTCGCTTCATACACACACACACACACACACACACACACACACACTACTTTACGACTTTGCTGTCACTCGGAATCGAGTATGACGATCATCCAACTATGATACAATGATATGAGTTAATAAAGATATCACCTTCATTGGTGAGTTCTGAGGTGAATCGAGAGGCGATACAAGACCGGCAGGGTCGTCCACAGATGTTGCATGTGTGGAGGGCTACATCTAGTGCGGGAGGGGCAGCGGCAACATCTTTCCGGCATTCGCGCTTGTCTGCCTGGGTATGCAGTCGGGCTAACTCGAAAGTATTGACACCTCGTGTGGTGCTCATTCTAAGCATTTCGGTGTGGAGTGATCGTCTCTTAGGTGAGGGGGTCGATTTGGCACTTTTTCAGGTTTGTCTTAAAACTATCCTTATACCTTTGCAGTTGCCCGCCAGCGTTACGTTTACTATTCGTTAGGTGACTGTAAAGTAACTGCTTTGGTAGTCTACTGTCGTCCATGCGGGTAACATGGCCAGTCCAATGTAGTTGTTCATGGATAATGATAGCCTCGATGCTCCTACAGTGGGTGTCAGAGAGAATAGTCATTTGTTCTCTCGTCTTCCCAGCGAACTTTGGGGATAGAACGTAGACTACGTTGGTGAAAACACACACATGCAATTCTGATCAGCATAACAAAATAAAACACTTTACCCATATCAACTATGAGTATCTCTGGTTGCATAGTATAACATAGAACAAGGTCACTGTTTCCTTCTATTTATCATTAAACTATGCTTAACTTCTGTTGCTATCATTTCTTATTTAATTTCATGAAGATAAATATCTGACACGGCTCGTGGTTTAATTAAATCAATCTTCGGATCACACGAAAATTAGTGACCCCAGTTTTTTCTAATACCTCATGGTTTGTACAGATGACGTATCAGGATCCCGTGTACCGCCTTGCCGGTGGGTTCCTAACACTCGTCTTGCCCGCGGTGCCCACCGTTTCTGTGTGCATGTCGGTCACACTAGAATAGCCCGTTATAGTTCATCCTTCTTTCCTCACACAGTCAAACTGTGGAATGCTCTCTCTTCTTCTGTTTCCATACTCATACAATCTGTCCCACTTCAAAAAGCTGGTTTTCCGGCATCTTTGTGGTGTATATTAATTTGGTCCTTTTCTCTTCTATTTTTAATATCTTTTTACTCTAATCCCCCCCCCCCCCTTTCAGATCACGTTGTGGGTTGATGACCTGTGCCCGGGTGGGCTATTTCCCATAAAAAAAGGACAGCTTGGACAAGGGTTTTAACGTAATGTCCTAAAATAACATTATTTACACTGCTACTCAACTTCATCTAAATTCACCCACTTTATACAGGTTAGGAGACAACATTAATAACGTAATATCTTTGTTTACTTCGTTTATTATGAATGTATACTGTACTGCACCTCCCTACGAATTAAGTTCCCGGGAACAGACATTCCAAACACTGAATTATGAGATGTATCTTCTGATTATGAGATGTATCTTCTTTACGAGGGATGAACAGCATTAGAACAATGTAGCTCCTAATGAGCTTTAAGTTTGTTTTAAGACAAACCTCCCCAGGTGGTAGCCTTACAATGGTCCAGCCCTCCATGGTTTAAGCTAATGGGGAGGATTCTGTTCCCAATATGTGAGGCTTATGTAGAGATATATCTTACATGCTAGTCTTGGGGAGACGTATCTCTTCATTTATAAGGTTTCAGGAGACAAATCTATTTGTCGTAAATTTATTGAACGTCCCCTTTTCTTAAGTGAGGCTCAGTAGCACTGACCGAGCTTTGGTCAGTCAAGGCGAGGTATAGATTTTCGCCAATTCAGCTCGTAACATTATTATTATTGCAAAAATGAACTACTCTATAAGTCTGCAGTTATTCAGAGCAAGACATGAGCAGTGTGTGACGCCCTATGACAAACTACAAGCCATCGTTATATTACCGTAGGGGTTTAAAAAACTCATGGGTTAATGAATGTTTATGCTATAAGAAACATTTCTCAGATATGTTTTTTTTGAGAGATAAGTGATTTAATACTTATGGTTAGTCTAATAATATAACTCAAGAACTTCACAAATAAAATAATATTTTCAAGATATACACAATAGTCATTCTCGAAATCAAGCACAGAATGAGACATAGCAGGACAGAACCTATCCCAAGGAGCGTCTCCCAGTACTTGCCAAGAAGAAACTAAATCTACTCGACAGGTTAAGAAGCCCCAGAAATGACTGAGTAAGCACAAGATGATCACCCTGAACCCTCCGCGTACCCACAACACTCCACACAATGCATTTTACTTGACAGCGAAGTATGAAACTTTCTCCCAAGGGTCTACTGTGTCACAGAAACTATGATAACAATATATTGGGCATGGTTAAGTCGCGTAATCTAGCAAGTGTTTAAATGTTATTATACCAATGAGCTTAGCTGCCATAACCAAAAGTCAGGTAAGATGAGGATGACGAAAATTTCATAGTAGAATATTGTACAGTACTGAGGAGAAAATGACCGGAGTTGGTTCTATATGTCATAACTAAAAAAAAATAAATATTGGTGATTTAGGTATCATGAATCATGAAATTAATGAAGGACAAACTGCGCGTGGAGGCAGGTTTTGTGACAACAATGGAGAGGAGGCGAGGCCTCGTCACATACAGTATGTCAACAACTGGGAGAAGGTTGAGCCAACACTTTCCTTTGCCTACGTCGTGTACTTTACCCGCTCATACACAACGGTTTACAAACGTTGGTGTACAGCAGCATCCTACAGAAGAATCGCGCGTCCATGACAGAAATTTATGAGATGGCAGCCACGGCCATGATTGCCCTGCGTAAACAATGCAACTTCACCAAGAAAATCCTTTTCTATCAACATTATTTTCGTAAATCTCTATTTTATCATACCTATCTACAAATGATCACGCACAAAAAATGCTAAACCCGATGTCAGGGGATCAATATACAATACGAAATACAGAGGCTGAGGGTCGGGGATATCAAATGGGCAGCTGCCAAGAGCCGTTGATCCTTATTCCTTGCGTAAATAGGGACCATTTCATCTACCCGCTTCTACTATAACAAAGAACCTGTAGCAGACCAACCTGACCAACCTAACCTAACCTAACCTAACCTAACATATCAAGATGATGCGAGGATGCAGGCTGGACTTCTTGAATTCTTATCTTCAAGAATTTATGTGGCGTGACCGTTTCTTCCGGAATGCTTTTGATAACCTATGTACTCATATTTTTTTGCAATATTCAGTGTAATAATTCTTTTTTAAGAAACTATGTACATAAATTTCTTGCAATATTTAGTGTAACAAGAAAGTAATCTGAATAATGTTTTATTATTTAATCCTTATGTTGTTTATTTATATTATATGTTGGGGGGGATCTTCATATGAGCGCGACTGGGGGATGGATCTTTATGAGCGACTGGGGGGATCTTCATATGAGCGCGACTGGGGGCGGATCTTCAGACTTTGGGAAGATCTTCATATGATCCAATAAGAATATGTCCAATACTGAATTACAAAAATGAAGTCAGTGTATGAGTGTAAAATTAATATATTTAAAAGCTGACGGTAATATTTGGGAGTATGGTGAATACTGTATAACGCTGTATGCAAGTTACTGTAAAACAATACTGTACCTAACATCGTTCATTAACGGTAAGGAAGTTTCACGTCCAATGAAACGAAGTCCGAGGGGCAGTAACTACGGATAATAAGAGTAATAGCAGAAAATACTGTATTTACGGAACTCGTCTGAGACTTGTTGTCATAAATATATACTGTATACCAAGTTTTGTTAAAATCCAATACTGTTTGCTGAAGTTATTGCGCTCACTCAATTCTCATATAAACCCTAAATAATAATAATAATAATTATTATTATCGTTGTTCTACGTTGCACCATTAATAGCATAAGGACAACAAATCTATACAATAATGATCAAACTTACGAGTTATTAATCTAGTCTAAGAACTTGTAGTATATATATATATATATATATATATATATATATATATATATATATATATATATATATATATATATATATATATATTGTCCAATTTTTCTTGGTCATAACTCCCGGACGTACAGACCAGGGTACGGATGAAGGGATTCAAAGAAAGTAATCAGTGTAAACAGAGGCGTTTTGTATAGACGGAGGTAATCAAGGCAGATGGAGGCGATTAGTATGGAGGGAGGCGTATAGATTCTAGAATACAGCAGACATGCCCAGGGCAAATAGAAACGGATGGGTGGTCGACAGCGTTGATTGATTTATAGCCGAAATTAATAGCTAACACACGGATTACTTTCCCGACGGTCGGCCGTGGTAAAAAAAAAAATGTGATCCTGTAATAGCGGCGGCGATGGAAGTTTGTAAATATCTACTTGTGATGCAAATTTGTAAACGTCCATTGGTGGCGATAAAGAAATTTTATAAACATCTACTTTTGAAGGAAATTATGTAAAGACAACTTCAAATAAAGGTATTCCTGTTAAGTTTGTGGGGTAAATTGATATATTTATGTTGTGATACTGAAGATCACGGCACGGCGGCCCCCCCCTCCACACACTCACACACATGCCCGCACGCACGTATTTCTTACGAGTATTAATCTGCTGCATGAATCAGCATGCAATACTTATTAGCAAAGCTGAAATAGATTGCGTTAGCAGCGTCCTTTCCCTCAACTTGGAACTCGGGGCCTCAGCCTAAAAGGACGAACAGGTACAGGTATTCGATTTGAAATGATGGAGCGGGCCAATTATTTAAAGAGCTTTCGGTGGGTCAGGGGTAAGACCCCCGCCCCTCAAGCTGGTGGTCAGGCCTTGCTGGTCGAGGTTTTCGCCCGTATTAATAAACATCATCTTCCCTTGAAGAGGGTCGTCGTGTTTCAACCAGTGTTAAACCAAATGAGTCCTGAAGGACACCGCAGTACTGTACTTAACTGGGTGGTGTGGCGGTAAAATTAACTAATTCCAATATCATAAATAAATTTTATTGTAATTAGTTAATTTTACCGCCACACCACCCCGTTAAGTACAGGACTGCGGTGTCCTTCAGGACTCATTTAGTTTAAAACTCTGGTTGAAACACGACGACCCTCTTCAAGGGAAGATGTTGTTTAATATGGGCGTTTGACACACTGTGCACTATATACACACATACACATTTATATACGTCTAGATTTTATAAGATATTAAAATGTGCACATTGTATGTCAAGAAGGTGGTTGATTCACAAATCTCCCTGTAGGTAACGGGAGGCGAGCAGAGAGAGACTCAGGTAAATGAATCTCGTATTAAACGACAAACAGGTGACCCTTGACCTTCTAGTAGTGGAGTCGACATAATAATTCTGCACCTCAAGATATTCATCCAATAAACATGTCACAAACACCATCACACATTTTGTTTGACAGTTGCCAATTATCATGTATAAATGTAACTTTGGGGAATTTATATTAATGTTTTCACAATCCATTGAAAAATTTGATTAATTGAACTTACTTTAATTAATTAATATTATTAGATTCACATGTACTAGTATAGTACGCTTATCTATTTTCAAATATGGCAACACTCCATGATCCACGTTTTCAGTCTCAAAAAGCACGACACTAGGTGGTGAGCTACTGGCGGTGGTCGTACAGTACATTGATATTGCCATTGAAACAGTTTATTTAACTAGAAAAATACAGATATAGAGTGGATAGTAATAAAAATATTAACATGGCTGAGCCAGTTGAGAGCCTGAGCTCTATTGAAGGCATCTGATATACTGTATGTATACTGTACATTTATCTCAAGGAAGTATTATGTAACATTTAGTATCATCTGGAACAGTGCAGGTAACATGGTGGTCGTAAGAACTTATCAGAATGTTACCACGGTTATCACTACGTTATCTATTTTTATTTTTAATTTACATTATAAATATGCAGCATACAAATTTTACAGTGCAGTTGATATCTGGGTTGTATTAAGGTGGAACAAGAGGACAAAAGCTGTCAGTAACATGCCTTGCTGGCAAATATGATACTTTTTTTGTAATTTCTATCTATTTGCATAACAATTTCTGATATAATGGTTTTGGTGGCACAATAGAGGTAGGAATATAATGTAGGTTTTGCAAAAAATATTATACTTACACAAAATATATTTTTTTAGAGATGATTTAAAGGAAGGGCACGTCGTCCTAACTCGGATGGGTGGGGCTAAGTTGTTCCACACCTTCACACCATGATATTTTAAGGGGATCTGGGACTGAGAGGAGCGCATGAGGGGTGGTCGTAGTACCTCTGGGTGTCTGAAGTTGTAACTCTGATTATTCCGGAACTGGAATTAATTATTGTCAATCAAGTGATTGACAGGTTTGTAAACAAATAGGGCACAGCAGTAGGTGTTAATATCCTCGAATTTTAATATTTTCAATTTAGCAAATTGTTCATTAGTGTGATCAGTTTTTTCAAGAAGGTCATTGTCCGCACAACTCTCTTCTGTGCAGTGATCAGGGGTTGCGTTTTTGTAGAGCTACAGGCCCCCATAGTGTGTGACAGTGTATCAAGTGTTGGTAAACAAGATCATAATAGATTTCTTTCATTGCTGCAAAAGTGAGTGACTGTCGAGTGTAATACAGGATACTGCACTGTTTATTGACTTTACTGTGAATGGCTTGTATGTGGTTTCTCCAGCTAAGTTTCTCATCAATAATAACCCCAAAGAATTTAGTATTTTGTTCATGTTTGAGGACTGTATTACCAAGGTACAGGGGGTCCAAATCTGGGGGTAGGTTTTTCCGTCTGTGAAAGATTGTGATGTTTTTTTTTTTTTCGATTTTTAAAGGTAAATTTATTTCGTGTTACCCAGGTCCTGTCCATAGTTCTCATCAAAGAATGGAGATCTGAGTTGTTGATATATAGTCTGCAAATAAGTTGTATTTGACGAGTGTGTTGGAGTGGACTATATCGTTATGTACAACAAGAACAGTACAGGACCAAGAATGGAACCTTAAGGCACGCCCTAAAAAAATGGTGAGGAGTCAGATTGATGATTATTATAGCAGACTTACTGCTTCCTGTTTGACTGATATGACAGATATGAGGTAAACCAATTGTGGGATAAGCCCCTAACGCCATATTGTTCAAGCTTTGCCAGGAGGATGGTATGGTCGACAGTATCAAAGGCTTTAGAGAGGTCCAGGAATATTCCGACTGTGAGCTGACTATCATCAAAGAGTTTAAGATGTCATTAGTGAAGGTCAGCAGAGCACTCTCAGTTGACCTTCTAGCTCTAAATCCAAACTGAGAGTCTGTAGGGATATTATTGGTACTGCAGAAGGAATTTAGTCTACTACATGCTAGCTTCTCCAGTATATTACTTAAGGCTGGAAGGACTGATATGGGGCGGTAATTCTTGGAAAGACCTTTGTCCCCAGATATTTTTTTAATGTTGGGTGAACTTTGGCAAGTTTTATTTTATTCGGGAAGACACCACAAGTGAAGGAGTTACACATGTGTAAGAGGACAGGTAGTAATAAGTGGGCTACTTTCTTAATGATGCTCATTGGTATATTGTCGGCGCCAAGCGCTGCAACTTTAAACATATTTATGATGGTCAATATTTCATCTGCTGTGACGAGGGGTAAGAACAGCTCATTTTGCTGTCCGGTTTGCAGGTAGGCTCTAAATTCCTCATGGTAATTAGGGATGCTCCCTGCAAGATTTTTGCCAACATTAATAATCATTAAAGTGGTTGGTAATGAGGGAGGGTTCCGTTACAACTGAATAATTTATAAAAGCTCATCCGTGGGTTGAGTGTTCCTGTTCCGAATAGAATTGATGATACCCAAGGAGTTCTTACTGTTGTCTGATGTACGTATAATAGATATGCTTGGTATTTCTAACTGCTTGAGTTATTCTATTTCTCATACTTCGGTAAGCATCACCGAAAGTTATGGGTTTTTTTGCAAATTTTCTTTGGAGTTTGTGTTTTTCTTTTATCGTTGCCTAGACTGCAGCTATTGCCCGGAACTAGAAATGTCCTAGTAATTCCCTTAGTGGATCCGAGAAGGCTCTGTTACCGCCACTGCACATCAAGCTAGTTCTTATGAAGAACTTCGTCAAAGACCTCAACAAGGAAATTGAGGCTTTCAAATACCTCGCCAGGAAATTCCCACAGATGAGTGAAGCAAAGTTGAAATCTGTAATTTTTGTGGGACCAAAAATTCGTGACCTTTTCAAAGATTCTACTTGTGAGAGCAATATGAATGACATTGAGTTGAAAGTTTGGCTAGCTTTCGAGGCTGTTGTCCAGAATTTCTAGGAAACTTTCGAGTTCCGGAATACAAACAGCTGGTTCAGAATATGATACATTGTTTTCATGATCTAGGATGTCGCAGGAGTGTGAAAATGCACTTTTTGAACTCCCACTTGGAGTATTTTCCTAATAACTGTGGGAAAGACAGTGAAGAGTAAGGTGAGCGGCTTCACCAGGATATTGCCATCATGGAGCAGAGGTACCAAGGGCAATGGAACGTCAGCAAACATTCGAAAATCAAACAGGCAGTAATTCTATACATCCAACTGACTCTGATTTCATGCATTTTAAAATGCCATTTCAATTATAAAACATGCAATGCTACATTGTTCTTTGTTTATCAAATACAGTTTTTCTTCATATATAAAATTTTTCTAAAATTTTAATGTGAATTTTTATGAAAACCTGATGATAGACAAAATCTACTCACACATTCTGGAAGAGCGTCAAAAATTGCGTAAAGTAACCTACTTTCGTTTATAAAAAAACATACATTTTAAAAGCAGACAAGTGTAACCCACCCACCCTAAAGTAACCTCTCTGGACCACCTACAACAGTGTCTGCCTTCTTCAGGGCCTCCAAGATGAGAGGGGTTGGAGAGGGTGGTCATTTAATGAAATATCTGGACCCACCTAGAAATTCGGGGTTCAGTGACAGCCCCATTGAAAACCGACTCGTATTCCAGGTGTCTGTTGAAATAGTACTCCGCCGCTCTGAATTATTGCTGAAAATTGATTCAGTATCAGAACGTTTTGACCACTTCTTACGTTGGTCTCAAACTTTATTCTCCCCCAAAAATAAAACCTCAAAATCTGAATGTTATCAATGAAATTCTCCCCTTTCTTCTGTAAATGATATATACTCTGTTAATCTGAGCTTTACTGCTGAAAACTGACTCATTTTCTTCACGTTTCCCCCAATTTTCTCCTATGGTCACACTCCAATAAACGTTTTTCCAATGTCATACTTTGCAAAAAAAAGTCTAATGTCGAAATCAAACTCAAACTATTAATATAAGAATCCCTCCCACTCTAGATCGTTACCGGAAGTCTAAATTATTGGTAAACAATGACTCACTATCCGAACATTTAAACAATTTCTTTTTCCAGTCAAACTCCCATAAACATTTTCCCAACTACTTATTTAGTGAAGTTCTTACAAATAAAAGACTTTAAGAAAAAACAAGTTAAAAGGTAAATAATAAGTGAAAAAATAAAATAAACCAAAGATATTAAAATTAAAATACAAAAAAATTACAAGAACAATAAATAAACAAATACTAAAATAATAACAAAGTAAAAATAAATATAAATAAAAAATTAACACTAATAAATATTAAATACAAATATCAATAAAAACTAACAAATAAAAATACAATAATACTTAAATCAATAACAAATAAAATTAAAATGAAATACAAACAAGACTATACAAAAAATACTGTTAACTGAAAAAAAAACAATAAAACTCACACCAACGGACCTCTGATCTTGACCCGCCTCACCCCTAAAATCAATCGACCTCCCTTTCCTCTACCCCCCGGGATGGTCATTCAAGGTATCGTGCTGCCTCCATCTTTATCTACAGAAGGAGAGACGGGTGGACAGAAACACACACACACACACACACACACACACACACACACACACACACACACACACATGAACGGGGAGACACGATACTGACGAACAGACATACAGATAAGTGGACTGAGGGCCGGACAGAGTCAAACGATTAGACAAAAACATACGGACGGATGGGTGGACAAACACAGAGATACGGACGGATGGGTGGACAAACACAGAGATACGGACGGATGGGTGGACAAACACAGAGATACGGACAGACGGATAGGTAGACAAAAAACGGGCGGACAGACACAGATGGGTGGACATACAAAAAACGGGCGGACAGACACAGATGGGTGGACATACAGAGTGACGAAAGGAAAGACAGACAGACATATGCACGGACTGGTGGGCAGATAGACAGCCAAAAGGACAGACGGGTTAGCAGAGAGACAGACGTAAGGACGGGTTAGCAAGGAGACAGACACATACGGATGGACGGGTGAACAGACAGACATGGACAGGGCCAGACACACATACGGATGGACGGGTGGGCAGACAGATATACGGACAGACGGGTGGGTAGACAGACATAGATGGATGGGCTAAATCCAGCGTATCTCCCTAAACTGAATTTTGGAGATCATAAAAAAAAAAACCGAAACGAATGAAGTGCTCAAAATAGAATACTGTAACAACTGTTTATGATGCCTATAAATGGAAACAAAATAAAATAATTGAAATAATACTGTTATAACTATTGACTACTTATTGTTCTATACATATTGAGGAAAAAACAAACAAAATCTTTAATCTCATGGACACACTAATAATAATTAACAAGAAGAAGAAGAACAATAATAATAATAATACCCGATGATAATATTTTAAAATCTAGTAAAGACATTGCACCAAAAAATACCATTGTAAAAAATAAAATACAAACACAACAACAGCTGATTCAAATATTTTCTAAATCCAATCAAAACACTGCACATGTAAGATGATAAAACAAGTAATATATATATATTCAAAATAAATTTATTGAAGCAAATCTGAAAAAAAACAATAACTTTTAAATAGCGCGAAAATACTGAAATGTAGAATAATAAAAAAAAGATTAATAATTTTACAATCATCTAACTAAAAATGTAAACTAATAAATTTTTTATAATTCAACCTCGACGGAAGATAAGAACTAACGCTTTACGAATTTCACCTTGAAAAAATAAGCTAATATGTTAGTTTTAAATCCAAATCTAATCTACAAATACACAAAGTCGCATTATATTAGATTCATGCTTAAAAAAAACTAAACAGAATGAAAATTTTAAGTCGAAATACAGAGAATTCAATTAAAAATAGACAAATAGTTTTAAATGTGTATACAGTATAATAAACACTATGAACAGTTTTAATCAAACATCTTAAACACCTTCGACGAAAGAACATTAATTCTAAATGTAATATAATTGTAAACGGACGAAAAGTTTTGACTCTAGATTCAATAAACGCAAGAATACCGGTCATGACTGGAAGAATAATTTTACAATTAATTTCATCAAGCAATCACATACTGATGAAGATTTTTTATTTGTACCCCCCCCCCACAAAAAAAGTGTACGTAGCTTAAATTCAAATCTAATATTAAAACGAAGACGGGAACAGTTCAAATTCAAATCTAAAAATGAACAAGAGAACAGTTTTAAATCTACAGTTAATATACATTGAAATTTAAAAAAAAAATAATACAATCATACTACTACAGTACTACTACTACTACTACTACTACTACTACTACTACTACTACTACTAATAATAATAATAATGTACTGTAATTGTTATTACTACTACTATTTATAATAATAACAGAAATAACAATAATAATAATAATAATAATAATAATAATAATAATAATAATAATAATAAACATAATACAGTAGCTAGTAGTAATAATGATGATGATGATGATGACAATAATAATAATAATAATAATACAAATATTAACATCATTAATAATAATAATAATAATAATAACAATCAGAATAGCAATAATAAATAATAATAATAATAAAATATTATTACTACTACTACTGCAGTACTTTAATAATAATAACAATCATAATACAGTAATAATAATAAAATACTACTACTATTGTAGTACTTTAATAATAATAACAATAAAACAAGGAATGTAAAGCATAAAAAAAAAAACCAAGGGGAGAGTAAATGATCCTTGGAGGAGGTATTGATGAGTGGCGTCAAGCAAGATAGACGTGTTCATTATTAAACAGTAAAGAAGGACCTCGCCTAACATGCGTCGGGTTCATCCACCGGATCACCACAATTGATTTACACACACACACACACACACACACACACACACACACACACAATACACAAAAGCGCGCTGCGGTCAAATCAGGAGATGTTTAACTTTCACTATGTTCCTGTACGATGCTTTAAAACGTATAAAATATCCTTAACTTATACTGGTTTAAAAAGCTGCGTTCTCGATGATATGTGATGTGAGATAACCAAGATTTTTGTACCCTTAACTCCTCCAAGCAATACCGGTTATATTATGTCAGAGAAGTGGTTTCTTGATGCAACAGAGCCATTCTGAAACGATTTACCCCCTTAGTACGGATGTCGACCGATCCCTATGAAAACAACAGATGAGTTCTGGGAACATAATATCTAGCCCAGCTGAGTCCATGGATAAGTTCTGGGAGTATATCTAAACTCGGTGAGTCCCTGAATGACCTCTGGGAATACGATATCTAACCCTTGCGTACGATGCCGACCCTCGGTGTACAATAATGAGCTCAGAGAGTAAGAAATCTTTAGGCACTTAACTACAATGACTTTGAGAACAATGTTGTCTTAAACTGCTGCATACGATAACCGATTCCCTAAGAGTACGATAATATTGCAGTCCTCGTGTTCAAGGGACTACTGTACTGAAAATAAAACGAAGATGAACCGCTCATAAGTTTAATAAACAGCCAACACAAGATAGGAAAGTGAAAGCACTGTAAATATGGAAGGGAAATTTGTAATTCCACTATAAAGCAAAATATTAAACACGTATGAGAAACAGTGAAGTTTTAATCCAGTTTTACAGCACTGCACCGCGTAAACATTTTCAGATTATTAACAATGCATGCATTCTGCAGTTTAAAGATGAAGGGAGAAAAATAAATTATACGCATAAAATATAAGGTATGGATTAATAAATAAATTGGATAATTCGAAGATTAACCACCCCAACACAACTTAATGTGGTTAGGTAGGTTAGGCTTAATTTACTGAATCAGTTTAAGTTGAGACACCCCAGCTTATTTCATATGAAGACTAATCACTATAACGCTACTGGAGGTGGTTAGGTTGGGCTAGAATTCGGGTGGTTAATCTTCAGGTGAAATAAGCTGGTGTCCAGTTTTCACGTGATCCAATAAATTAAGCCCCACTATCCGTGACCAGAAACTACTGGAAGTTGTCTGAATGACTTCGTGCCACTGACTAGTAAGAGTCTGCGATGCACTTCAGGGTGGCACTTCTTGATAAAGCCCCCGGATGTGATTTTTCAGTCCACATGAGGTCGAAGTACCCTCCACTACACTCTAGGCGACGGTGGTTAAAACTCCCACAACATCGTGGGGTCGAGGGTCAGGCAGCAGATTTATCCTCCCCCTTTGGTTGGTGGAGAGCTAGACTGAGAGTTAACAGCTTCGCAAATGTCCTGTCTGCGAGACATACCAGCATGGCATTGAAGGTCACTGTCCAGCTCCACAAAATATTGCACCGAGACTCCTCACGACTCATTCTCTCCAGTAGCTGCTGCGGTGAGTCAACGGCGGCTGGGTCTGGTGGGGCACACACACCACCAGAGACGAACCCATCCTTGGTGATACAATGAATGACATCTGTTTGCTGGAAATCCTGCCAATCAGCCTTGAGCGTGCGCATTGTATCAAGTGGTGTGATGGACTTGGCTAAGCTGCTGACAAGGTTCTGGGCCGTCACTGGAATCGATGTGGGCAACAATGCGGACACTATTCTCTACCTGCAGTAGTCCTTCAGGCTGCGAAAGATGCCCACGCCAGATGGCTGGATCGGGGAGGAGGAATTTGGCAGCAGAAAACCCATGTTAACATAGAGAAGATGAGCAGCAGCGTCTCTGGGAGGCGCAGTACAAGCACCAAGGCACTGTGGTAGGTTCCCCAGCTGCTCGCTGAATGTAATTACACAATTACAGAGGTATTCTAAACCTTAGCAAATTGGTTCCAATTAACGGAAAACGGCAAATATTGCGATGACGCTGATGTTTTTACAGTGTAAGGATGAAAGTGGTTTGGGAATTAATGATATACTTCATATACGTGGAACTCTGTGTGTGTGTGTGTGTGTGTGTGTGTGTGTGTGTGTGTGTGTGTGTGTGTGTGTGTGTGTGTGTGTGTGTGTGTGTGTGTGTGTGTGTGTTTTACGTGGATTAGCCTTCCCGGGCACAGGTCAGTGACCCACATTGGGGCCTGGGGGTGCGAGAATGTAATAATAATAATAATAATAATAATAATAATAATAATAATAATAATAATAATAATAGTTCATAGTAAATAAAATTTATAAATGGATACAAAAAAGAAAAAAAAGATCAATAGTGAGAAACGATACATGTATGTTGTGTTGTCAAAGTAAGAGAAACAATTGAGACCCTGCAATTGTGTATAAATGAGGCAGAAAGTCAGATCAGGAACCTGGGACTTGGTCACAATTTTGTTGATGCTTGGCAGCAGGGTCTACCATTAGACAATACATTATGCTTCAATATCTTCCCAGGTGGTAGTACCTCCCTGTTTGGTAGCTGCCTACTACCTATGTGTGTTTTGTGTGTGTGTGTGATTTGTATTTGTTTGTGTTGTGTGTTTGTACGTGTTCTCTCTCTCTCTCTCTCTCTCTCTCTCTCTCTCTCGAAGAGAAAAGATAAAATAAACGAATCTCTAAAATATGAGTAAGAGTTTCATAGAGTAAATGGTATTTAAGAATTTTTTTCATGTTGGTCCTGAAAGTATACCTTTATTACTACCATTTTACACAAGACTTGAAGGCATCAAGTGTTCTCATTCTTACTAATGTGGACGGCGGCGTTTTTGATAGTTAACTAGTAGTTATGATAACGTACAGCTGATACTGGCAATCAATCTAACGCTTTGTTTAATTTACCTACAGATGTACTATTACTCAAAAGGCTTCAATTTATAGCACTTCGTCACGTTTTTATTCACTTAAAAAATAAGAAATACATATAAACAGAGATAAAATGATGTAGAGATAGATTTCTATCTCCACCCCGCAATTGCAGTATACTGTATAAAGGAGCACTATACAGGTCAGCCAGCATCCTGTTTTTGTCAACTGTAGAAAAAAATCCAGGAACGCCATTATAAAAGCGAGGAACTTCGAGGAAATCATGTTTTTATTTATTTTAACGATATACTGTATACTGTAGGGACGGCTACAACCTTCACTCTAGGTAGCAGAGAATAAAAATGAGTTGAAACCAAGTTTTATGTTACTCCCTTATCTAATATTAAACGGGACACGCAAATACATTTCTCTCAAGATTTTAACTTTTTTTTAAGGAGTTAATAAATGATATTCACGCCAAGAGAACGCTGCATTGTATAAGTTTTATTATTTTATTTGTATTAATTTGCTATTAATTTTATTAATTGTTATAATAATAATAATAATAATAATAATAATAATAATAATAATAATAATAATAATAATAATAATAATAGATAATACTATTATTATTATTACTATTATTATTATTATATTTTCGCGCCCCAGGCCCTGATGTGGGTCATTACCTGTGCCGGTGGGCTGGTAATATTTATTGTTATTTCTGATTAATTCTATTTGCGTTTAAATTATGCTTAAATAAAGCCTCATAAAAATGCACTTTATAATGTTTACAACAATGCGGAAGAATATGAGGTCAAATTTGACTTGGTTAATCGACATGCAAAGTTACCAGTTATCTATTTTGGTTATTATTACTGTCTTTCAAGAGACAGACTGTACTGCGATTATTACATCTTGTTTGTTTATATTTCTGATATAACGAACAACCACTAACGTTTAGTTGTAGCACGAGAACGTTTATTGCCAATTCCATTAACAATCGTTTAAATACAAATATATTCACCCATACATTTACTCACAAGAATGAATAACATCTACTGTACTGGCGAGAAAGCATCGGGCAAAGTGACGTCACAGTAATGGCGCACGCAAGTTACATCCAGTACTCAGCCCGAGTAGTTTTCATTTAATGCATATGTTTTATTGAATACTTTATGTTAAATTTCTTACGGAACTATACTTGTGTTAGGTATAATATTTTGACTCGCATTAAAATATTTACCTCGGCGGTCCCTGACTTTACTTAATCTTAAAGGTTGTACCGTAACGAATTTCATAGAATGCTATTAAGGTTTCTACCGTAATAACACTGTCGAGTGTCAAAAAAGTCATTAAGGTTTCCACCCTAGTCAATTCTGAGGACTTCCAATAACGCCATTTAGGTTCCCACCGTAACTAATACTGTAGTATGAAGTTCCATTTACGCCTACACAACAAAGACCGTATTATATTTTATCATAAGAATGTTCAGTTACCCTACTAAACATTCAGTATATCAACCAATCAATCAATAAATAAAATAAATAAATATCGAAGTGATAACCATGGTAACCTTCTGATATGTTGTTACTACCACCATGCTATGTGTACTATTCCAGATGATACTAAATGTTACTTAATACTTCCTTGAGATAAATGTACAGTATATATCAGGTGCCTACAAGGGAGCTCAGGCTCTCACTGCATTGCTCAGCCATGCTAATATTATTATTTTTCTCGACTCTGTATCTATGTTCTTCTGGCGAAATACACTGTTTCAATTCTCATGTCTGAGGGATGGTGACCATGGCTATTCAATTCAATCGTTTTTAGGCTGTCTTAACATGTACTCCTAGGTTTGTGTCCCTCCGGGGACTTCAGCTTTTAATAAAACTTATTCATGTTTGCGTTCCCCTCGACCATCCTAACCTCAGTTTTACCTATTCATATCTCTATCATCATCCCCTTAACGCCAATTTTGTTCTTCAACTACAGTATATATAATTATGTACCCTAGTGCTACACGAGGGAACATAATACAATCTGTCCATACCTAGTTACTCATCACCTTGGCCATCTATCACTAAAACAATACAAGAACGGAAACTCCTTTATATGCTGCTCAGTATACGTAAGACAACTGGACAGGTACTAAACAGACTTAAAAAAGGTAAGCTCTCGGATATTAAATGAATTGAAAGGAAAACCACTTGACGCAGTATATGACACATGCTGCACGGGATGAAAAGCAACGCAAATCGGTAATGTCTTCATCTGTAAATGAAGGCTGTCATCTACTATGTTAATTCAGTCTGTCTAGATTAGCTAAATTTACAATAGACTGGTCGGAGAAAATGCAACTTCACTGTAATTTCTGAACTCTGACTTGTGTTAAGTTTACAAACATGATCACCTATACAGTATGATGATGTAGGGTTTATAAAGTGTAAGGTGTTAACTCCCTAAATCGTAGTCCCACACTTTAATGCTTAGATATCTCAAATATTCACGTCACGGGGACCCAGTTTGTCTTATACCCGAGGTTGTTATTAGTTATAACCCACTTTGTGTTTCAAGGGCTATCATAAACTAATCGTGGTAAGTCTACTAAACCAATCAGATTCTGTTTCTTGTTAAGAAACCCCAATCAAACAAAGCCACAATTTGTCTGATCTCAGGCAGTAACTGCTACAGTGGAGCTTGACCTCATGTTCAAAGCCAGGCCGATAAACAGTCGGTAACCATTCTGTGCATTACACTCCATATACAATATACTGTTACACCATCCTCCACTGGTTATAGAGCATCATCAATCATGGCAATTCGCTTCCACGATTCAATGCTGACAGAGCCATCAAAACAAACGTCGCCTCCTTGATTCACTGCTGACAGTCATCAAAATAATCAATAACAATTACCTTACTAGATAAAATTCATCAATGCACATTAGCAGGAATATCTCATCACTTTGTCTATTCTAAATTAGATACTCACACAGTCATTGCTCTGATGAAGTACATCTATTAAACCACAATTTCTCACCATCGGCTTACCACGGCACTTAGAAGGACCTGATCTTTTGCTGTCAACTTTCCATCTCAGAACCTCTGCCTCACAAAATTATTTCATATCCTGACGCATATTTTTCCGGCACCATATACGAAAAAAATCCTCCAAATTTCCAAATTCCTACTTCTAATATCTTAAGTGTCTAACAAAGAGACGCCTGGGTGAATAGCTTTGACAATGGCACTTGTCTGATCTGTCCTAGAGCCATCTATTATAGTAATATATATATATATATATATAAATATAAATATATATATATATATATATATATATATATATATATATATATATATATACACTATATATATATCGGCGTCCGCCTGGCAGCAGTTTATAGTACATGATTGACTTTTCATCCACTAAAATTGTGTCAATGAAAAAATAAATCCAGTGAGTTCTATGGTATTGTAAATTGAAGAGACAGATATACAGACAGACAGACAGAGAGACAGACGGTCAACCGGGCGAACGGACAAACAAACAGAAAGCAATTCTCTAGTCCCCACCAATATCGAAAGTAAGAGGGTAATAACAGACATACAGTATCTGGTATCCGAAACGGGGGGTATATGGGTGGAATAAGGGGATATTGGGTGGGGGGGGGGTATGGTTGGGGAGGGATGAGGGTGATGGGAGGGATGAGGGTGGCGGTATGGGAGGGATGAGAATTGGTATGAGTAGGGATGAGGGTGGTATACTGGGAGGATGAGAATTGGTATGGGGAGGATGAGGTGGTAGAGGATAGGGGTGGTATCCTGGGAGGGATGAGAGATGCTGGGAGGAGGGATGAAGGTGGTATGGGAGGGATGAAAGGGTGGTATGGGAGGGATGAGGTGGTATGGTAGGAATGAGAATTGGTATGGGAGGATAGAGGGTGTGGTATGGTAGGGATGAGAGAGATATGGGAGGATGATGAGGTGGTATGGGATGGATGAGGGTGGTATGGTAGAGATGGGGAGGTATGGTGGGGATGGGGAAGGTATGGGAGGGATGAGGGTGTATGGGAGGATGAGGGAATTGGTATAGGGATGGGGGTGGTATGGGAGGAGGAATGGGGAATTGGTATAGGAGATGGGGGTGGTATGGTAGAGATGAGAGAGAGGTATGGGAGGGATGAGGGAATTGGTATAGGAGGGATGAGGGTGGTATGGGGAGGGATGAGGGTGTATGAGAATGTGGGGTGGTATGGGAGGGATGAGTGTGAAACATGGATTTGGGATGAGGGAGGTATGGGGAGGGATAAGTGTGGTATGGGGATGGGGAAAGGTATGGGGAGGGATGGGGGTGGTATGGGAGGGATTTTGGGTGGTATGGGAGTGATGGGGGTGGTATGGTGGATGGGGTGGTATGGGAGGATAGAGGTATGGTAGGGATGAGGGTGTGGTATATGGTAGGGATGAGGGTGGTATGGGAGGATGAGGGAGGTGTGTGGGAGAGGATGAGAGAGGTATGGTAGGGATGAGAGAGGTATGTTGAGGGATGAGGGTGGTATGGGAGGGATGAGGGGTGGTATGGAGGGTGATGAGGGGTGGTATGAGTGGGGATGAGGGTGGTATAGGGAGGGATGAGGTGGTACCCTAGGAGAGGGATGAGGGTGAAATATGGGAGTGATGGGGGAGGTATATGGTAGGGACGAGGTGGTATGGGGAGGGATGAAGGGTGGTGTTATGGTGGGGATGAGAGATTGGTATGGGAGGATGGGGGTGGTGTGGAGGGATGAGAGAGGTATGGTAGGGATAGAGGTATGGTGGGGATGGGGTGGTGTGGGAGGGATAGAGAGGTATGGTAGGGATGAGAGGTATGGTAGGGATGGGGAAGGTATGGGAGGGATGAGGTGAATGGGAGGGATGAGGGTGGTGTGGGAGGGATATGGAGAGTGGTATGGGAGGGATGAGGAGGTATAGGTAGGGATGAGGTGGTATACTGGGAGGGATGAGGGTGGTATGGGAGGATGGGGTGGTATGGGAGGATGAGGGTGGTATGGGAGGGATGGGGGAGAGGTATGGGAGGGGATGAGGGAACAGGTATGGGGTGATGGGGGAGGTATGGTAGGGATGAGGTGGTATGGGGAGGGATGAGGGTGGTATGGGAGGGATGAGGGTGGTATGGGAGGGATGAGGGTGGTATGGGAGGATGAGGGTGGTATGGGAGGATGAGGTGAAATGGGAGGGATGAGGGAATTGGTATACTGGGAGGGATGAGGGTGGTATGGGAGGAGGGGATGAGGGTGGTATGGGAGGGGATGGGGGAGGTATGGAGGGATGAGGGTGGTATGGGAGTGAAGTGGGGTGGTATGGGGAGGGATGAGGGTGTGGTATACCTGGGGAGGGATGAGGGGAGGTGGTATGGGAGAGGGATGAGGGTGGTATGGGAGGGATGGGGAGCATGGGAAGGATGTGGAAGTATGAAGTATGAGGAGGTATGGCAGGGATGGGGAAGGTGCTCCTGGGAGGGATGAGGGTATGGGGAGGATGGGGGTGGTGTGGGAGGATGAGTGGTATGGGAGGGGATGGGGAGGTATGGTAGGGATGAGGTGGTATGGGAGGGATGAGGGTGGTATGGAGGATGAGGGTGGTATGGGAGGGATGAGGGGAGGTATATGGTAGGGATGAGAGGTATGAGTAGGGATGAGGGGTGGTATAGGAGAGGGATGGGGTGGTATGGTAGGGATGAGGGGTGGTATGGGAGGGATGGGGGAGTATGGTAGGGATGGGGTGGTATGGTAGGGATGAGGGGTGGTATGGGAGGGATGAGGGTGGTGAGGGGAGGTATGGTTGGATGAGGGATGAAGGAGGGATGAGGGTGGTATGGGAGGAGGATGAGGTGTTGGGATGGGGAGGGTGAGGGATGAGGTGGTATGGGAGGGATGAGGTGGTGGGTTGGGATGAGGGAGGGATGAGAGTGGTAAGGGAGGGATGAGGGAGGTATGGTTGGGATGAGGGGAGGTGATGTGGAGGGATGAGGTGGGTATGGGAGGGATGAGGGTGGGAGGGAGGGATGAGGTGGTGGTTGGGATGAGGGAGGTATGGGGGGATGAGGGTGGTATGGGGAGGGATGGGGTGGTATGGTTGGGATGAGGGAGGGATGGAGGAGTGGTATGGGGAGGGGATGAGGGAGGTAGTTGGGATGAGGGGAGGTAGGGAGGGATGAGGGTGGTATGAGGGATGAGGGTGGTATGGGGGGATGAGGGAGGTATGGTTGGGATGAGGGGGGGATGAGTGGAAGGGAGGGATGAGGGAAAGGGAGGGATGAGGGTGGTATGGGGAGGGATGAGGGTGGTTGGGGAGGGATGAGGGTGGTGGGTGGGAGGGATGAAGGTGGTATGGGGAGGGGATGAGGGTGGTGGGTGGTTGGGATGAGGGAGGTGGGAGGGTTGAGGAGGTATGGGAGGGATGAGGGTGGTATGGGAGGGATGAGGGAGGTATGGGAGGGATGAGGGTGGTATGGGAGGGATGGGGGAGGCATGGGAGGGATGAGGGTGGTATGGTAGGGATGAGAGAGGTATGGGAGGGATGGGGGAGGCATGGGAAGGAAAAGGGAAGTATCAGAAGTATGAGGAGGTATGGCAGGGATGGGAAAGGTATGGGAGGGATGAGGGAGGTATGGTTGGGCTGAGGGGGGTATGTTAGGGATGATGGATATATGGGTGGAATGAGGAGGGTATGTTCAGAAGAAGGGAAGTAGTGGAGGAGTGGAACAAGTTTCTGAACATCATCATTAACTCGAACACGCTGGATAGTTTCAAACATAGGTTGGACGGATATATGAACGATAGGGGTTGGGTGTAAACGGGACTGCCCACTCTGGGCCAATAGGCCCGCTGCAGTTTCCACCATTCTTATGTTCTTATGGTGCGGCTAAGGGAAGAGATAGATAAATATTTCCCTATAATTACAACACTACAAAAAATATTGATGTTCTAGGAAACGTATCAAGACAGACAGACAAACAGAGGCAGACACGCACCGAATGGGTAACCAACACAAACTGATACTCCATGTACTGGCAGTGAGTAATACTAAGAGAGTAGTACATACTGCAATGGCAAAGCAAGAGATAAGTGTTGATTAAATGAAAGTGGGAAACAAAAAACACAATTGTTTAAATCATGAGAATAAAACTTACTGAATAGAAAGTGTACGAGAAGGTTATACGCCTTTAAATGAAAGAGAGACTTCCTTGAAAGAATAAAAGAACAAGAGAATTTAAGTAGACCAAGGAATGAGAGAGGTATGGATCACATCACGTCACGGTTCATGACAGATGACTGAACAAGAACTGCAGGGACAACAATAATTATTGTGATTTATAAAGCGTAAGGATGATGTGGGGGAGGGAGGATAAAACAAGCCAGGACATAGATAGGATTGATAATGATGATAATGACGAAGTAGGAAGATAGTAAGGACGATAATGATGTGAGAGAAAGGATAGGAAAAGCGAAGAAACGCAGAGGGATGATGGTGATGATGACACATGAAGATGGTAAGGGGTGAAGGATTTGGCCAGAGAAGGTGACGAAGGAGGAGGTACTCACGGAAGGGATTGTGTCGGCGACGAGTGCTGAGGGTCTCGTACCCAGCCACGTCCGTGTTGCTCGAGTAGATGGGCATTGTTTACACTCCACGGCAACTCACACTGGTGAAGCGCCACTTACTTGGACAATGTTTACGCTTCATGGCAACTCACCAATTGAACACCAGTTACTGAGCATTGTTTACGCTTCATGGCAACTCACTGATTAAATACCATTTACTGAGCATTGTTATTAAATACCACTTACTGAGCATTGTTACGTTTCATGACAATTCACTGATTAACACCACTTACTGAGCACTGTTACGTTTCATGACAATTCACTGGTTAACACCACTTACTGAGCACTGTTACGTTTCATGACAATTCACTGATTAAATACTACTTACTGAGCACTGTTTACGTTCCACGACAACTGACAGACAAGTGGTGGTGGCCGCGGTTCACTCCTCAAACTGACGCACCATACAGTAACAGCCATCACAGCTGCTGCACGATCACTCACACAAGCCACGAATATTCTAACTCAACAACTAAGATCTGGACAATGGGAATATTGTGTAGGTGCCTCGAGGGCTTGGCATGACCAAGAACATCACTGAGACACACGGTATAGAATGACACATCCCAGCCACTTTTCTTCATTTTGCTTTAAGATAACAATTAAACCAGCACTGAATACCGTGTTAAAGAACAAAAGGAACTATGCACGAGAAAGACAAATTTGGTGTTTAGCTGAGAGGCACAGATCCTGGAATGCAGGCCACCGACTCGACACGTCTTGAAAATCGTGCTCTGTCAACGCAAGTCGACTTTGACTAATTCATCATCAGCGCCACCTGCACGCACTAACACCTTCCACTACCACAACCCTGGCGTGTGTGATCTTACGCTCAGTGTCGCCTATGATGTCCATCTCGTGCCCAGGCTGTGGGCAGGAGTGAATAGGTTGCAAAATGGTAGGAAAGAGGAGAAGGAGCACCGGTAAAGGTTTATGTGATGCTCAGCTGGACTTTGTGCTTGCCTGGTGCCTGGTACCCATGTGGGGAGGCGGAGCGGGGCGCCCCTTACAAACCGCCAGTCACAGGCTATGTCTGCATGTCTTGGCGGCACAGGTGACCGAGTTAAGGTGGAGTAGACACCTGGGTATTGACTGTGGGTGCTTGGGTGCTGGTGACACCCGCAGGAACACGTCAACAATACAAGGGTGGGCCGCCACCTTGACTGCGTGGCGGCATGTCTCTGGGCGGGCCAGCCAGCCAGCCACACTCACACCGCCGCACAACACTCTACGCTCACATCCTGCCAAGTTTGCCAACCCGAGTTAACATTCTCACCACCATCTGCTGCTACACTTGTCCAGTGTGAAGGTGACGACGACGGCAGCCACGGCGGCGAAGGCGACGAGTGACAAGAGAGAGAAGGAGATGGAGGCTCAGTGGAGCAGCGAGGTTGGTGCAGCAGCAGCAGCGGCGGCGGCGGCAGCGTGTTTGGTCCCACACTACACACCATTGATCTGTGCCTGGCAGCGGCGCTCCTACACCGCCCTCAGCGCCTTCCCCAACACTCCCTGCGGGGAGTGCCACTCCCCGGGCTGGGGCCACGATGCCCTCCTGCTGCCTTCACCACTCTCTTGAAAGCCCTCGGTGCAAAGCGGACGCCTTCTTGGGAGGCAGGAGGCCGACGTCCACAGGGCACGGCACCACCGGACACGGTGAATGAGGCAGCGTGCGTCTCCCCCGCTATCGATCAGCCGCGCCCCCTCCCCCGATCCCAGACTAGCCCAGCCCAGCCCCACCAACACTCACCACACGCCCCTCCTTCCCTCCCTCCCTCCTATACACACACACACACACACACACACACACACACACACCATCACTTTACCCTACACACACACACGCACGCTCACATGTTCGCACACGCATACACGCACATTCACCCAAAACGTTAACCCCCTCACACACAAGGTAAATCTAATAGAACACCAACACTAATACCCGACAAGACGAGCGATAGAGCCACACACTACAACACCACGCACACCAGCACTAACCAAACAACAATAAACAAAACAGAAGGACACGCGGGAGATAAAGAAGAAAAAACTAAGAGGAGAGAATGAGAGAAAAAAAAGGCGTCCCTCGCGTAGGTAATAAAAGCAAAGAGAAGAACACTTATAACGAGAGATTCATTTAAATAACGTCGAGAAAAAAAGAGAAAAAACAAAACAAACAAACAAACAAACAAACAAACATGGTAACAATCTTCACACAATGATAACGTAAACACAGGAAAAGGAAATGTTAAAAAGAACGACTCCCTGGTATGTGTGTGTGTGTGTGTGTGTGTGTGTGTGTGTGTGTGTGTGTGTGTGTGTGTGTGTGTGTGTGTGAGAGAGAGAGAATAAAAATAATGTAATTCGCCAACCGAGGACGCAGGTACTGAAGCTCCCGCCAGGTTAGGTGTCACTACTACTCCTACGGCGAGTAATATTAGGTAATCCTGCTAATAGACTTGGTGTGGGTGTAAAGTGGGAGAGAAGGAGAGAGGGAAATACTCACGTAACTACGATAGAGCCCACGGACGGAGGGACGGACAGACGGACATGTGCAAATCAATACAGCTTCCCATGTACAGTATAGTGACGCACAAGAGTCGTAAAAAACATCATCACATCACAATATCTCCCACTGATGAAAAAATGACAGTATTTCTCACGTTCATAAAAATGACAATATTTCTCATGCTGAGAAAATGAAAAAGTGACGGTATTTCTCACGCAGACAAACAAAAAACACGGAGCAATATTAATTGTACTAAGGAAATCAAGAACAAAAGAGACAATGTTTCTCAAACTGACAAACAACAAGAATTCACCACGTGACAATATTTCTCAGACAACGAAAAATAGGAGGAAAGTAACGAAAGAGGGAAAAATCACCAAACAAAATTTCTCGCGCTGAAAAGAAGAATCAAGATAACGTGGCAATATTTCTCACCCAAAGATCAACAGTAATGATAGTTCACACTCAAGGTTCTATACAACACAACAAGGAAATCTTCAAAGGGTTTTTACGTTAATTTTCTCCCGTCAGTATGAGAAACAAATCAAACTAGCTAGCTTACTATAAGACAAAAGAGTGGGTTCTCAAAAGGACGTTACGTTAATTTCACCCCCACCCTCCACCGCTCCTTAAAAAAAAGAGAACGTATCAAACTATCCTAACCTAAGACACAAAGCGGTATTCCCAAAGTGATCTTACGTTAACCTTCATTCCTTTCTTAATTGAAAATGTGAGAACGATCTGAATTGGCTGGTTCAATTAACTTACGACAAAAAATATAATTCTCCACAGTTACGAGGAAAATTAAAATGATGGAGAATCCCGATTAGCACGTTCTACTGTAGACTCTTCAACATTCTTAGACCACTTGCTAATCTGTTATGACTGGGAAACATTAATTATGGTAGAATCTCGGCACAATCTCGACGATATTTTGGGCTTCATCTCATTGTGTCGTAGCTCATTGTCCTAACAGTAAATTCAAAGAGAGAGAGAGAGAGAGAGAGAGAGAGAGAGAGAGAGAGAGAGAGAGAGAGAGAGAGAGAGAGAGAGAGAGAGAGAGAGAGAGAGTGTGTGTGTGTGTGTGTGTGTGTGTGTGTGTGTGTGTGAGTGTGTGTGTGTGTGTGTGTGGTGCAGCAAAAAGCAAGATATACTAAAAAAGAAGAACTTATAACGTTTTATTTTCAAGCTATAGAAGTTCAACATGAGCCCATTTTGTGGTTCTGCAGACATCAACGCTGTTTTCTGTTTCCCTCCTCCATACATTTTGTAACATATCGCACTGAAATTCTTTTAACAGACTCGTGTATCCTTTCCTTCAAATTTTCCAGTTACAGGTGTTGTTGGAATAACAACTATATTTTTTATATAGTCCCAAAGAAATGCCCCCCCGTCCGTCCCAACGATCAGGCTAATTGCTCTTACAGGAAACAAAAACATTAGCTTTGTCCTCTAGCAGCTGGGGCATCGGTCACAGCTGTATCATAAAGCGGTAAATGTAAGGAGGGAAACAGAATACCGTTTTGATGTCTGTTACTTGGAAATAAAACTTCTTGAGTTCTTCTTTATTAGTACGGTATATCTTGAATTAAATTTCTTAGTTTTTTTGTAATAAATGTTTAATATCGGAAAGATCATTTGTAATCACCCAGTATATTTCAAAAAACTTGCGCGTGAAGTAACTCACCTCAAAAAGCCTCTTATTTACTATGCAGAAATAATTTATCTACAGACAGACGGACTGACAAAGCACTGACTATTCCCCACCCACCCCGGCCCCCGATTAGAACTGGGACCTGTTAGGACTGGGGACAATCAGTACTAAGGAGGATTGAGATTGAATCCTATTAAGACTGAAGCCCACTAGAACTGGGGCCCATTATAAGTGATGCCTGTTAAATCCGGGACCCATTAGAATAAGGACCCAGGACAGGGGTCTACCCGAGTCAGGAAGGAGGTCACAAGGTCTTGGGAAGGAGCGCCGGGGAAAGAAGATTGTCTGCCCTGTAACCTTGCGATAACACTGCGGTGATTGGGATAATGGGGAGGCCAGATGCTTCCTGGGGAGGGTGGATAAGGTGGGGGTAGAGGAGGTGGTGGATGACAGAAGTTGAAGTTGTAGGTGGATGAAAGTGGGGCAAAATGGATGGTGGAGGAACTAGATGGAGGGGTGGAAGAGAGTGGCGGAGGAGTGTGGAAAAGGTAGAGTGGCAGAGGATGAGAGTGGAAGAAAAAGAAGAGGAGCAGTAAAGGTATCAATAATAATAATAATAATAATAATAATAATAATAATAATAAACACACACACTGTACTGTACAGCCCTGTAAATGTATTGAACGCATATCATTATGTCTAATCAAATGTAAGTTTGTATATTTTCAGCCACCGGCTGCAACTCTATTAATAAACCGTTTATTATTAGTATTATTACTACGCGCGCGCGCGCGCACACACACACACACACACAAACACACACACAGGCATAAATAACATAAATTATAGATATACAGTAGGATCCCGCCTCTTCGTCCAACACTAGTCACAATAACCACTATGAGTGAACACCCGCGACGAGGTGGCGTACTGAAAGGGTGGTAGGGGAGGTGGGAGATGGAGGGGTGAGGTGGGAGATGGAGGGGAGGTGGTGGAGTGGTGAGGTGGTGGAGGGGTGGGAGGTGAGATGGGTGGGTGAGGTGAGGTGGGTGAGGTGAGATGGAGGGGTGAGTTGGGAGATGGAGGGGTGAGGTGGGAGATGGAGGGGTGAGGTGGGATGATGAGGGGTGAGGTGAGAGATGGAGGGGTGAGGGAGATGGGGGGTGAGGTGGGAGATGGAGGGGTGAGGTGAGATGGAGGGTGAGGTGAGAGGTGGAGGGGTGAGGTGGGAGATGGAGGGGTGAGGTGAGATGGAGGGGTGAGGTGAGAGATGGAGGGTGAGGTGGGGTGGAGGTGAGGTGGGAGATGGAGGGGTGGGGTGTGGAGATGAGGGGTGAGGGGAGATGGAGGTGGGGGATGGAGGGTGAGGTGGGAGATGGAGGGGTGTGGTAGAGGGATGAGAGGTGGGAAGGGGTATTTTGAGGTTTGAAGTAAGGAAAAGACCTCTGGGGGTGGAGGGGAGGCAGAGTTCAGGTAGGGAACGATTTTGTGAGGGTCAGGTTGGGGGGGGCGAGGGGGAGGGTGGGGAACAGGTGAGTTGGGAGAAAGGGAGCGGTTGAGGGAGAGAGGGGGAATGAAGGGAGACTGCAATGGGGCGCAGGTGCGAGGGGGGAGAGGTAGATTCGTGGGATGTTGTGGGGGATGAAGAGGAGCAGCCATGACGGGAGGAGAGGAAAGGAGGGGGATATACAGTAATTTGGTAAAGGGAGAGTTGGTGAGAAAAGAGGAAGGTTAGAAGTGAGGATAAGATAAGTTTGGGAGAGAGGAGTTACCTGGGTCTGGCAGGTGATCACTGGGGAAAGGTAGAAACGGAAGCGGTGTCGGTGGTGTGGTCACGACGGCACACACACGGTGGCTGGCTAATAACGTAATTGGCAGGTGATGTGAAGTTAATTGCTGCTAGTGTGGGTGTGTGCCTACCTGCGGCACAGGTAGTATCACACACACACACACACACACACACACACACACACACACACAGATAACCTATGTAGCGGCGACCGAGAAGGATTATTCCAGCTTTACCATCGGCAACACCTCCAGTCCGACTTTCCACCTGTCTCTGTCTCCCTCTGCCAATCAATCCTCCCTCACACTCTCTCCCTCCACCAACCCCCACTAGGCGCCCAATGTAACATCTCCAACACAACACAGACACAACAGGTCATCTTTTGATCCAACACAACACAGATGCGGGCCAACCTCCTTTATCTCACACACACACACACACACACACACACACACACACACACACACACACACACACACACACACACACACACACACACACACACACACACACACACACACACACACACACACACACACACACACACACACACACACACACACACACACACACACACACACACACACACACACACACACACACACACACACACACACACACACACACACACACACACACACACACACACACACACACACACACACACACACACACACACACACACACACACACACACACACACACACACACACACACACACACACACACACACACACACACACACACACACACACACACACACACACACACACACACACACACACACACACACACACACACACACACACACACACACACACACACACACACACACACACACACACACACACACACACACACACACACACACACACACACACACACACACACACACACACACACACACACACACACACACACACACACACACACACACACACACACACACACACACACACACACACACACACACACACACACACACACACACACACACACACACACACACACACACACACACACACACACACACACACACACACACACACACACACACACACACACACACACACACACACACACACACACACACACACACACACACACACACACACACACACAGTGCAGTGGAGAATGACATCTAATCCCGGGCATTAGGAACCTTGAGTACAGAGACAGGTTAAAGCATCTTAATTTGCACTCCCTCGAAAGACGTAGAGTGAGGGGCGACCTGATAGAGGTGTATAAATGGAAGTCAGCGCTGAACAAAGGGGACAATACAAAGGTACTCAAACTATCCAACCAGGAGCGAACTCGTAACAATGGTTTTAAATTAGACAAATTTAGATATAGGTGCGAAATAAGTAAACATTGGTTTGGAAATAGAGTAGTGGACGAGTGGAATAAGTTACCAAATATCATCATTAACTTGAAGACGCTGGGACTGCCCAGTATGGGCCAATCGGCCCGCTGCAGTTTCCTCCATTCTTATGTTCTTAATAAACCGTTAATTATTAATAATTATTATTACACCTAACCAGTTCTTACCTTAGCCTGTGTCCACATCAGTTACACATGACTTAATTAACCTGAGTTACCTGACCCATTCATTAAAGCATTCCATTCCCTTACATCTGGTCCACCTTGTACCTGCATCTTCTAGTTGATACAATACCTACAGCCTCCCAGGGTGCTTTCCCTTCACAGGTAGACACACCTCTTCCTTACATCCCCTCACAAGGCAAAACAACACTCCCATCCCAAGGACTCCAGCACTCTCCTATTTCATTAACCTTCCAATCCACCCACACACTTTTCCTCACAACTCCACCAAGACTAACACATGTCCCCCCCCTCCAAAACTCGGCCTCTTCTAGTATGCTGTACACCATAATAGTAGTAGCAACAGCAGCAGCGTTCAGTAGCGCTGCCATGGCAACAGCAGCTCTCTCTCTCTCTCTCTCTCTCTCTCTCTCTCTCTCTCTACACACACACACCCCTACTGGCTATAGACAGTATCTTACTCTCTTCTCTGTGTTTAAATAAGACATATAAGGTTGCCTTTAATAAACCCTCTCTCTAATGAGATACTTTCAGTGTGACCTCTGTCCGTCTGTCTGTGTTTGTAAATCTGTCTAATACGGAATGCAAGGATTATGATACTGCCACCGGTACTTAGTGATAACAGAACTCTGACACGAACTACCTACAGTAAATACACTTAGGTCACCCTCTACCTTTCCTGGGAAGTAGCTACCCTAAAGAAGTTGATCTGTTGACTTAAGGAATCGGAAGGAGGTGGAGGAGGAGGGAGGAGGAAGGGAAGGAGGAGGGAGGAGGAGGGAGGAGGAGGAGGGAGGAGGGGGGAGGGAGGGAGGGAGGGAGAAAGGGAGGTGGAGGAGGAGGTGGAGGGAGGTGGAGGGAGGGGAGGAAGAGGGGGCGGTGGAGGGAGTAGAGGTGGAGGGGAGGTGGAGGGAGGAGGTGGAGGGAGGAGGGGAGGGGGGGGAGGAGGAGGGGGGAGGAGGGAAGGAGGAGGAGGAGGAGGGAGGAGGAGGGGGAGGTGGAGGGGGGAGAGGGAGGAGTGGAGGGAGGTGGAGGGAGGAAAGAGGGGCGGTGGAGGGGGGAGGGGAAGGTGGAGGGGAGGAGTGGAGGAGGAGGAGTGGAGGGAGGGAGGAGTAGGAGGAGGAGGAGGAGGGGAGGGAGGGAGGGAGGTGGAGGAGGAGGAGGAGGTAGAGGGAGGTGGAGGAGGAGGTGGAGGGAGGAGGAGGAGGAGGAGGTAGAGGTGGAGGGAGGGGGAGGAGGAGGTGGAGGGGGAGGTGGAGGGGAAGGTGGAGGGGTAGAGTCGGGGCGAGTATGTCATGTTAGACATACTCTTAATTTAGACATACAGTTTTAATATACTGTAGATATGCACTTTTAACATTAAATTAGACATATGCTCACATCTAGACATAATCTGAATTTAGACATACGCTCTCATATTAGACATACGCTCTCATATTAGACATACACTCTCATAATAGACATACACTCTCATAATAGACATACACTCTCATAATAGACATACGCTCTCATAGTAAACATACGCTAACATATTAGACATACACTCTCACACTAGACATAAGCTCTCATATTAGACATACGCTCTCACACTAGACATAAGCTCTCATATTAGACATACACTAAAATTAGACATACGCTCTCACACTAGACATAAGCTCTCATATTAGACATACACTAAAATTAGACATACGCTCTCACACTAGACATAAGCTCTCATATTAGACATGCACGCTCACATTAAACATACACTCTAATATTAGACATACGCTCTCATATTAGACATGCACGCTCACATTAAACATACACTCTAATATTAGACATACACTCTAATATTAGACATACGCTCTCATAATAGACATGCACGCTCACATTAAACATACACTCTAATATTAGACATACACTCTAATATTAGACATACGCTCTCATAATAGACATGCACGCTCACATTAAACATACACTCTAATATTAGACATACGCTAACATATTAGACAAACTGTCATATTAGACATACACTCTCATATTAGACACTTTTATTAGACATATACGCTCATATTAGACATACAGTCTCATATTATACATACAATCTCGTATTAGACACACTTATATGAGACATACACCCCTATATTAGACATACACTCTTACATAAGACATACTGTACACTCATGTTAAATATACGTACACCATGAATTAACAACTACTAAATTACCACGGTTTAAGTGTGATAAATTAAAGTAAGCCGGTAAAATATCTTTAATTACTTTAACTTATAATTATACTTAAACAATATTACTTCACACCGCCTCACTTAACACCATTTAAAACAAAGTGAACATGTAAATTATAGCTTTTTTTCTTTATTTCGTCGAGAGGAAGTTATGAAAAAAAAAAGTTTGCTCATGGTGGGATGATAGTTGAGGGGAAATGGGGAAAGAACTTGTGAAAGTGATTTCCCATCCGTGTCTGTCTTCCCATCCGTGTCTGTCTTCCCATCCGTGTCTGTCTTCCCATCAGTGTCTGTCTTCCCATCCGTGTCTGTCTTCCCATCAGTGTCTGTCTGTCACTCATAAATGATTTCATAAATCAAATGGTACATTTATATTTCTCAGACAAAATTAATATGAATTTAAAAGTGGGAATTGAATCTTTCTTTCTCTCTTTCCTATCTTCCTCTTTCTTTTTCTTTCTTTACCTCCCGTATTTTCTCCATCTGCACCAGCGCCACCCCCCCCACCACACTCTACCCCTACCCACACTCCCACCACACCAGAGTCAG
This sequence comes from Homarus americanus, assembly GCF_018991925.1. Lineage (NCBI taxonomy): Eukaryota > Metazoa > Arthropoda > Malacostraca > Decapoda > Nephropidae > Homarus > Homarus americanus. Next base: position 8,121,234 of record NW_024711292.1, on the reverse strand, counting down.
TCCCACCACACTCCCACCACACCAGCATAACCTGCCATCCACCACCCCACCACACCAGCGCCAGCCATCAACCCACATCCACCACACCCCACCTACACCTCCCACCACCAGCACCCACCCCGCCACACTCTACCACAGTCACCCACACTCCAGCAATGCAGACGTCACCTACCATCCACACTCCCACCACACCAGCGCCACCCACACTCTACCAGCACCACCCCACTCACCACACCAGCACCCACCCACACTCTACCACCCCCACACACAGTCAATATTTCATGACACGCCTGATATACCATAATGGGAAAATTTAAGTGGAAAGTGGAGGAGAAAGACGGGAGAGTGGAAGAGGAAGGAGAGAGAGAGAGAGTGGTGGAAGAGGAAGGAGAGAATGGGGAAAGACGGGAGAGTGGAGGAGGAAGACGGAAAAGTGGAAGATAGAGGAGTGGGGGAGGAAGATGGAAGGGTGGAGGTGGGAGAGAAAAGGGGCAGGGAATAAGGTGGTAAGAGGAGGAAGGGCAAGGAAAAGAGAAGAGGGATGAGAGACGAGGGAGAGGAAGGTAATAAATGACAGGAAGGAAAAGGAAGAAAGGAAGGAAAGGAGGAGAAAATGGAAGGGGGAGAGGGAAGAAGAAAGAGAAAGAAGAAAAGGGAAGGAACGGAGAGAATAGAAGGGGAAAGGAAGGAAAGGGAAGGGGAAAGAAAAGGAAGGAAGGAAAGGGGGAAGGAAGGAAGGGGGAAGGAAGGAAGGGATGAAGAGTAATAAGAAAAGAAGAGGTAAAAAGGAAAGGAAAGGAGTTGGAAAAGAGTGGGGAAAAGGAAAAAATGAAAGGCAATGGAAAGAAGAGGTATTGAAGGAGAACATATGTGCCCTCACAACACGCCGAGCCGAGAAGAACAATAACAAGAGAACCAAAACATATCAGGTGATTGATGTTTCCTGAAAGGGAGGCCACCATCAGAGGGCCAAGTTCCCCCCGGGGTCTCACTCTACTTGACCTTTTTAAAGTGGGATTATCACGTGCAGCGTTGCCATTCACACTCAATTCCTGGGAGGTCTCCACAAAGTGTATCCCCAGAGAGACAAGTCTTCCAGGGCAGTTCTGGCAACAACTTACACACACACACACACACATACATACAGCTGTTGTATAAGAACAAAAGCAATTTTCCCAACAAAACTGAAAAGTATTTCTTTAAGCAGATCCTCGTATTAAAAGAGGCATATTGCACACACTGTTTTAGGTAAAGCACACTTCCCTGTCACGGAAACATAAATGAGTGCTTTCCATGCAGATATTCCAGTAATATACGTCGAAAACAACAGTGCAGGTGGGCGCATACCATGCAGGCACAAGGTGAAAGTGCAGGTATCCCAGTGAGGATGTGGAAGGAAGCTAAAGTGTAGAGGAAAATTAAATATGTGGTATATGGGATCGGTAGTTGAACGCCTTGTTCGTTACAACAGTACTGCATATTATATGGTAGTTTAGTAATTATATATACAGTAATACCCCGCTTTACGCGTTTCTACATTTACGCGTTAGGTTAGGTGTAACCACACCTAACCACACTCTACCACAAAGTCACCCACACTCAGCGATACGAACGTCACCTACCATCCACACTCCACCACACCAGCGCCACCCACACTCTACCACACCAGCGCCACCCACACTCTACCACACCAGCGCCACCCACACTCTACCACACCAGCGTTACTCCACACTTCATTTCCGATTAACCCCCCACACAGTCAATATTTCAAGACACGCCTGATATACTCATAATGGGAAAATTTAAGTGGAAAGTGGAGGAGAAAGGACGGGAGAGTGGAAGAGGAAGGAGAGAGAGAGAATGGTGGAAGAGGAAGGAAAGAATGGGGGAAGACGGGAGAGTGGAGGAGGAAGACGGAAAAGTGGAAGATAGAGGAGTGGGGGAGGAAGATGGAAGGGTGGAGGTGGGAGAGAAAAGGGGCAGGGAATAAGGTGGTAAGAGGAGGAAGGGCAAGGAAAAGAGAAGAGGGATGAGAGACGAGGGAGAGGAAGGTAATAAATGACAGGAAGGAAAAGGAAGAAAGGAAGGAAAGGAGGAGAAAATGGAAAATGGGAGAGGAAAGAAAGAAGAGGAAAGGAAGGAACGGGGGAGAGGGGAAGGAAGGGGAAAAGGAAGGGTAAAGGGAAGGAAAGGATGAGAGAGTAATAAGAAAAGAAGAGGTAAAGGAAAGGGAAAGGTTGGAAGAGTGGGGGGAAAGAAATGAAAGGCAATGGAAAGAAGGGTGGCTGAGAGAGAGAGAGAGAGAGGAGAGAGAGAGAGAGAGAGAGAGAGAGAGAGAGAGAGAGAGAGAGAGAGAGCATATCTAATGTCACCCTCACAACACGCCGAGCCGAGAAGAACAATAACAAGAGAACCAAAACATATCAGGTGATTGATGTTTCCTGAAAGGGAGGCCACCATCAGAGGGCCAAGTTCCCCCCGGGGTCTCACTCTACTTGACCTTTTTAAAGTGGGATTATCACGTGCAGCGTTGCCATTCACACTCAATTCCTGGGAGGTCTCCACAAAGTGTATCCCCAGAGAGACAAGTCTTCCAGGGCAGTTCTGGCAACAACTTACACACACACACACACACATACATACAGCTGTTGTATAAGAACAAAAGCAATTTTCCCAACAAAACTGAAAAGTATTTCTTTAAGCAGATCCTCGTATTAAAAGAGGCATATTGCACACACTGTTTTAGGTAAAGCACACTTCCCTGTCACGGAAACATAAATGAGTGCTTTCCATGCAGATATTCCAGTAATATACGTCGAAAACAACAGTGCAGGTGGGCGCATACCATGCAGGCACAAGGTGAAAGTGCAGGTATCCCAGTGAGGATGTGGAAGGAAGCTAAAGTGTAGAGGAAAATTAAATATGTGGTATATGGGATCGGTAGTTGAACGCCTTGTTCGTTACAACAGTACTGCATATTATATGGTAGTTTAGTAATTATATATACAGTAATACCCCGCTTTACGCGTTTCTACATTTACGCGTTAGGTTAGGTGTAACCACACCTAACCACACTCTACCACAAAGTCACCCACACTCAGCGATACGAACGTCACCTACCATCCACACTCCACCACACCAGCGCCACCCACACTCTACCACACCAGCGCCACCCACACTCTACCACACCAGCGCCACCCACACTCTACCACACCCCCCTGGCCGAAGCATTATTTCAGACACGCCGATATACTTACAATGGGAAAATTTAAGGGAAAGGGAGGAGAAAGATGGAGAGTGGGAAGAGAAGGAGAGAGAGAGGAGAGAGTGGTGGAAGAGGCGAAAGAATGGGGAAGACGGAGACAGTGAGGAGGAAGACGTGAAAAGTGGAAGATAGAGGAGGGGGGAGGAAGATGGAAGGGTGGAGGGAGAGAAAAAGGGGCAGTGGAATAAGGTGGTAAGAGGAGGAAGGGCAAGAGAAGAGGGGATGAGAGACGAGGGAGAGGGAAGGTAATAAATGACAGGAAGAAAAAGGAAGAAAGGAAGGAAAGGAGGAGAAAATGGAAATGGAGAGGAAAGAAAGAAGAGGAAAGGAAGGAACGGGGAGAGGGGGAATAGAAGGGAAAGGAAGGAAAGGGGAAGGGGGAAAGGAAGGAAAGGGGAAGGAAGGAAAGGGGAAGGGAAGCGAAAAGGAGGGAGAGGATGAGAGGAGAATAAGAAAAATATGAAGAGGTAAAGGAAAGGAAAGGGTTGAAAAGAGGGGAAGAAAATGAAAGGCAATGAAAGAAGGGCTGAGAGAGAGAGAGAGAGAGAGAGAGAGAGAAGAGAGAGAGAGAGAGAGAGAGAGAGAGAGAGAGAGAGAGAGAGAGAGAGAGAGCATATCTAATGTCACCCTCACAACACGCCGAGCCGAGAAGAACAATAACAAGAGAACCAAAACATATCAGGTGATTGATGTTTCCTGAAAGGGAGGCCACCATCAGAGGGCCAAGTTCCCCCCGGGGTCTCACTCTACTTGACCTTTTTAAAGTGGGATTATCACGTGCAGCGTTGCCATTCACACTCAATTCCTGGGAGGTCTCCACAAAGTGTATCCCCAGAGAGACAAGTCTTCCAGGGCAGTTCTGGCAACAACTTACACACACACACACACATACATACAGCTGTTGTACAAGAACAAAAGCAATTTTCCCAACAAAACTGAAAAGTATTTCTTTAAGCAGATCCTCGTATTAAAAGAGGCATATTGCACACACTGTTTTAGGTAAAGCACACTTCCCTGTCACGGAAACATAAATGAGTGCTTTCCATGCAGATATTCCAGTAATATACGTCGAAAACAACAGTGCAGGTGGGCGCATACCACGCAGGCACAAGGTGAAAGTGCAGGTATCCCAGTGAGGATGTGGAAGGAAGCTAAAGTGTAGAGGAAAATTAAATATGTGGCATATGGGATCGGTAGTTGAACGCCTTGTTCGTTACAACAGTACTGCATATTATATGGTAGTTTAGTAATTATATATACAGTAATACCCCGCTTTACGCGTTTCTACATTTACGCGGTACCCCGCCAGAACCGGAATGTTCACTTTACGTTGTGCATCTACTCATATACGCGGAGAGCGGCAGGCGGTCCACTCGAGCTGCGCCATTTTTGGATTCAAACCTCCTGCCATCTCTCCCGCCATGTTGGGTAAGCGGCGCGAGTAGGTTGCTCAGTGTATGTCTTTGTTGTGTTATCGGTGACGTCATATGACGTATAGGACTGTGATTGGGCCAAACATCCTTACCTCCCTCCCCACTAGCTGTGATTGGTTTAATGTAATATGACGTGCCCTGCCGCGGGAGCGATGAAGCCTGTTGACCTACCCGCGTCAGTTACACCCCTCCCGGCTACACCGTGTATATCGGTATCTATTGTTCCATAAAAATGGCTGCCACCAGACCACCACCACCACCACCACCACAGAAAAACCTTGCATTACCTGGACCCAGCCGCCCTAAGCCAAAGAAGATACGACGTGCCCTAAGCTACGAGGTGAAGTACAAGATCATCCGAGAGTTGGAGAAAGGAACAAGACAGGTTGATTTGGCGCGCCAGCATGGTGTGAACGAATCTACGATCCGGACGATAAAGAAGGATGCAGCCAAGATAAAAGAACACATGAACATCGCAAAGTCTACAGGTGCTTCAATGATCAAGTATTGCCACAACAAGGTGCTTCTCAAGACAGAGAAGTTACTTGTGAGCTACTTGATTCGTCAGGCAAGACGGAACATGGCGGTCGACACGCGCTCAGTTCAGGAGTACGCATGTGAACTGTAGGCAGCAGTGTCATGTAAGATGGGAATTGCAGAGCCCAAACCCTTCAATGCTTCCTCTGGGTGGTTGCACAGGTTTAAGAAGAGGAACAAGATCACCAACATTAACATTGGTGGTGAAGAAGTGAGTGCTGACCATGTTGCGGCTAGGGATTTTCCTCCGGTCTTACGTGAGATTATGGAGGAAGGACAGTACACCGACGACCAGCTGTTTAACATAGACGAATCCGGTCTCTTTTGGAAAAAGCTACCTTCCAAGACCTTCGTTGTCAAGTCTGCCAGCAAGTGTCGAGGCCGGAAGTTGCAAAAGGAGCGCATCACCGTCCTCTTTACCACCAATGTCTCCGGTTCCTGTAAACTCAAGTTATCGGTGATCAACACAGCCCGCAAGCCACACGCCTACAAGAACATGGACATGAGCAAGCTAAATGTCCACTGGCTGACTGCACGTAAGGCGTGGAGGTTCTCTACTCTGTCCCTCTCCTGGTTTGATGACTGGTTCGTTCCCGACGTGAAGAAATTCTGTGAGCAACAGAATGTCCCATTCAAGATTTTGTTGCTGCTTGACAACGCACCAGGACACTCGCCCCTACTGTTGGATCGTCACCCCAACGTAAAAGTGGTCGTCCTTCCTCTCAACACTACGTCATTAATCCAGCCCATGGACCATGAATTAATCTGCAATGTGAAAGCTGCATTCTCTGCGTAACCTGGGTGACACCGATAGCAAGAGCGACGAGAAACAACAGTTGGCAGAGCAAGAAGTTCTTGTGAAACACTTTTAGAGGAAATTTAACGCCAAGAAAGCTGTGGACTTCTTGGTGGAGGCATGGGATGAGCTGTCTGTAGCAATGGTTCGTCACGCATGGAGACATGTGTTGCAAGGTATCCCAGGTGGGAGGCAGAGTCAATCTGTGACTGGTGAGGTTCAGACTGTTGCAGTAGCAGTGGACCTTGCCAGAGAAGCTGCACAGAGTGTTACAGCTGCAGGCTTCTCCGAGACCACCAACAACGACATTATGGAGGTGATAAGGGATCCTGATGTGACGGCCGACGAGATGTTAGAACACGATCACGTCAGTGAAGAGACAGGCGGTGCGTCATCCCGAGAAGAACACAAGTTATTGCATGGTAATGTAAGGGGTGCCATCGAGCGTGTAGAGAAACTGAAGCTCCTCCTTTCCGATGACCCTGACGATAACCGGTATGAAGTCTTCACTACCCAGCTGTTGCAGATTATGGACCCCTACATCAAGGTGTATCACGACAACATCAACACTACCCGTCAACAAAGCATTACCGAATTCTTCGCCCGCAACCCACCACAGCCAGCCCAAGCCAGTGATAGTGACAGAGACTGATGGTGACTTTGAGGGATTTGTCAGGGAGGCCCTGACAAGTGTGGATGACAGTGATGGTGACTCACCTGAGGGCCAGTAGCCTGCCCTCTGCCTCGGAACCAACCTCCATTCCCGTACGCCAACCCATCTCTTCTACTAACGTAAGTGTTAAACCTAACCTTGATTTTTCCTAACATAACCTAACCTTACGTAAGTGTTAAACCTTGATTTTTCCTAACATAACCTAACCTTAGGTTAGTGTTAAACCTTGATTTTTTTAAAACATAACCTAACCTTACGTAAGTGTTAAACCTTGATTTTTTCTAACCTAACCTACCATGACATATGTGTTAAACCTTGATTTTTCTTTTATCCGGTACAGTATATTATTCTCTTATTGATATTTCTCTTCTATATTATGTGTGTGTGCATACCATCATAAAGTTAAGATGTTATTTTTACTAAAACGTACGTATTGTGTCGAGAAAAAGTGGAGTTTGGGGGTCGGCCCAGTCTCTATTTCAATTAATCCCATATGTTCTGTTGTTCACTTTACGCGTTTCCCGGGCCTCCGTGGGTTCAATTGACCGCGTAAAGCGGGGCTACAATAAATAAATATATAAATATATATATATATATATATATATATATATATATATATATATATATATATATATATATATATATATATATATATATATATATATATATATATATATATATATATATATATAAGTGTGAGTGTGTGTGTAGTCGACAGTATATAAACATATCCTTTTTTAAGTATTAGCTTACAGAACTTCCTGGACAACTTAAGGGAAGAACGAGAACACTTCGTCCTACACAATATTAAGTTTCACCCACACTAACACAACGACGCCGACCACCCGCCACCTCCCTCCCCCCTTCCTCCCTCCTCTCGTCCCTCCTCTGTATAATGGACAGAGCAAACAAACAATGAGGGGCAAGGGGGGATCAGACAGACAGAATAGTATCTCACTGTGCTAAGCAGCGGTAAAACTGCTTCCACATAAAGACTTAAGTGTTAGAGTCGTCATAAAATCTACAAAATGCGCCGTTGTGTTGCCTCCTCCTCTCTACCACATTGACTCGCCCGGCTCCTCCCCAGCTACCACAATCCTCTAATTGGCATTATTACAATATTTTTCTTCTCTCTCTCTATTTTTATTATACAATATCTTGAGCTCGGTGAACAAAAATAACCATAAAGCCAACCTATCTACCTGACGCCGGGTATGTATGTACAGTATGTATGTGGCGATCTGAGGTATGATGATCAGCATGCTCTCCTGGCAAGCGAGTGGACCCGGTTTCGCTCTCGGGGCAGGGTGAAACTATGGGCAAGTTTCTTTACGCCATTTGCCTCTGTCTACCCAAAACTAATTGGAAACCTGGATGTTAAACGATTTGCGGATCGTGTTCCGGGGTAATGGTTAGCCAGTGCAGTTGGCGAGTTGCCCGGTCTTCTCGGACTATTCCTTGACACTGGGTCATAAAAAATAATAATTACTATTTTTAGTATCACACACACACGCAAGAGTAGTGGATCAGACTGTTACACCTGGGTTCGTTGATCCAGTGTCCCACATATGGTAAATTCACCTCTTGGACGTTACCAAGGTCTATGGTGACAGGTCCAACTTAAGCCTCTTCTACTCAGTGACGTCATCCAGGGCAGACCCGCGCCCACACACTAAGCTTCTCTTTACCCTATTGTTACAACCACCTCCACACTTTTAACTTTTTTTGTCTTTTTATTTAGTAATCCACCCCACAACAGTCAGTACCCATCAGCAACATAATTCTCTCATATAGCTTTAGGTAAAACAACATTGAGAGTAGAGAACTCAGCATGACTTTGTATTCATACTGGTAACTTGAGAGCTGGTTTAACACATCAGAATGTATTTTTTAAATTCATTTACAAAATCATTAGTTTATACACACCAGTATTATTGTAATCATCATGAACAACATCTTATAAATTGCTTCTTCAGTTGCCTCTGAAGATGTCTTGAATAAAGACGAAAGCTAAGGTACTCCGTTGTTTCCATTTTCCCGTGTGATTTTATCAAGATTTATCTTATCCACGTTTTCATTGTGGGAAATATATATATATATATATATATATATATATATATATATATATATATATATATATATATATATATATATATATAAAACAGTCCATATACACGCGGACTTCCATAAACAAACAATACCTCACTAGGTAGTAGGCAGCTATCAAACAGGGAGGTACTACCGCCTGGGAAGATACTGGAAGCGTAATGTGTTGTCTGGTGGTAGACCCTGCTGCCATATGGCATCACGGAAATTGTGACTAAGTCCCAGGTTGCTGATCTGAATTTCTGCCTCATTTTACACACAATTGCAGGGTCTCAATTGTTTCTCTTACGTTGACAACACAACAATCATTCCTGTATATTGTTTCTCACTATTGATCTTTTTTTAATTTTTGTATTTCTTCATGGTTCTTTATTGTTGTTGCTATTATTATTATTATTATTATTATTATTATTATTATTATTGTCAGTGTTATTATTATTTAATTTTTAATTTTGTATTTATAATATTTTTTATTTGCTATGAGCTATTATTATTATTATTATTATTATTATTATTATTATTATTATTATATTTTCGCCCCCCAGGACTCGATGTGGGTCAGTGACCTGTGCCCGGATGGGCTGATACCCGTAAAAAAAAAAAAAAAAAATTCACGTTACCTGTGTCCTGTTTATCATTCATCTTTCTTATTTTTCCACGATTCCTACAAAAGGTTAAAAATAAATATCCAGTATGTGAAACATCTACAGTATATAAAGAATTAGGCCTTTTCATAAAGTGCTTATTTATTTATGTTTATTGTAATTATCAGCCATTAAATTTTTCAAGACACTTTTTTACCCTTTTCCAACAAATTTCAATTAATTAATGTTTTGTTAATAAATCATTCCAGAAAACGTTTAATATTTCCACGAAGGACTTAGTTATATTTACGTAATTAATAATAAAGCCCATTAATTTATCCACACACAAACACACTGCAAATCCAGTCTTCAAATTACTTTTCGTGGGAAAAGAGGGCGGGATCATAATGAGAGAGAGTTAGGAGGAAATCGATCAGTGTGTCTGCCACCTCATCCCCTCAACCCCAGCAGCTGACTGTCGGGAGAGGCGGAAGACAAGTAATTCCTATTGGTGTAGTATCGTCAGTAGGAGAAGGGAAAGGAGCAATGGAAAGCAGATAGTTTCCAGGGTAAGGACGAGACAGACAGACAGACAGTAAAGGTCACGGTACACCAAAAACTCAACACAAAGGAAGGAAATACACAACCGGGTAAAAAGGTTACCCAAACCTCCCTCATAACAAGAAGCTGGGGACAACGATGTGTGGGGGTGAGAGGGATGTGGATAATAGGGATGTGGATGAGGGAAAGGGATGTGGATGGGGCTGAGAAGGATGTGGATGGGGCTGAGAAGGATGTGGATGGGATGGGGAAGGATGGTTGTGGGGATGGGGAAGGATGTGGATGGGGTGGGGGAAGGGATATGGATGGGGATAAGAAGGATATGGATGGGGATGAGAAGGATATGGATGGGGATGAGAAGGATATGGATGGGGTGAGAAGGATATGGATGGGAGTGAGAAGGATGTGGATAGGGGTGAGAAGGATGTGGATTGGGGTGAGAAGGATATGGATGAGGGTGAGAAGGATGTATGGGAGATCGGATATGGTATAGATATAGTGAAAATAGTGTAGTGGAAATAGGGAAATGGGGACAGAGTGATGGACTGAGACACATATAGAGTAGAACTATACAGGGATGGGTGAACGGTGTGAGGCGAGAGAGGGATCGGGGACTGGTGATAGGAAGACGCTGATATAGAGCAAGATTTTTGTGTAGTTTCTGAACAAAGAGATGGCGGGGAGAGATCAGACAAGTGTCACCGTCAAGTCTATTCAACGAGGCGTCCGTCCCCTTGACAAACAAACTTTAGATACCTGAACTATTTTTTGTTTGCTTTTCACCGTAGGAAGGAAATCCCTCTTTGGCAGGGAGTTCCACAAAGCGCAAATCCTGAGTATGAATGAGTTATGGTAGGGAGAAGTTTTGCAAGACGGAACACTGACCGTATAAGCAAGGGCACCCATACATACTGTACTCTCATAGGACGGAAATGAGTTCGAAATAATGGTATTGTTAAGTGTATTTGGTTAGAACAGTGACTGTGGAAGAGAGAAGACGACGGGACATCCCTGATAATGTGAATGTGAGAAGCTGTCTGGTAAGGTCATTATTTTTCATTGTTTTAATGGCATGTTTTCTCCTTAAATCAAGGACGTTGAGTACCCCAACATTACACCCAATCCAATGATGGCAGCAGTACTCCATCTGGGTAAGCATATGTGGTTCTATTCCGAGAAATTAAAACAATATAATGGTAAGTTATAAGGAATGAGTTTAAATTATATACCCTTCTGTCAATTGTTATAGTGAGTGACTGACGGAAACAAAATTGGATGTACTTCCACTGAGCATGTCTGCAAGATTTTCCTGTTGATTAACATTGAACATTTCCTTTGGGGTAACTGTGACAAATGATGTGAGGAGTGCTTGTGAGTCGTTTGTGGAGGAGGAAGTATGGAATCCTGAGGAATCCCAGAACTCGTACAGTTCCAGGAAAAAAAATGCCATCAAGAACTATTCCAATTACATCTACAGTACAGTATGATCGGATTGAAAAAAGGTTAAAAGGATTTAATATTATAAGGCTCAATGCCAAATTACTCAGGAAATGTCACGAGCTACTGTGTGGCTTTATCAATTGCTGAGTGTTGACTGATGACTTGAATGTTAGAGAGAGGAAAGACCAGCATTAGACCGCCCTTGTCAGACCCCAACACTGCTGATTACAAGTTTGGGCAGAATGGGATAAAGTTATGCATGGGAAATTCTTCGAGAACGTTAAATGAACCAATCCGGACTTGAAAGCTTGTCAGTTATAAGTATATCTACAGCTATTGAAACAGTTTTAGTTCATTTTACTTTTGAGAGTCGAAATTTCAGGCGGATTTATACCCACATGGGGAACAAAATGGCCATCCTCGCACATGGTAAAATTTGAGGCAGAGATCTGGAAAAGAAAATTACCCTTCATTTGGGAATCTGATATCATTGAATTGTCGAGTGAGTTGACAAGAGGAATGAATGATTGGCTATTGATGTTAAGAACTGAATTCTATAAAGGAGCACCAGAATATTATATTATTATTCGGGCCATTTAGCAGTCTAGACGATTGTCTATACGAGATATCTTGAGTGCTTGGAGTTACTGAGTGTCTTCATGGATGGATTAGACTTGCTCAGTCGAAAAGTCTTTCCCTTATCTATGGTAGGTGAGGTGCTGGAACTGCTCAATCACTGGAGAACTTGAGGTGGGCGGGAGTTCAAGACATTTTGGAATGTCTTACAAGGTATCGATTCTGACACCCTAGCCCATGATGGTGTGGTCTGTCCTATAGAGAAGGATCATCAGGGGTAGAAGGAAGACCAAGACCAAGAGTTAACATAAACGCAGAAGTCCATCCCAGTTGCCCTGATTACAACACACACAACACCCTTTAATTTTTTTTTCTCACTCGCATAGGGTATGAAAAAAGAAGAATTGGGAATAGAAGTCGAGGTAAAAAAGTCTAGAAGAAGAAACAAGAAGAGAGAACCTTGAGAGAGTAAGAACTGGGGTAGTTAGTCAGAAAGTAATCAGGCATGTTCTCAATGTACATACACAGCAACAACAAGAGGGAGTGTTGACTCTTTATGTGAGTTTGAGAGAGGTGGCTAATGTTTCCCTCATCCACACCGACTTGGTCAGAGAGAAGCAGCATTATGAGTTCTAGCTTAGGTTGAGTGTTGTGGGATAGAATGGCATTGAAGGATAAATGGGAAATAGAAATGAGGATGATGAATAAAATGAGGACGAAACTAAGAATAACAGACAGAATGGGGAATGAACACAGTTGTATGAGGAAGGGCTGATGAGGGGGAGGGCAGGGACTGGTAACAAAGGATGAGTGACCCTCGCCACAACACCCACCAAAAACACCTCGTTACCTGTGTTATTAGTATCTCACCGTGCATCACCTGCTCAAAATACTTCAACAGAGCATACCAGCGAAAAAACACACCTGTAGTAACATTAATCTGTCATTGCAGAACACCTACTGTACATGTAATAATATTAGCTTTGTTACTGTGCTAATTATATGTACAAAATACATCATTACTGTCACCACTCCACACGTGCACATAATATATTAGCTCATTATTGCGTCACCAAAAACATCTTTATATAAAAAAAATTGCTGAATCGACAGTTATCTGTGAGAAATACAAAGGGGTGTATTAAAATGTTGCCGAACCACACATGTGCAAGACATGAAATTATGTTGCTATGAAAAACTAGCATAAAACACTCAATGAACCAGATTAATATATAATCAGATAACATGTATGGAACAAATACATCGGTTAATGAAACATAACATTACATACAACGAAGACAGACACTAACGAGAGAGAGAGAGACACATATATATATATATATATATATATATATATATATATATATATATATATATATAGTGATGAAGAAAAGATATACTTGGCCAATTAAGCAGGGGTGAGGGGAGAATAGCAGATATTAGTGGGTACAATTGAGGAGAGGAGGGCCAGGAGAGAGTAGAGACCGGAATGATTGAATAAAATTAAAAGCTGCGGTCACTGGAGAGATGCAATATCTGGAGACAAGAACTAATAAGACAGCCAGAAAACGTTTAGAGAGGAGAACCACGATCGCCAGCCCTCAGACATGATGATGACAGCTGAGATTCAACGATGACAACATACAATCAATGTTTTCGTTCTTACCAGCAATGTCCCTCTAAAATACTGTCACGGATACAGCCTGGTATGGTAGCTATACTCCCTCTCCATAACTAGGACCCGAGACATTTAATTGGTTGTGTTAGTTATAATACGGTTTTATGCTCTAACAACTAGATAAGGTCTTTATACTCTTATTATTATACACTAGTGATCAGTAATTATTTATTAAGAGACAGATGAACCCGATGTTACCCCGTCAATTCATACAACACAGCTTCATCTATCACCGTGTGTGTGTGTGTGTGTGTGTGTGTGTGTGTGTGTGTCTGAAGGCTTCCGATTAGCACTTGAAGGTCATTCTTCTCTCATCCTCCAGTTTACGCAATCTCTCACCCGTGTATAAATGAAACCTCTCGACCGTGTATGAATAAAACCTCTCCACCGTGTATGAATAAAACCCCTCGACCGTGTATGAAACCCCTCGACCGTGTATGAATGAAACCTCTCACCCGTGTATAAATGAAACCTCTCGACCGTGTATGAATGAAACCTCTCGCCCAGGTATGAATGAAACCTCTCGACCGTGCATGAATAAAACCTCTCTACCGTGTATGAATGAAACCTCTCGACCGTGTATGAATAAAACCTCTCGACCGAGTATGGATAAAAACCTGTCAACCGTGTATGAATGAAACCTCTCGACTGTGTATGAATGAAACCTCTCGACCGTGCATGGATAAAAACCTGTCAACCGTGTATGAGTGAAACCTCTCGACCTTGTATGAATAAAAACCTCTCGACCCTAGTATACGGGATCAGGTTGATTACTCTCTCTCTCTCGGTTTGTCTCCCAGCTTCTCTTTCTTTCCTTGAATTACTTCCTAAGCGATATCTTTTAATCTTTCTGTTCCTTAGGCTGAGTCCGTGTGTGTGTGTGTGTGTGTGTGTGTGTGTGTGTGTGTAATAATAATAATAATAAACGGTTTATTAATAGAGTTGCAGCCGGTGGTTGAAAATATACAAACTTACATTTGATTTAGACATAATGATATGCGTTGAATACATCTACAGGGCTGTACAGTACATGAATCAGGAGTTGTTTATTATTTTAACAATAGATGGGATGGTGCTATTCTTATATATATCGGTGCGGGCTCTTATGGGCTGAATTTTGTTGTAGTGGTGGACTGTGCGAGGTGGGTGGGGGACTGCCGGTGGCAGGAGGTGTCGATGACGAGGGTGGTGCAGTAGTCCACTGCCAAACTTTGCTAGTGCTTGGTGGTGGAGGTCACTGAGGGATGGCATTTCCAGGGTGGAGAGAGCGTTGATGTAGCAGGAGTAGTCTGCGCCGAGCATGATTCTGCAGGCCCTTTTCTGTACCTTCTCTAGCCGACGTTGTTGGGTGGAGTTGAGAGAAGACGACCAGGCTGGTGACGCATACGTAAGTTTGGGGAGAATAAAGGCGTTGTAGATAGTCCTCAGCTCTGGCGTGGGTGTCCCAAGTGACCTAAGTCGTCATAGCATGTAGAGTCGGTACGAGGCTGCCTTGATTGTGTTGTTTACATGGGCCTTCCAGTCCAGTATGTGGTCTATGGTAACACCCAGGAGTTTGGCAGACTGCACTATCTGGAGAGGATGGCCACCCACTGTGACTGCTGGAGCTTGCACTGGAGTGGAGGCGGTATTGATGTGCATGATTACGGTTTTGGTGTGGTTGATGGTGACCTTGTTCTCTGTAGTCCATGCCTGTAGCCTGTCCAGGGTGCCTTGTAGCGATGAGTAGTCTGGTGCGGTGTTGTCCACTGTAACCCCCCACAGTGCAGTCATCCAGTACTTCCACCTGTGAGGAGTGTCCGATAGAGCGTCGTTGATCAGGATGAGGAAGCACAGTGGTCCCATCTTGGTCCCCTGGGGAACACCGCAGGTGAGGTGTTGGAATGTGGAGACAGAACCCTGATACCTCACTGCCTGACGACGTCCACTCAAGAAACCAGTGAGCCATGAGACCAGGTTGGTGGGCAGCCCTAGTGCAATGGCCTTGTTGATAACAGTGCAGTGAGCAACAAGGTCAAAAGCCTTCCTGAAGTCAACAAGGGCAACGGCCAGTGATGTCTTACGTTTCTGAAGGTCTTTGTGCAGGAAATCTAGAAAACTAACTAAGCAGTGTGGTGTAGAGGAGGTCCTCATATTGCCAAACTGCTGTGGATCAATTGACTGTGTGTGTGTGTGTGTGTGTGTGTGTGTGTGTGCACGAGTGAACTTTAAATGATACTGTACACATCTCCGTTTACCACATTATAAAGGCTATATGGCTTGAGATAATCATTTACAATTTACTCTCGAGCTCTTCCTCTGGGGCCTCTGAATCAATGTAAACAGACTGTATACATAAAACCTGAGCCCAACCCGACTTCATCCGGTATACAAACATGACTTACAGTAACCATCTTCTAATCTGACTGCGCCTTAAATCCGAACTCGTCTTCAATTTAGCTAATTACATTCCGACTTAGCCCGATATCTGAAGCTCACCCGCAGATCACCTAATTCCTACCCGACTTCGACAAGAGACAAAACACAACTTCCCGTGTGGCGCATGACTCCAATCTGACGACTCATGGATATAATCAACAGAGGAGGAGGAGGATGAGGTGGTCAAGTGACGGCGTTTACTTTGATTACGACAGAATTCAAGATGCTTACGTGTGTGTGGGTAGCTCGTCGGCACGCGCACACACACACACACACACACGTCGTCTCCTTCCTGGCCACAAGTCCAGCTATCTCCATTGACGTCAACGAGCAAGGAAACCGCAGCGAGGGGCCTTGGGGCGGTAAATAGACGAATCCGTAATATTAAGGAGCCGGGCTTAAAAAGACACACGTGACTCCACTGTTGGTATAAATATCACTCTGACGTCATTAATAAGGACAGAAGTCGTATTAGTCATGTTTGGGGGCATATTTGAGGTCCTTATGATCGCTAGGATTTTCCCCCCTAAAAGAAACTTTGTGTTTCTCGGAGTACTTTTTGATCACGTACTGTACACATAAATTACAGCCACTGTTCATCAACTACAGTTAGATTTCTATACACAAAGAAGTGCTTCATCCTAAAATATTCACACAGCGAAGTGACATCACGAAACGGAATAAAATGTTCACTGATAAATAATGTTTCTCTTGTGTTATTTATTCCCGCAGAAACAACTATTTGTAAGATCGTTCGTTATAACATGGGAATGTCACTCAGAATATCACACACTGATGTTATGCATTATGCCAAAGGGTTATCAATAACACATCCAATGGCATTTAAAAATTTAGCATTTAGCATTGTCAATAATTTCATACGCAATATTATTTTTTATATTACCAGGAATTTCGCATTTAAAAGATAATTTGATACATTACAAGTAATGCAATTATCTATATATAATTTCATATATTACAAGTAATTTAGTTCTTCATATACGTTACAAATGAATTAATAATTCACAAAAAAATTAAATATCACAAAAATAATTTTATTTAATTATTAGGTAGGTTGGTCATATCACTATGCAGATGAACACGAGGTGTACCGCACCATTATGATATAGTAGCTGAGTTACCCAGCTCAGTCAGGGTTATTATGGACAAAATCACAGTCAAGGACCCATAATATAACCAAAAATGAGGGAGTGCGGGTCGGCCTCTGAGAACACCCGCAAGTGGAAGGACAAGTGATAGTGCACGACCATTCCTTAAGCCACCCACACCTCCCTACCAAATTTCAACTCTATCTTCAAAACTGTGGAAATGCATAAGGTACAGACAAACACACAGGCAGAATAGACAAGCCACTGAAAGTTGATGGACCAACATAAAAGCAGATATTACCTGCACATCACTGTGGTTCACTTCAATTCAAAACTCAAGCAACACTAAGTTAAAATCCAGCCCATAGTGTCACCATTAACAGGTCACTGTATGTGACCTTGATACATTCTGCGTGGAAGGAAGGTCACTGTGTATGTCTTATTTGTATTCTGCATCATCAACCATCTTGACGAGGATGCAGCTGACTTTGGCTGCCATTTATACATTGAATTCAAGGCCATAATTAACTCTGTTGATACCATCACCTGCAATCGATATCATCAACGCAGTGTGTGTGTGTGTGTGTGTGTGTTTCCATGGACAGCCAGTTTCTATATGCACCCCTGGCACAGACAGTCCAATTACCCATAATCAACTTGCATGCATTGAAGAATAAAAGAAAACTATCACAACTCATATAAAATGTTTACAAACTTATGTCAGAGTAGGTGTAGTGCACTCGACCCTACACTAATGCTAAAGGCAAAAAAATAGGATATTCATACAGATAGACGCTGGATGGGGTGGCGATGCTGAAGGCTATGTGGCGAACGGCTAGGCTAGCGGGAATTTCGGGAACGCAGTGACTAGATTGAACTGCTAAGACTGAGGCCCATTTGACCAGTTACTCCCCATGAGTATAGAATCGCAGCGTACACAAAAAAACAAAACAAGAGAGAGAATGTTAGTAACCCTGGGATACATCTGAATTCATTAGCATAAATATACAGTGTAAGGCTTAAATTCATCAATATTCATGCTTAGAACCCACCCCGAGTCACCGAAACCCATCACTATAGTACCAACGATGATTTCTGCATCAGTTGACGTTAGCCCTTCATAGGCTAGTGACCAAGGGGCGACCGACGTTACGGGGTTTCAAGTCTCCCATCGGAAAACACCAACTGCACTACCAACAAGACCCGCAAGTCACACGGTCTGGTCAAGGCACACATTCACACGGATCCAGCGACCGAACGCTGACCTCCTGGATGTTACCAAGTGGATGAATTTAGTTCGGGGAAATGTAATAGGTAGGGGAAATTTAGAATTTCTTCAGGATATATGACCGGATACGAAACGAACAACGACTTGATATTTTCTTTTTGTTTTCGGCGTTGGTGTTTGAATCCTGTGTGTGACCCTGACCTTTGGTACGCCATCCTGGAGTTAATGTCTCGTGAAAATGACACTTTGGGGAAGAAGATTAATTTTCATTCACTCAGTTGTTAAGAACTTATAGATCGGACCAGAAACTAAAAGACGAAAGAAAGGAAGGTACTCGATGATCTCTCGTGTCCACGCAGAGCAAGGGAGGCTATAATATGAGGCCCTGGTCTCTTGACTGAGACATCTTACACTGAGTTTCTTAAGTGAGACAAGGCCGGGTAAGATCATCCATTACCTACGTTTGACACACACACACACACACACACACACACATCTAGCTTTTCCCCATCTAGTTATTATATATCTTATTTGTATCACTTATGTTACTTGTATATTATTTGTAATTCGAAACCTATTCCCCAAATATGTAACTATATTTTCAGCCTTCTGGCTGCCAAGCTCTTTCAATAAACCGTTAATTATTATTATTATTATTATTATGATTATTATTATTATTATTACACACGTATTTCGTTTTAGACAGCAGAATAAAGTTGTAAAAATGAGATTTTGCACCACAGTGAACGGTTGTAATTTTATTTCACGCCAGTAAAGTTGTGGCTTTTTGTTCCTTTTTCCCTGTATCGTGATAAAACTACAATATATCGTTTTGCACCACTGAAAAGTTGTGCAATAAATTTTGTTCACTGTGCAAAGTTGAGAAATAAATTTTGTATTTTAGTGAAGTTGTGAAAATTTTCCACATCACGGTGAAAAATAATACCCTTCAAGTGCGCGTTACAGTATTGACGCGTCTCATCCAACGGGCTGGAACGCCGCACTTTCGCTCACGGGAGATTCTTATTTTATTCGTCGTTGAAATAAGGTATGAAATAATTCTTCTGGAGTGCACACACACAAACACAAACAAGAAGATTCACAAATCACCACTACTGTATACCCTAACGATTTCCAGCAACATTACTATCACCATCCAAATCACAACCACTACTAGTACCTGTGAATCCCTGTCCCTGACCATCATCTCTGGCTCGCATAAATAGTAACCTGTAACCTACCGCCTAACCACCGCCGCCTCCACCACCACCACCACCTGTGACTCCTAGACAAACGTCCTCAAGGCTTAAAAATAGTATCCAGCAAAGCTGCTGTAAAACTAACTGGCGGCCACGAAAGCAAAGCACCGTACTTCCTCAAAGCTGAGATTTATCGCCAGGGCGCTGGAGCAAATTACTAAAACAGGATGCTGATAAGGTGTTCATTAGTTGGAAAACATATACAGTAGGTGTTTTATCTCATTAGCGCTGAGAGCTTACAGTAATTGGTTAAGATATTGCGTAACACAAGTATATTTATCTTAGGCGTAATACAGAGTACAGTATACATATATAAATTTTCTCTGGGGAGTAAAGAGTAAATTAATGGAAACTTTATTCATAACAAACACCTCATTATCGTCATATCTCAGGCAATTAAAGAGAAGTAAGACCCTTACAAATATCTATCTTAAGAAGTAAACAACATAATACGTTGTGGAGGAGCAAGATCATTGTAAAGAAAATATTCCTATTTACAGTAAAGTCACTTTATATATATATATATATATATATATATATATATATATATATATATATATATATATATATATATATATATATATATATATATATATATATATATATATATATATATATGAGAAACAACACCTTAGCTTTCGTCTTTATTCACATCTTCAGAGGCATCAGTTGCCTCTGAAGATGTCTTGAATAAAGACGAAAGCTAAGGTGCTCCGTTGTTTTTTCCGTGTGATTTTATCAAGATTTATCTTATCCACGTGTGGATCTACATGATATATATATATATATATATATATATATATATATATATATATATATATATATATATATATATATATATATATATATATATATATATATAATATTTTTTTTAGTTTTTTTTAGTTTTTTTGCGAAATCGATTATTTTGCAAAATTATCGGCATGCATATTGGTAATTTTGCGAAATAACTCACAGACAACCTAAACTAACCTAACTGTAAGGTTAAGTCAAGTAAGAGGTTAGGTTAGGATGGCTGAGTAGATTGATACGCAGTTAAGTGGTCCTGTTCTTTTTTTTTTTTTACTTTGTTTATACTGTTTGTAAGTTATTTCGCAAAAAAATATCAATATGCATGCCAGGAATTTTGCAAAATAACCGATTTCGCAAAAAAAGCGGAACACACACATATAAATATATAATTCTCTGATGAGCAAAACACACGGTGCATGTCCACCTCCAGGTAACAGTGGCAGAATAAACAGATGCCTCCCTCCCAGGTCTACGTGGGTTAAAGACATAAGACATCCCCTTAAGGGGCGCACTTAAGTGGGCAGTGAGCTAACGAGTCTCCCGAGTATTCTATATCAAATTATTATTATTATTATTATTATTATTATTATTATTATTACCACCACTACTACTACTCTTACATCAAAGACAAATGTCCTTGTCCAAAAACAAGATTTTCATTAATAAATCCTGAAAATATTGCCGGCATATAAATAAACATTAACATATACTGGGCTGGTCAAGTGTAACACTACCATCATCGCCTCAGCTAAATCAAACTCTAGTTTAGCTTCAAGTCAAACAGAGCCGAGGTGCTACCCGACCAAGGTCTCGGGACACGACCTTCCAATGTTTAACAGTGTGACTGGAGATAAAATGTTTCAATAAAGTTAACAGAAAATCTCTCAAGTCCACTTCATGTGTACCGTCAGTCACACTTGAGTGCCTCGCTACGCAACATCTTCTCGACTAAACATATGAACAAACTGAGAGTGACATCAAAACCTGACGCCAAGGAAGATCGAAAACTGTTGATGTATTATTTATTACAAGAGGATCACTAGTTTACATCGATCACCCCCCCCCCCCTTTCCATAAAAGAATACCAAGGATAAATGATCCGAAAACTGAGTACTCAAAAGGAATATTTTTGAAGAACTACTTTTAAAAGTAAATATTCTTCATTAACCAATAAAACTTGCCCACAACATCTAAAATATAACTGACAACGACCAAATGTACAGTAGCTAAAACAGCTATCTGTGCATTCTTTGTGGGGAACAATATGAGACCATGGACGATAAATTTTGTTATATGAGGGCTGTCACTAGTCACACGTATAATTTCGGAGCATATCGACCCCACCTGCACATATAGTTGTTTTAGCTACTGTACAACAATTGAAACCTAGAGATTTACATGTACTAAGTTACGATAACATATTATGTAATTTTATAATACAATATGAGAGTAATGTAACTGTACCGTCTGTCACTTAGGAACTGTCTGACAAAATATCAAATACTTACATTTCACCAAGTAAAGCTTTCATCGGTACATGACAAGTGGAGTTATGGCCCGGAAATCGATATTCTGAGGCAACTTCCAATACCTAGGTTGTACAAGGTAACTATGCAATATAATAATCTCTGGTGCGGGGAAACTCGAGTTACGCTTCTGTAATCAAATAACCGACCATCAACATACTATAAATTACAACATTATAACAACAAACAAGAATGGCATGAGTGTCGCATTTGTCCCCCAAGAGAGAGATGAGAACTTTATTCTTGTATGTCCTTGCATTATTTTGTAGCTGTTCTCGTAAAATTTAGTCAACTTCTTGTGTCCGTGTCTGCCCTGTTTCTAACTTTCCACTCTCACCTCGATGTCCTGCGTGGTTCTATCGGCTACGTCCCTCATCTTAAATTCTGACTTCCTCCCGACCTCCTCCATCTCATCGGTTCATTACAGGCACTTTTCACCACCACCCCTCCCTCTCCATCTCTCGTCAGACCCCATGACCAAACCATCTCGGCCTTACTTCTCTCATCCTATTGTTATTCTTGCTCTTGCTTAAAAAAAATGATTTATTTATATATATATATATATATATATATATATATATATATATATATATATATATATATATATATATATATATATATATATATATATATATGTATATATATATCAGGGGTAGAAATTCACCATTTTTTCAGTCGCCAGCAGGACTAGTAGATTTGAAAATTTACTAGTCCTTATAAATTTTTACTAGCCCTTAAACAATTTGTCAAGAAACATTAAACATTGGCACTTGACGGGTTTATACAAAGTTCTATTTACTGTGTGACATTTATTTACTAGTAGAAACCATGTTAAATCATAAACCAACATTGGAATAATCACATATTAACTAAATTATAAACATGAAGCACGGATTTACAGTGTGAACACTGGAATAATCCCATATTAACTAAATTAATTGCATGGAGAAGCAGATTTTTCATTGCATTTGAACAAGCATTTCCTGTATATGCTCCTCGTTCAACTCCGTGTTGTCGTCCAGATCTTCCACTGTGCTGCAGCCAGCAGTGTGAGTGTAGCCATCCACACGGCGGGCTAAAACCACGTTCAGCATCAGCCGAACTAGCTGGAATGGAAAGCAGTAAGTCAACCAGATGGAAAAATGAGGCACACCTTTCTCCGTATGATTGGTTGATTTGTTGCCAAGACAGTCTTGAAACAAGTGATGTTTTACTCTTGTAAATGCAACTTTTGAGCACAGTCCATTCATCCTCTACCAAAGTAGGATTCACCTCTGCCCCCATCAGTGTTTTCTCAAGAGCCTGGGCCAACGCTTGCACAGCGCTATCCCCGAAATCTTCATTCCCACTGTACTCTGCAGACCACAATTTGAAATTCAGAATCCATGCGTTCTGGAGAATCGTACTGACCTTGTCAATAAATCTTTTGTTTAGACATGAAATCAGTGATGTCAGCATATCACACCTTGCAGTCTTGAAAGTGTTGCTTCTACAACTCAGTTTCTCTCCTTGCAACATGGTCGTGTCACCTTCCATAATCCTTCTCAGGCTGGGTCCTGGCCAAGTCAAATATTTGTTAAGTACATCAACTGCAGTCTGAATTTCATTCACGATAACAAAAATATTGGTTTGACCATGCTGGAACAGCCCTGAGAGGCCCCCAAGGCACCGCACCACATCCAGTAGGAGGTGAAGGTACTGGGCTATGTCAGCACTGGTTAGAAGGAGCAGGTAGTTCTTAGCTTTTCTGGATGAATCCTTGTGGTACGCGGGATCATCAGGGTTCTGTATCTGCTGCATGTGGAGTACAATAGCCTTGTAACTCTTCAGTAGATGCTCCAATACCTGCAGCATATGCTGGAGCCACCTTGTACCACCCACACGTGTTGGAACCAGAAATGGTACCTGACATATGTCATGAGCACGCTTCAACATGCTCCTATTGAGAGAACTCTTCTCAAAGAACAGGTATATGCCTAGCAGCAGCAAGTCAACCATTTTGGCTAGTGGAACATCCTTTACTGCATCCTTGTAAGCGAGTTCATTTTGAATGTATGTGTGAATTGGTTGTCAAATTTCGTACGCGTTATTATTTTTCGATATCTTGTTTGTATCGGTGATAATCTGAATATGTACTTGAAATTGTTTTTTGATAATAAATGGTGTGCTTGTTGATGAAAAGACAGTTTTCATCACTTGTCAATTGTTTTTATTCTTGCCTAATATACAATCAGGTATTAAATTTCGCTGCCATTGCTTTTATATATTATGTATAGAAATGAATTCCTCAATAATAATTGTATATCTACATAATTAGACTGCATTTATTCATTACACTGCACGGTTTCCATACACCGACATGAATAGCGGTGGTATGTGTGTGTGACGTCATACAATCCCTGAACCGGCTTGGTGTTCTAGGTGGCATTGCACCAACTCATTTGTCCAGTTTAATCACACTACATTATATCATTGAGTGTATATATTTTAATTACATTTTCATGTAAAGTGTTATATCCAGAAAATGGGTATCCCTGACGCTTGCAATACCGGTGATACAATTAAGACAACTAGCATTAATAGTGTATTCTCTATATGAAGCTCTTATACACAGTGAGTGTGTCTTACCACTGTCATCGGCCCACTCGCCCATCGAGCGATCCCAGACCAGCAAAAATAGTAAAAATCTTGTCGCCCTTTGATATTTTGGTCGTGTATATATATATATATATATATATATATATATATATATATATATATATATATATATATATATATATATATATATATATATATGGTCTCTAGCTTTAGGGTGAGAGGGACTAGACACGGCAGGAGGTGAGTTATGGGTATGGCGTACTACAGTAGATCATGCCGCATGCCAGTAAACAGTGGACCAAAACACAGAGCCCAGCATAGTTGAGCATGGACCATCAAAGGGGACCAACAGAGTGGACCAACTGGACCATGGCCCAGCACAGTGGACCAACAGAGTGGACCATGGCCCAGCATAGAGGATCATCCTCAACAGTGGACCAACACAGATTGGACCATGACCCAGCACAGAGCATCAACAGTGGACCATGGCCCAACTCAGTGGACTATATTCTTGCACACAGGGGGCGAACACATACTGGACCGTGCCCTAGCACAGTGAGCCAACAGACATATTTTATCAAAATCCTAAACTAACCTAGCACATCTACTGTAACTACATGTATCCTTAAAAAAAATCTAATCTAAGCTATTCAAACCATCAAAGCTTAATTACTATTAAACTACAATTACATAAAAAATTAACCCAACTAAACACAAATATCGTTAACTATTTGTAAAATAAATAAAACCACCCCGAGCCAAAACCTCCCCCTAACCCAAACCTAAATTTAACTGTAACATTAACATACATAGGAGTAATTAAACCGCATTTTCTCCTACCCAGCACATCTGTCTATAAAAATTTCCATTCACAGTTTTGGGTCGCAGTGAGACCATTAGTGTACCACGTTTCATAGTGTATTTTAATGTATCCAACATGTTTAATTTCGTACATAGCTCAGCGAGGACAGGGTGTACAGTATATAGGGAGAACGTACAGGTTGTATTATATGTCACTGGGCAAGCTGCAGATTATCAACCGTACTGAAGAACACACGGCATTGACCACCAACCCCCCCCTCACCAACACTTTACCCCAACCAACACTTAACCTCATCAACACTTACCCTCACCAACACTTAACCCCATCAACACTCTACCCTCGCCAACACTTTACCCCATCAACACTTGCCCCAGCACTCAACCCCACCAACACTTGCCCCCAGCACTCCAACCCCACCAACACTCATCCTCCATCAACACTCAACCCCCAATACTCATCCTCTCCCCAGCCTCCACCAAAACTCTAACTTCCTGCTGGTAATATTCAACCCCACACATACACACACACACACCTACTCCATGGGCCGACCCCGAGGCGCCGCACCCACCACCAGTATCACGCACACACTCAACTACCTAAGAATTGGACACGTGACGGCGCGACCACTTGGTTATCACAACACCACGGGGTGGGGAGGGATGGTGGATTAAGCGAGGGACTGAAGTCTGCCACATCATCTTACGCGTATTTCGCCATTTAGAGGTTATAGTAACATCTAAGCAAGTTAGTGAGACAGACTGCTAGTGTTCTCGCTAATGCAACTTGGCAGTAATAAGGTTCTCACCAAAAAAGTAAACCCCAGAGCAAGGTCGTCTTTGTCTCTCGGCTGTGTGTGTGTGTGTGTGTGTGTGTGTGTGCGTGCGTTGGGGTGGATAAGAGAGTAAGTGTGCATGTGTGTGTGTTGTGGGGGAGAGGGGGGGGGTCATATGTAGATCACCAGGCTGCTCCAACTGGCAAGACCGCCCTAGGGTGGCCACTCTGCACCTCGGTGGCAAACAGTCCAGTGTGTATGTTGTTCTACATACATTACTTCCGCATAAACACACAGCGACACAGCAAAATCAATAGTCCAGTCCTCCAGGCGGTTGTTAATAATAAAATTTAGGAAAACTAACCACCTAGGTGATACTACGCAATGACGTTTTTCCCCAATAAATTTATGAAAATCCAGATTCTGATCGGTAATATCGATCTATCATTGGAATATGAGAAACGAAAACTGATGATTTGTAACCATTACAGCAACTACAAAATAATTAACATAATACCACATTTAATTTATGCAAAATTCCGGTGACCCCTAAGTCACAATCTACTACAGTACTGTATATGCATCTCGACAGGCACATCTAAGTATCATGTGTGGTTTCTTTGGGTTATTCAGTTTAGTTTGGGGGGTGATTAAGGCATGAAAAGGCACTGTAAGACAGACAAGTAGATAGATGATACTGAAGGTTGAGGGGTAAAAAGAAAATGGCTTATGAGAACTTCTCATGACTTGCTACCTCCTCGAAGCTACTCTCCTGTATCGCATGACAGGTCATAACTTGGTGTGCACGCACGCACGCACACGCACACACAATGGCATGTAAACACACACATAGAGGCACTTAATCTTCCACAGCTGGGATTCTCAGAAGTACGTCAAATTTTTCCTGACAAATAGTGATGTAATAACGGATTTAACGGGCTGCTTTAAGCTAGAGAACAAAAATAACACCCAGACGAGTATTATTTTTATTACTGCTGCTGTTGCTACCGTAATACTACTGCTATATATATATATATATATATATATATATATATATATATATATATATATATATATATATATATATATATATATATATATATATATATATTGTTACTACTACGACTACTATTGCTGCCGCTGCGGCAACCCCTAGCACTCTCAGGTTAATGTCACATTTCAACATCAGCAAACACTTTTGCCGCCACTATTAGTTCTATATTACCTCTTTCGTCACTCACTACAACAGGTGTGTCCAACAATAACCTTCCCTACCATGAACTCAGTGACTATAAACTTACTTCAAATCAACTCTTAAGAAGTAAATACCCAACTCCAGGGCCGGATTCAGGAGTGGGCAAAGTGGGCAGCTGCCCAGGGGCCTCCACGATCTGGGGGTCTCCACATATTACAATATTTTATTTATTTGTTTATTCATTTGGATTATTTTTATTTTCATTCTTTAAAATTCATGTTTATCTATTCCATCACGTAAAACTATGTTCAGCAAGAAGCGTGATAGAAATTAGGCTAGCTACTCCTTGAAATTCATGAATACCTGGTTTTCCTATGAACAGTATATTTTTAATGGATGCTATTGTTTGTGTTGCTAATAATATATTTAGAATTCCATAAACATATATTGATTAAAAATGAACTACATGGAATAACGAAATTGAGATTAAAAAACAAATAAAATATTTTTTTCATTATCACTTCCATTGCCAATGCCATCAGGGCGCTGAGTTTGTTGACAGTCGGTCGGAGGGGGTTGGGTCGTGTAGTGTCTGCACATCGGTTGTCATGTGTCTGTCGATTAAAGAGAAGACTTGCGTCGCCCATGATTCGTGAACTTCCCACGAGTAGACATAAACATGTCTTGCACCCTCTTGGGTAGTTATAATGAGGGGGGCCTCCACAAAGAGGCTGCCCATGGGCCTCCACAGGTCTAAATCCGGCACTGCCCAACTCAATAACTCCCTGCACAACACAACTCACTACTGTACCGTATCAATACCCTGCCCAAGGTGAGAAATACGCAATCTTTCTATGACACTGTACCAATCAACCATGACAGCCAATATACGACTGGTGGAAGGAAAATGGAACAATAACAATGGACAAGTTGACGGTTCTGGGTAAACAAAAAAAATACACTGCCAAGTTCGTAGAGCGATACGGTATATATAATTTGCAATAAAAGTTTAAAGTCCTGCTATAATAGTCGAGATAAGTTTATTTCTCTAAAAACAGGGCCGCCATTTGCAATGACGTCACTAGTTTCAAACTCATCGCTGCAGTCGGAGGTCGTAGAAAATGTGGCCTCTTCAGACCCCAAATGCCAAGTTCAGAAAAGTTTTAAGGGTAGCTTTATTAATTTTTATGGCCTAAGTCATAGACATTTCGTAAGTGAAGAAATGTGCCGCGAAAGAGGCGGGAAATATGACTGCGAACTTCATATTTTTCCCGCCTCTGCTAACGGTCGTGCAACATTTCAATGTGATTCTGATCTTTTAAAATGTTGTTTTTGCATAATTTAGTATTACTGATACGTAATTTGTCTTAGTATGCCTTATTTTGGGTAAAAATAAGTAAATATTAAATGCATCTTCCGAAAGCATAAATTTGCTACCAGAGTTTAACAGTTAATTCATGTATAATACTTCTGATACACTTCCTAATTGCTTATGTTTGAAATAATGAATGTATGTATCTTTATATAATTAGCTAAATATCTTTCTCGTCAGAGACGGTCATCCCAACGATTACGAATAAACTCATTTAGAAATACATCATTACTTCAGGACAAATCGGACAGGTTTGCTACAGCCAATCAGCTGTAAATTTTGAGGAGGGGGCGGGGCATCTTTTCTCAGCTGAGAAAAAACGCACTGTAGATGGAGATACGAATAAATTTAGAAGTAATGACATTCTACTTGGCCAAACTTTGGCGGTGAAAACAGAGATAATCTAATATCCAGAACGGTTTCACACTGATATTATTTAAAGATTGAAAAGTTTAATTTATACAGCTAAAGGTAAGCTTAGTTCAGCCAATCCAGTTACCTACTGACATCAGAAAACGATAAGATAAAATCAATACAACTATTTCACCAATCAAGTCATTTCAACTAAAGGCATATTTCACTGAAAGAGGGCTATTATTACGCCGGACCTGGGAAATGCGCGAGTATCTACGTAGTTTTGGTATATACGCTACGTTCTCAATTGTAGTGCATATTCCAAAAGAGATATATATATATATATATATATATATATATATATATATATATATATATATATATATATATATATTGTTCTATATATAATATATATATATATATATATATATATATATATATATATATATATATATATATATATATATATCCGGAATTGTGAATACTGTTGTGCAATGGTATCATGGATATGGTTCATACTCATTATCCCACTTTGCCACTCCCTCACCCTTCTTCCTCGCGTGTGTGTGTGTGAGTGAGTGAGTGAGTGAGTGAGTGAGTGTGTGCGCGCGAGCGTGAACCTTCCCTTTCGCATTCCCTTCCCACCGCTCTTCCTACCTCTATATCCTTCCCTTTCCAAAAGTTCCCTTCCCTCCTCTCCCTCCACCCCACCTTCCCTCCTCACATAAACACTCTTCCCCTCTCTCACATTCCCCCCTCCTTCCCTCCACACTCTCCTTCCTTAACTTCTCCATCCCTACCCTCCCATTCCCTGTCATACCCCACATTCCCAACACCCTCTTCTTCCCCCCACACACCAAAATGGGCCACACATCCACTAACACCCATCAGTCACCCCTCCCCCTTCCGACCAATACTACCAATCACAGTATCGTAAAATTCAATACAATTACCCGAACTCCAATACATTATCCTCACAACACCTGGAAATCTCTCTCTCTCAAGGTCAAACTTACACACTTATATCAACACTTTGTCGTACTTACAATCTTATACAATTATAAATACACTAACACTACTGTACCTTAATCAATTACACACTTAACCTTATCCTCCGCTACTGCCGCCAACTATAAGTTACTATCATCATACTTCCAAATTTACACTATATCCCTGCCTAACACTACCCCACTACCTCTAACGTTATACGGAACCATTACACTCATAACAGTTGCCCATTAGTGTCGTAACCCCACCACACACTTACATACCTAAACAGCACATTCATATTTAACACAGCAATTATACATCAATGCTGTTTTACTCCACCATAATTAGGTACAAAATCAATACTTTACATTATTATATTAACTACTTACGGTACACACTTCATACTACCTGAGCCTCCAACACTATACGCCATCCTCATACTTTCACACTAAACATTACCCCGCAGCACCGTACAATGCTATACCCTGTGTTGCTAAGCTGGCGTAAAAGAGGTGGGTTAAAAATATGATTATTGAAGTGAATTATTACAGGGTTGGGGAGGGGAGAGGTGGAGAAGAAAGGAGAGGGAAGGGGGAAGCAGGAGAAGAGGAGAGGAGAGAGGAAAGGGAGGAAGGAGTATATTGCAAGCCAGTGGACTCCAATCCTAAAAGACCCCCGACATAAGCTTACTATTAAGACCGGGCCCAACTTGTGAGGGATAGGTTAGGTAACATTAAGTTGGGTTAAGGCTAGTTAGGACTTACGGCCGTTTGATCAAACACCAGTGGAAGACGGTGGTGACTGCCGGAGCCCCCGAGCGCTCCCAGGTTAGGTGGAGGGCCAAGCATGGGTCACGTTAATATCTAGGCCATACTATGCTGTACACTTCTCCATACACATTTACATACATACATACATACATACACACACACATATAACAAGAACAAACCTTTTACGGTAGACTATCCATGACTCAGGAGTTACCTTTGACCATGGGCAGTACAGTAGACCCCAACAATAACTTTTGATAACACTCAAAATAATGTGAATGGCAGCACTGTAAGTAATATCCACATTAACAAAAATTGACAAGAGAGAGATATCCGATGTCTAATGAAGACCTCCTTTAAATTAAGAGTGGCAGCAGTCAGGAGGTCCACAGTTGAGGTGCAGCAGTCTGGAGGGCCACAGTGGCAGCAGTGGAGGGCCACAGTTGAGAGTGGCAGCAGTCAGGAGGGCCACAGTTGAGAGTAGCAGCAGTCAGGAGGTCCACAGTTGAGAGTGGCAGCAGTCTGGAGGGCCACAGTTGAGTGTGGCAGCAGTCTGGAGGGCCACAGTTGAGAGTGGCAGCAGTCAGGAGGGCCACAGTTGAGAGTAGCAGCAGTCAGGAGGCCAGCAGTTGAGAGTGAGTGGCAGCAGTCAGTTGAGAGTGGCAGAGGGTCCACAGTTGAGAGTGGCAGCAGTCTGGAGTGGCCACAGTGGCAGCAGTCAGGAGGGCCACAGTGTTCAGGAGGTCCACAGTGGCAGCAGTCAGGAGGGCCACAGTGGCAGCAGTGTCCACAGTTGAGTGTGGCAGCAGTCAGAGAGTGGCAGCAGTCAGGAGGGCACAGTAGCAGCAGTGCCACAGAGTAGCAGCAGGAGGTCCACAGTGGGCAGCAGTCTCCACTGAGTTGGCAGCAGTGAGAGGGCACAGTTGAGTGGCAGCAGTCAGGAGGTGCCACAATTGAGTGGCAGCAATCAGGAGAGCCACAGTGGCAGCAGTCAGGAGGGACCAGTGCACCAAGTCAGGAGGGCCACAGTTGAGAGTGGCAAAGTCAGGAGGGCCACAGTTGAGAGTGACAGCAGTCAGGAGGGCCACACAGTTCAGGGGCCACAGTTAGTGTGACAGCAGTCAGGAGGGCCACAGTTAATTGTGACAGCAGTCCAGGAGGGCCACAGTTGAGAGTGGCAATAGTCAGGAGGGCCACAGCTGAGTGGCAGCAGTCAGGACGACCACAGTTGAGAGTGGCAGCAGTCAGGAGGGCCTGATTGAGAGCGGCAGCAGTCAGGAGGCCACATTGAGAGTGGTAGCAGTCAGGACGGCCACAGTTGAGTCGCAGCAGTCAGGATGGCCACAATTCAGATTGGCAGCAGTCAGTAGGCCCACAGTTGAGAGTGGCAACAGTCAGGAGTGCCACAATTAAGTGGTAGCAGTCAGGAGGGCCACATTTAAGTGGTAGTAGTCAGGAGGGCCACAGTTAAGTGGTAGCAGTCAGAAGGGCCACAGATGAGATTGGTAGCAGTAGCGAGGGCCACAGCTAAGAGTGGCAGTAGTTAGGAGGGCCACAGTTAAGAGTGGCAGCGTCAGGTAGGCCATAGTTAAGAGCGGCAGCAGCCAGTAGGGCCACAGTTGAGAGTGGCAGAAGTCAAGAGGGCCACAGTTGAGTGGCAGCAGTCATGAGGGCCACAGGTGAAAGTGGCAGCAGTCAGGAGGGCCACAGTTGAAAGTGACAGCAGTCAGGAGGCCACAAGTGGTAGAGGAGGGCCACAGTTCAGTGGCAATAGTCAGGAGGCAGTTCAGTGGCAGTCAGGAGGGCCCACAGTTGCCACAGAGTGGCAGCAGTGGACCACAGTTGAAAGTGGCAGCAATCAGGAGCAGCCAAGGACTGAGAGAGTGGCAGCAGTCAGGAGGACCACAGTGGCAGCAGTCAGGAGGACCACACAGTTGTCAGCAGTCAGGAGGCCACAGTTGAAGTGGCAGCAATCAGGAGGGCCACAGTTGAGGCAGGACACTAAGAGTTGAAAGATGGCAGTGGCACAGTCAGGAGGCCACAGTATACAAAAGCAGTCAGAGGCAGCAGCAGTCAGGAGGCCACAGCTGAGAACTAAAAAAAGTTACCCAGCACAGCGCGGGTTAGGTATAATACTCGTATACCGGTACTGTACTGTATAACGGTGCTGTCACACTTTGTCCTCCCGGACACGGGTAAACCCACCACCTCTCACAATCACTGTGGCGATATCTCAGTCAGGGAAGATTTTTGGTTCCTGCCCGGATCACCCAGGGGGTACGTGGTTAATAGTAATACCAAGGTGAACAACCTTGGGACTCATGTAATAGTATAAAGTTTAAGGTCTCTAACTGCTTTAGTTTTTTAACTATGGTTGGAACAGATATATAGACAGACAGACAGACACACAGATTCACGGACAGACACATCCAGTTATTATTATAGAAAATATCAATATCAACGTTCATCCCAATTAGTTTTATCATCATCATTCTTATTATCACTATACTTATCTAATCTAATTACCATTATATACTCTTACTAGCAGAATCGCCGCCCTCAGGGAGGCTCATCCGCTAAGCAACGGTAGGACGCCACCCTCCGGGAGGCTCCACGTTGTCTCACTGTTCAGTCCCCAAAACTTTTTCTTCCATCAATAGTTCATTAACGGTGTATGTAAGTTCCACCATGTTTTTCATTACAACGGTAAAGCAAAGTATATTTTTTAGCATTAAACTGTTATTACTTTATTGTCTAATCATCACTACATATAACACCACCCATCATTACTACATATAACATCATCCATCATCACTACATATAACACCATCCATCATCACTACATATAACACCATCCATCATCACTACATATAACACCATCCATCATCACTACATATAACACCATCCATCATCACTCCATATAACACCATCCATCATTACTACAGATCGGTAAAGTAGTACATTTGGAAATCCAGTTGGCAACACCCGAACACAAACACCAAGACCGGGGCCAACTCCCCCTAAAGTTATAATGAAAGGCAGTTCTTGGAGCGGAGTTACTTTGGGGAGAAAATCAAGTGAGTTCCTCGTCATCTTTGGGGTAGTCGCGGGGGGGGGGGGGTTCTTCCTCTCTCTTAGGCCGGAATGTAACCTGTAAGTCTCTGGAATTAAATGGCATAAGGCTGGCCGAATGTTCATTGAGCTTCTGTGATCTGTGATATTAAAGAGCCGATCTGCATCACACGAAATAAAGTTCCTTCACGGACACGATCAGTCTACAAGTCATCGCTCAAAGGGACGCAGGTCAGGAGCTCGTTGCTTCACATTAAGATTAACCACCCAAACACTAAACAAACCTAGCCTAAACCCTCACTGTAGCGTTAGAGTAGTTAGTCATAAGGTGAAGTAAATTGCGGAGGCAAGGGGGAGGAGAGGGCTAATCTTCATGTGTCCCCGAAAATCCACTCTGAAATTTGCTGTTAAAAGTTATTCGAAAGTTAGAACTCAAAGTCTTTATCAACAACAACTGGTACATTAACAAAATTCAGTTGATTTCACCTCGTATTAAGCACAGACTGAAGATCTGATAATGGAAATTACTTCCGAGTGTGTTATCATAGTAGCATGGAACACCGTCACCTTGGCGTGTTGTGTTGTATTCACCCGACTCTCGTCCACTGTCTAATACGCATCACCGAGCAGCACCATGTATACGGGTATTGCACACACACACACACACACACACACACACACACACACACACTTGCGATCATACCCTGCATACCCTGACAAACACACATCTAAGATAAAATCAACAAACAAACACACACACAGCTGACCTAGAGCAAAAACAACACCCACCTGACCTTCATCATCGCAAGCACACCAATAAGATCCATGTGCCAAGGATACACACACACACACACACACACACACACACACACACACACACACACACACACACACACACACACACACACACACACACACACACACACACACACACACACACACACACACACATCACGAGCATAAACGTAACGATCATCGCGTGCCAGGGAATGAGCACGCATCTGTTAATCACTGTAGGTGCGCGTGATCTAGGTATATGCTGATAACCACAAGGAAAGAAGAAAACACGAAGTTCCCAAGCGCTTTCGTGTAATTCACATCTTCAGGGGTGAGTACAGACTAGCTAGTCACGTCACCCCCCTTCTCTTAAGCTCCTCTACGTGTGTGTTGGTGTGGGGATTAGTGGATGACATCATTATGACCTGACCTCATGTTTTTAAGGTCACCCTGTATATTTAAGCCTCTCTCTGTCCATGTAGTCCAGTTGCCTCTGAAGATGTCTCGAGTAAAGACGAAAGCTAAGGTGCTCCGTTGTTTCCATTTTCCCGTGTGATTTTATCAAGATATATATATATATATATATATATATATATATATATATATATATATATATATATATATATATATATATATATATATATATATATATATATATATATATATATATATATATATATATATATTGCTTACACAACCTTCACATGCACTAGACCGAGAAGAATTACTACCAGTGATTGTACATGACCACGGAAGCATGACACTACAGAGAAACATAATAATCACGAACAGACAACCTGAGGTATGGGCGGCAAATTTTTTTTGGAACAGCTGGGCACGATTGTTTTTCAGAATGGGCACTATGGCTCGTGTTATCTCAGAATGGTTGGTATACCTGGTTGTGAAGCGACTCTCAATATTTCGTAATAATATAAGTTGCTCGTCAATATGGCATTTACAGGTGAAAATAAGCAACTTAATTTGCTTTAAACTTCCTCTGAGAACAATATTCAGTTTTCTCGTTCATCTTGTCATGTTGTCTAATGCTCAGGCCTTAGAATGCAGTGGTGGCCATAACTTTTTTGCGAGAGGAACAAATGTTATGTCTAGCAGCACTCAGGGAACCACACAACTGTATGTGGTAAACTATATTTATAACACTTTATAATTATGCATTAGTATAAAAAAGCATAATAATGCGAAAAATCAATGTTTAAAATGTTAAACATACAAAAAAAAAATGGTAACTCGGATGCAATGATGTGACTTTGGCACCTTGAATTAATTAAGGAAGGGATCCGGCCCGGATCTGGCCTGCGGGCCGATGGTTGTGCAAGCCTGCCTTAGAGTATTCGAGAACTTATTTTATTGACAGTAAAAGTAATTACGAACACATACACTCAACTGCCAACCAAAATTAGTGGACACACACATTACTAGGAGGACAAACATATCCTTACACACTTAACCCCAACGAAGAACATGGTGAGTGTGAAGTGTAAGTCGCATTACTATGAAAATATTGCTGCAACTGCCAAAAATCACTCATAACATGTGGTGGAGCAGTGCTACACATGCAAACATCTGTGAACCAGACACATTTGTTAATTCTCCGCCAATCTTAAACGCACATTTGTTAATGGATATAACGAAGATCCCTGTAACCTGCAATGCATACATGCTAATGCTTACAAGGAGCGTCCCTTTACCCTGGAAAGCACAATTGTAAATGTGTACAACGAAAGTCAATTCAAAACAGGAATGCACAAGTATAACGACATTCCTTTAACCTACAGACTGAACACCAGGCAAAACAGAAAAAAAAGAAATATAAACACATATGGGCACACACAAATATACATAAACAATGTGGCCTGACTCTATAACGAGCCAGGCCAGACTGATTCATAATCTTACCTCAAATCTGTCACACGGAGAAAGTCTTGCCTAACTGCGACACACACACTAAAGAGGCCGATACGGGACCGGCAGGGTCGTTCACAGATGTTGCACATGTGGAGGGTTACATCTAGTGCGAGAGGGGCGGCAGCAACGTCTTTCGGCGTTGACGCTTGTCTGCCTCGGTTTGCAGTCGGTCTAACTCGAAAGTATTGACACCTCGTGCGGTGCTCCTCCAAGCGTTATGGTGAAGAGTAATCGTCTCCCAGGTGAGGGGGTCGATTTGGCACTTTTTCAGGTTTGTCTTAAGACTATCCTTGCACCTTTTCAGTTGCCCGCCAGCGTTACGTTTACTATTCGTTACGTGACTGTAGAGTAGCTGCTTTGGCAGTCTACTGTCGTCCATGCAGGTAACATGGCCAGTCCAACGTAGTTGTTCACACGCACAAAGATACATCGGTAACACATATACCTAAAAACAGACACATACACACAAATGCACCCTGAAATGAGCAAACAAACAAACACAAGCACACACACACACACACATATATATATATATATATATATATATATATATATATATATATATATATATATATATATATATATA
Source organism: Homarus americanus (assembly GCF_018991925.1). Taxonomy (NCBI): domain Eukaryota; kingdom Metazoa; phylum Arthropoda; class Malacostraca; order Decapoda; family Nephropidae; genus Homarus; species Homarus americanus. The sequence continues at coordinate 8,084,018 of NW_024711292.1, read as the reverse complement.
TATATATATATATATATATATATATATATATATATATATATATATATATACGTATATATCTTGATAAAATCACACGGGAAAATGGAAACAACGGAGTACCTTAGCTTTCGTCTTTATTCAAGACATCTTCAGAGGCAACTAGATTACATGGACAGAGAGAGGCTTAAATATACAGGGTGACCTAAAAACATGAGGTCATGTCATAATGATGACATCCACTAATCCCCACACCAACACAACCGTAGAGGAGCTTAAGAGAAGGGTGGTGACGTGACTAGACAGGTCAGGTCAGAAAAAAGGGACCCACAAAATAACTGTCATACATCAAGATCAAAGGTTTTCAAAGCAGTTTTAACCTTGGGCCACTGACAAATAAATTTATGTAACATATTATCAGTTTTGAACTGACCATCACTAAGGTTTATTGATTTTAATTCCTTAATCAAACTAGCTTCAACCAGAAGTCTTTCTGTGACACAAGATGATTTGAATACTTCTAAGCTTTTTTCCCAAGCAATGGGGTGATTATTATTCCTAACATGAACGAACAAGGCACTGCTTTCAGATGCAGTTCTGATATTATACTTATGTTGTTTGATTCTGAGCTGCAGTGTTTTTCCTGTCTGACCTACATAATTACAATTACATTGGCTACATGGAATACAATAAACACTTCCATTTACATTCAAACTTGGGCTATTCCTTATTAACATATTGGTAATGGTTGAGTCATACTTGAAAACAACATTAATATTTAGAAGCTTGAGGGACCGAACTAAAGGGACAAATTCATCACGATAGGGCAGAGTCAAAATATTCTTAAGTGTAGGAACTTGTCTGGTTACAGAGGAATGAAAGGATTTTTTAGCCCTTTTAAAGCAACGATCAACAAACACAGAAGGGTACCCAAGTTTCCGTGCATGTAATCTAGTTGCCTCTGAAGATGTCTTGAATAAAGACGAAAGCTAAGGTACTCCGTTGTTTCCATTTTCCCGTGTGATTTTATCAAGATATATATATATATATATATATATATATATATATATATATATATATATATATATATATATATATATATATATATATATATATATATATATATATATATATATATATATATTTATATATACATATATATACATCCATATATATATACATACATACATACATACATACTTGTCAACCGTCAGTGAAACAAGACGTGCCCCGAAGGCGCTCCCGGTTTTAGCAGCCAGGCCGAGTCTGTTTGGCCCTGCCCACTCCCCCTACTATACCCCAACGCCCTACCAGCCTTACTACACCGGGATCTATTCAGCAAAACATTCTAGTGATCAGTGAACGATTGATTACGGAGCAGTGTTCCTATAGTGCACTTAAGGAACATTCTCAGCAAAGCATTCAAGTCATCAGTGCAATAAGTGATTATCATACAGTGCTCGATAGTGCACCCCAAGGAAAAGTCAGACAGTGGGCACTTTATCGGTCACCTTTAAAGTGCCAGTGACAAGGACCACCGTGGTGTTTACATATATCGTGATAACTGTGTCGGCGACCCCAAGCACCAGGGACAAAGACCCACGGTCTTTACGACTGACAAATATTAACAGATGTCTACCAGTGTCAGTGGCCCTCAAAGTGCCGTCAGTGACAAACACTTCCGTCCGCCCACAACAGATATCAACAGATGGCCACCAATCACTTACTCCCGACGCACTCTGTACCATCTAAAGCGTGGGAACGGTTATCCTAATGGCAGTGTTATCACGCGACTCAAGTCACTGAACATATTCCACCCGCGTAGCCGTAGACAAGGCCGTCATACACATAAGCCCATTAGAACCGTAACCTCCATTAGGAAACCGGAGAAACCCACCCCTGACAGACCGTACCACAACACTGAAGTTCCACGGATATGGTATGATCTCCCGTCTCTACTGCTATCCAACGTCACTTCCCTAGCTAACAAGTTGACGAGCTGGCAACTACAGTCAGGTCAGCCGCCGCGAGCGTCGTTGCCATATGTGAGGCTTGGCAAATTGTGCCTGAAACGTGTCATATTGAGGGATATCAACTCTTTCATCACCTTCGTTCACATAGACGCGGAGGGGGCGTTGCCCTCTTCTGTCAAGATGACCTACGCCCGTCACGCCTGGATGTTCAAGTCCCAGCAGATGTGGAAGCATTATGTGTTGTGCCACAGGCCCACCCGCGCCACACTGCTTCCATCATAATCTGTGTGGCATACCATCCACCTCGCACACCCACCAGAGACACTCTTATCAATCATCTCATTACCACCTCAGACCACCTCAGAGTTAGGTACCCATGTGCCAAATTAGTATTATGTGGGGATTATAATGAAATTGACACCACTGATATCCAGGACCAGCTATCACTATCACAAGTTGTGACCTTCCCCACACACGGTCAAAATACCCTTGACCTTATCTTAACTGACTTAGCGGACCAGTACCAACCACCTCAACCAATGCCTCCTATCAGGTGTAGCACACACTTATCAGTGCTCTGGTCCCCAGCTGCCACTCCCACTCAAGTACAGAGACCCTACATCAAGACCTACAGGCCGATTACTGACTCTGCAGTGCGCCTCTTCGGGCAGTGGATAGTTCACCATCCCTGGACTGAAGTACTTAGCGTGGATGACGTGGAAACCAAATGGATAAATTATACCAACACCACCACGGAAGCTCACCACCACTTCTTCCCCGAGAAGTCCGTCAGATCTCACCCAGGTGACTTACCCTGGATCACACCTTGGATCAAAAGACTTGTGCAACAGAGAGACAGAGCCTTTCATCTCAATGACCACATCCGCTACAGGTCCCTTCGCAACCGAGTCATCAGCGAAATACACACTGCAAAGAAGTCCCACTACCCAACCAAATTACAACACCTGAAGCAGACCAACATCAGTCAATGGTATGGTAAGCTTAAAGAACTCTGTGGACTAAACAATAAGACACACCCCCTCCCCTTTCTTAGCCATCTCACTAATGTTGACGCAGCTGAGCAAACAAATAACCATTTCGCTACTATATGCCAGACGCTCCCCCGGGTTGACACAACCACTCTCCCTGCTTACCTACCAGCCCCCCTTCCCACTGACTTAGTAGAAGAATTTGAAGTAGCAAAACGCCTGGACAAACTAAAATTAAAACGCTCTACCACCCCCATTGATTACCAATGAAACTCTTCAAGGAGTTCTCCCCGGAGCTTGCTAAACCCCTATGCTCCATCATCAATGCTTCTCTCAGTCAAGCCAGATGCCCAGCTGACTGGAAGACCTCTTATGTATCACCAGTGCCCAAGTCAACCAGCCCACAATCCTTAAATCAGCTACGACCTATTGCAATCACCCCAATGCCCAGCTTAATCTGTGAAAGTTTTGTGTTCGACTGGGCTTATGCTGATATTGCAGGAGTCGTAGACCCTCAGCAATTTGGCAACATGAAAACTTCCTCCACCACTCACTGTCTTGTCAGCTTTCTCGATTACATATACCGCCAACTCGAGAAACGAAAAACGTCTGTAGCTGTCGCCTTCATTGATTTCACTAAAGCATTCGACCTAGTCGACCACAATATAATCATCAACAAAGCTATTGACCTCGGGCTTCGGAGAAGTCTTATACCATGGCTTACAGACTTCCTCAGTGACCGACGCCAAGCTGTACGCTTCCGAGGGGCTGTCTCCACCTTTCAGTCACTCACCTGTGGCGTCCCCCAAGGCACCAAGATGGGACCACTCTGCTTCCTTATGCTCATCAATGATGCCCTAAGAGAAACCCCTGCTCGCTGGAAATATGTCGACGACTCCACCATTGGGATCAGCGTCAACAATTCTGCTCCCGACTATACCGCCCTTCAGGATTTATTGAACAGTCTCCAAAACTGGGCCACCAACAACCATGTCACCACCAACCATACCAAGACCATGGTTATGCACATCAACCTCTCCTCCGACATTGTCCCACCTCCTTCCATTACTTTAGGTCCGAACACACTCCAGGTTGTAGATTCCACGAAGCTCCTCGGCGTCACCATAGACAACAAACTAAATTGGAAACCACACGTCAGTGAAGTTGTCAAATCCTCCAGTTTCCGTCTCCACCTCCTCCGCCGACTCAAGTCCCTCGGAGTTCCTGCAACCGAGCTCCTCAGTGTTTACACAACATTCATACTTCCCAAGCTCACCTATGCCTCCCCTACCTGGTCTTCCTCCCTAAATGCCACACAACGTAAACACCTAGAAAAAGTGCAAAAGAGGGCATGCAAGATTATTCTCTCCCCTTCCTACTCCACATATGAAGAAGCGCTCAACACACTGACCCTTTCGACTCTCACTGACCATCACCACGACCTCATCTGCAAATTTGGTAAGAAGCTTCTACACCATCCTCGACACCGGCTCCTACTACCACCTGAGATCCCCATCCCGAGAATTGCTGTTCGACACCACAACCGCATCCAGCCCATACGTGCACGAACTGATCGCTATAAGAACAGCCCAGTCCCAACCATTGTAAAAATTATCAATAACTTGTAATAAACCAGTGTATTCACTCCCAGTAAATACTACTCTTGCACTGTCACTATGTTGAAATGCACTGTAATTTGAGCTTTTCCCCATCTAGTTATTATATATCTTATTTGTATCACTTATGTTACTTGTATATTATTTGTAATTCGAAACCCATTCCCCAAATATGTAACTGTATATTTTCAGCCTTCTGGCTGCCAAGCTCTTTCAATAAACCGTTAATTATTATCATTATTATTATTATTATTATTATTATTATTATTATTATTATTATTATTATAAGCAAAACGTACACATGCACACAATCTAGTTCCTGAGAGGTCAATGTCCGTACCGAGGAACCAAACTACACTATACAAACACCATTATTCACTTGCCTACTTCACCATGTGTGGAAGTGTGCACACATGCGACCGATAGTGAATCATAATGAAAACACACGGAAGAAAATGTGATTCGATGTGTTAAAAAAATAAAGTAAGGTTCACATTGAAAATAAAGTTCAACGATAAACTTATAATTTAGAGACGTTCAGAAAATTTTGTTCACTTCTGTTCATGTCATACTTGATGTAACCAATACAGTTATCTAGTTCACCTGACTTTACCAAGCCTATCCAGAGAAACCAATCCAAGCCTGGCCAGCGTAATTTAGTCCAACCTAATCAAGCCTGGCCAGCATAATCCAGTCGATCCTCAGCAAAGCAAATCTATCCAGAGCAGTCTAAGTCTAACTTATCATAACCAAACCAATTGAAAGTAACCTTTCCAAATCTAGCCAGAGTAACCTTGTTGCTCTAAAGATAATTTAACCTTCACACACACACACACACACACACACACACACACACACACACACACACACACACACACACACACACACACACACCACTGTAAATATTAATTTGTCTGTTCACTGTATGTTCCTTTTCCCTTCTCGAGTGAATAACTGTTAAATAATCCCCCATCCTTCCCATATCATTGTACTGTATGTGTAATAGTCATTTCTGTCCACTGTATATTTTCAGCCTAAGGGCTGCTGAACTTTTCAATATATCGTTAATTATTATAATTAATATTATTATTATTATTACAATCTATGAAAAAATAATCCTCCCGAAGCCGGCAATACTGACGGAATCGTCGAATATATCTATATTACGCCAGGCACAACACCTTCATTTTACTAGTTAATCCCTTGAGTACGATGAATTAATCCTTTGATCACGATGACTTAACCCCTTGAACACGATGACTTAACCCCTTGAATACGATGACTTAACCCCTTGAATAAGATGACTTAATCCCTCGAGTACTATGACTTAATCCCTCGAGTACGATGACATAATCCCTCGAGTACGCTGAATTAACCCCTCGAGTACGATGAAATTAATCACTCGAGAACGATGACTTGACCGGTTAAACATGATGGGTGAACCCTTTGAATACGCTGGATTAACCTCCTCGGATTTTTTTTTTTACACAGGATTGATTAACAGGTAAGTGTGGCGGTTTGTTGACAATTTGTGAGAGAGAGAGAGAGAGAGAGAGAGAGAGAGACAATCAAATTACTCCCCAATTCCCTTCTATTACAGTGAATCTCTTCATCTCCAAGCAATCCCCAGGTCCTTTTAGACACATTAACATAATTAGCATTTATTAACAGGGGTACGGCGTCATCACCCGATCTGTGGTGCTTCGTTATGCCAAGAACTTGATTGTTCACCTGTTGTAGTCCTTTCAGACAATCAACTAATTGGCTTGTTTGAATTATGTCGTCAATTCTGATACTTCCAGATAAAACTAATTAATCCAAGCGAATCTATATCAACTACATTAATCCAGCAAATTAATTCGATTAAGTTCCCTCGTTAACTCATGATAGTTACACCGGCTCATGAACTGTATCTGTTTGCACCTTTATCAACTAAGTCGTTTAATTCTCCTCGTTAACTAGTCAGAGGAAGCATCAAACTAACTGTCATAAACACCTCAACAAAACAACACCATAACAACTGCTTATCACCTGTACAACACCCCTTTAACACCTTCACAACACCATCCACACAAGTTTAACACCTACACAATATCTACGCTAAACCTCCTAACCACACTCCACAACACCTCCTCATTACACTCCACAATACCTCACCACACTCCACAACACCACCTCACTACACTCCACAACACCACCTCACTACACTCCACAAAACCTCACCACTCTCCACAACTCCACCTCATTACACTCCACAATACCACCTCACCACACTCCACAACACCACCTCACTACAATCACAACACTTCACCACACTCCAAAACACCTCCTCATTACACTCCACAATACCTCACCACACTCCACAACACCACCTCATTACACTCCACAACACCTCCTCACCACACTCCACAAAACCTCACCACACTCCACAACACCTCCTCACCACACTTCACAGCTCCTTCTCACCACACTTCACAAAACCACCTCACCACAACACCACCTCACCACTCTGCAACATCATCTCACCACACTCCACACCTCCTCACCACATTTCACAGCTCCTTCTCACCACACTTCACAACACCACCTCACCACATCCCACAACAGCACCTCACCAGTGTGGTGAGGTGGTGACCTAACACCACAACACCACCTCCCACTACAACAGCATCTCACCACACACCACAACACCATCTCACCACACTCCCACAACACCACCTCACCACACTCCACAACACCATCTCACCACACTCCCAGAACACCACCTCACTACAACACCATCTTACCACACTCCACAACACCACCTCACCACACTCCACAACACCCACCTCACCACACTCTACAACACCATCTTACCACACTCCACAACACCACCTCACCACACTCTACAACACCATCTCACCACACTCCACAACACCGCCTCACCATACTCTACAACACCATCTCACCACACTCCACACACCACCTCACCACACTCTACAACACCATCTCACCACCTCCCACATCACCACACGCTACAACACCATCTTACCACACTCCACAACACCACCTAACCACACCTCCACAACACCACCTCACCACACTCTACAACACCATCTCACCACACTCCACATCACCACACTCTACAACACCATCTTACCACACTCACAACACCACCTCACCACACTCCACAACACCACCTCACCACACTCTACAACACCATCTTACCACACTCCACAACACCACCTCACCACACTCCACAACACCACCTCACCACACTCTACAACACCAACTTACCACACTCCACAACACCACCTCACCACACTCTACAACACCAACTTACCACACTCCACAACACCACCTCACCACACTCTACAACACCAACTTACCACACTCCACAACACCACCTCACCACACTCCACAACACCAACTTACCACACTCCACAACACCACCTCACCACACTCTACAACACCAACTTACCACACTCCACAACACCACCTCACCACACTCCACAACACCTCTTCATAAAAATATCATGTCTTGACAAGTCTAATCTCGTTTAAGAACGTTTCAGGTAACCTCCTCGCCGATAAGAACTTGATTAGAAATTACCTGGGAGATGGTAGGGAGGGGAAGTATGAGGTGGTAAAGTGTCAGCGGAGTTTGCACCCTTTAGTGGTTCAGGGTGTTGGAGTGTCGCGGAGTTGCAAAGGGGTGGGGGAGTGGGGGTGGAGAGAAGGTGTACAAACTACAACGGGACAAAATAAAAACTTAGTGAAATGTGATATTTATTTTTTATAAAGAAAATGACGACGGTGTAAATTAGTATGTTGCTCTAGTCTAGACAAAGAGAGGGTATGTTTCCTTGATACGTCTTCCTCTTATATAGTACAGTAGAGGCAGGCGAGCGTCCACACACTCAGCTCACTTGAACCAACTTTGTATGCCACTAAAAAAAATTAAAATCAATTGAAAATTAGCCCAAGCTTATTTCACTTGTTGATTAAATACCCTCAATCTACCTGGGAGGGGGTTAGGTTAGATAATCTTACGGCGAAATAATCTAGGGGTTGATGTTCACGTCCTGTACTAAAAATTTTGGTGCTCGGCCATAAAACTTGGCTTCCCACACTCATTCTTATTGGTCCTCAAGTCTTGGTTGGACCAAAGGGAAATATTATTCAGGTTGAGTCATATCATATTTAAGGGTTATGTAAATAGTTTAAAGGTGCGATTATCCTTACGACAAGGAGAACCTGATCTAGCAAACTATTCACGAGGTAAATTAATGCCCTGCCAGGGGTATAAGAGTTAAAACACCTTTGTTTCTACATTCACTAAAGGCAACCTTTCATATCCATATGTACAGTACTTATGTGCCAACATATATGCATTAGTCATAAACATGTACTATGAAAGTAATATACTTTTAATATACAAAACCAAAACCACAAGTGTATAAATACAAAGGCAAGTATGTATATAAATAACAGATGCACACACAAATATACAAAAACGAGGTTGGCGGTAAAGGTGAGCGAGCGTGCTGTCCGCTGCGCCACAGTTAAGTCCAACTGGCTGTAACTGACCACTGTCGACGCAAAATGTTGATTGTTGAACTCCTGTGAGATCTTTTTGTAGTATCCAAAAATAAAGTTAAAACGCATCACTAGTTGCTGAGTTGGCACGTATGAATCCCTACCGTAAAGAGGGCTCATTACCCCCAGAGGGAAAAACACTGTAAGCAACGCGTACACCAACACAAGTAACATCAGCACCACAATTACCCACGAGTCCACCAGCTGAGTCTTTTATGACCTTGTGAGAGAATAAACATCCTGTCTATCTATCTGTCTGTGTACATCTAATTTAATCTGGTGACCATGCTGCTAGCCTATCACAACCACCTGACAAAAACTAAATGTAAAAAAAAACGTGGCAAACATCACACGACAACAACAAAAACAACAAAAGGTCAACACGAGTGTCGACAAAGGTATAGCTAGGCATGGAAACCCGTGTTGTCGTGTGGCAACTCAAGTTGACTTTTTTCCTTTTTTCTTTAGCTCACAACTATATAGGAATCATCCTTTACCTCAAATCACTTAAGTAAAAGTACAAATTTCGCAACTGAAAGTTCTGATGTTCAAAACCTCGAGAATAAAAGCGAGAAGTGTGGTACCAGAACTTTAAAGTAATAGCGTATACCTGACTGAACCTTATTTATGGAACCTTTATCAGCCTACGTAGAGGAAACGTCTTCGGATCTCCTCAGGCCCATAAAGTTGCACTACAAACAAGGAAGCTACAAAGTCCTGGTGCTGAGCATGTTACTTATGCGACAACCTATATCACCAAAAGTTTTAAAGGAAGCACATGACACCTCATTAAACCTTGTATATGGAACCTTCATCAGGCCAGGTACCATAATCATCAGGGATTTTCCAATTTCCCAAAATCACTTAAGTAGATGTACAAAATTACTGGGTTACAAGGTTCTTGTCCCGAAGGCCTCGGGTACGTGAGGACTACACCAACTAACCGTAGAGGTTCTTATCCTACACTCCAGAGCCCACCTGGTTACGTAGGCGGCCATTAAGGCAAATAAGCCGTAAGTAACAACATGCATTTAGACTCATAAGTGTCTTCATTACCACGGAAGTGGACGGTCTGGGTGTCGTTGCCATGGAATTTCATGACTGGGAGTCCGGTGGGAGGCCAATTTGCAAGGCCGTCCGCCAAAAGTGTTGCAGAGATGGATTTTTTTTAATCTGCTGAATCGTATCTATCGTCCTGCTCCTCCATGTCAACGCTCATATGACACACACACACACGACATCTGTGAGCACATAACTTTGGGCACTACCTAGTCACTTGTGAGCTCCCCCCCCCCTTCCCTCACCTACTTTTCACCAGGATTTTCCAGCAAACTCCCACCAAGGAAACAGTGCAAAGAGAGGGAAAATGCCATAATCAAGTTATTTCCTCTACAACACCACCAGCGGCAAGTACCACGACCACCTGTTAGCAGCCACAATATCACCTGGGAGGGAAGTACTACAAACACATTACATCCTTCAATACCTAATTCTCAGGGATTCCTAGATAACTTGCATGTGTACATTTCCATGTCTCCATTTTGTACTGAAAACTGTTGTTAAATAATCCAATCCCAATGTTACTATACCTAATACTGTGTCACCTTTTGTCCATTGTATATTTCCAGCCGCTGGCCGTTGTACTTTTCAATAAAACGTTAATTATTATTATTATTATTATTATTATTATTATTATTATTATTATTATTGTTATTATTATTACTCTCTCTCTCTCTCTCTCTCTCTCTCTCTCTCTCTCTCTCTCTCCATATGATTCTCACAAAAAAAAATAAGAGCCATCAAGCTATCGATCCCTATAAAAACAAATTAATTAATACCTGAAAACTGAAAGTTTTCAGGTATTAATTAATTACAAGAAATTTCTTGAAAGATACTTGGTAACTGATATCCGGGAAATTCAATGGAATGTTTTAGTCCTTCACCTATGAACATTTGCGGGTAGTGTTCAACACTTAACCTTTCGAGTAGATTCCCCAGGGAGATCCATTCTTCACCAATACCCACTTTAAAGGGAGCTCCAATGGTGGTATAGAAAGCGAAAATCATAACTCAGGCGGTAGAGTGAATACAGCGCTCGCTTCCTGTTCCAGGGGTCCGTGGTTTGATTACCGGGCGCTCCCACTTCACCTTACTGAAAATGGGTACCTAAGTTTACAGCTTGAGGAAGTGAAGGCGATCGAGTGCAGTACCGGTCACGTTGCTGTATCCACACTGTCCCGTACGGGCAGTCATGCCTATGGGACTCACTTTCACTTTTCAGTATGACAATACCTCGACTTCAGTTTTCTTAGCAGTTGATTTGACAGAATTTGTGAGTGAGGCGTCAATACAGTATAACCCATTGAAGAATTCTTGAAACTCAAACAAATGAATGTCCACATTAGATAGAGAACCCCCCCCCCTTGTTTGTGTGGTTATATCGTATCAATCATGACACTCAAGTCTAACTGAGCCTTGAGATGACATCCACCAACCGTCATGGTTTTTATTACGTCATAATCTCTTACTGGTAGTCCCTCCCTTACTGTGTACAGTTGCCTCTACATGAAGATCATGTGGAAGTACCTCAGCTTTGGCATATCCAGTGACAAGAGTTGACCACCTCGATTTAGCTCCCTTCATCACAATGAACCTCCCTTTCACTGGCAAGGACTTTGAGCGTTATTACCAGAATATTCATCAAGATGCAACATACCCTTGGAGTCAGGGTCAATGTCCTTCCAAACGATGTCCCATTGCGAGCGAGGGACAGTAAAGGGAATCGATACATTTACGGTGCTGTCCTGATGTAAGGTTCCAACCAGTGTCTTTAAGTAAGTTCTTGTAATTATTACACAAATAGTCTTGCTGCAATGTCACAACCATTGTCTTTAATTCCCCAGTAATGACTGCACAAAGTCCTGATGTCTTTAACTAATTCCCGGTAATGACTACAATGTCCTACTGTAATGTCATACACCTTGTCTCCCAGTATGTTCCCTCAATGACAACAAAAACAGTCCTGCTGTAATGTTACACCACTTCAAGTATGCCCCCGTAATAACAGCACAGTCAAGGGCATCAATCCCACGAGCACCCACCTCATCAGTAGGTCATTTCCCTGGGTTCACACATGCTGGCCTACACGCACAGTGCAACTCAGTACATCCGCATACTAAGAGCGCCGTGCACGCAAGCAGAACGGGGAGTTTCACTTGTATAACAAAGAAATTCCATGCGATGTTTGAAAACGTAAAAACAACAGTACAAGCTGTCACCTGAAACAACACCGCAGTGACGAGTAAAACTCAGAAGACTTTAGAAGATATCATTTTAGGCGCTCGATGCGGGCTGTCACACCTAGTATCTGTTACTTTGTTCTTAATGACGTGCAGTTATGAGTGGTAAGATCTGTTTTAAGGAATTTGCTACTAATCAATCCTGAGAAAATTCTCACGGTATTCTAATAATTTTGACCGTGCTATTATACATTTTATAAATCCGGTGGCCTAAATGCCTGGCTATATGAATTCGGAAAGAAAAGTCACGATGAACATGCAAATTATTTGTATTATCAAACATCTTGGGATCTATTCGGGAAAAAAAGTTTGAAAATCAAATTAAGCAAATAAATTTAATTAAAAACCTTGGATATCTAATCATGCTATTCAGATGTAATTTATACTAAAAAGACAGTTGAATATAGCTGTAAGACGTATATGACTCACGTAGATGCCAGATATTACCAAGTGTAGGGGGAATTTTGCCTACAATTATACATATAAATGGACAGACAAGTAAAGATCAATGTACTCACTGAGGGACATAATAAAATTGGTTCAAATTTAGACAATTTACAGTTAAACTTTAGCAAGATGAGTCTGGACAAAACCATATTATCTACCTTGAAGCATTTCGAGCCCGGACAAATCCATGATATTTAAAGTGATTCGTATCTGGACAAAACCATAATACCGTAAAGTAGTTCAAAACAGGGTTAAAACCACTATTAGACAATTTTTGAATCTCAACAAAACCAAGATAGAACAATTCAACTGTGGAGAAAAACAGCGATATTTACAATAAATAGGAATGTGGACGATATCACGATATGCACACAAAAAAGATCGCCCAAAATCCCTCAGTCATGATGACTGACATTTGACATATTAGACTCTCGTGTGTGTGTGTGTTTCAATCCTTACCCTGGATGCGGTGTCCTCGGTTGCTATGGTGATAATGACGTGCGTGCGTTAGGGCAATAACATCCCCCAGACATTCTCTCACCACCTTGAGGTCTCTAAGACACAGATTAATGTCTTCACTCTTGCCATGATATCCTATGAGACCAAGACACACAGACCAACACCTCAAGATTGTCTCTCACCATCCTGAGTAAGTCGAGGCCGCGGGATAACGTCTCTAGACTATCTCTCACCATCCTGATAATCTCTAGGGTGCAGAATATTTCATGCGGTCTTGCCACACTCCATGACAGATCAACACCTTTACAGTATCTCACAAAATCTTCTGACGGTCCAGGACACTGACTGACACCGTAAAATTGTGGCCTACTCATCTGCACGACTGAAAGACACCACATACCGAGCATCCTTTTGTAGTAGTAGTAGTAGTAGTAATAATAATAATAATAATAATAATAATAATAATAATAATAATAATAATAATAATTAACGGTTTATTGAAAAAGTTCTGCAGCCCGAAGGCTGAAAATATACAATAGACAAAAATTACTTATTACATACATTGGTGGTTTAACAAAAGCCTTCATTAGAGAATGGTAAAGGAACATACAGTGAACAACATACAGATTAATGTTTGCAGTGGAGGCCACGTTGATCATGTACGCTGAGGTGCTGAACAGCAGACATGTAGTGTAGTAACTCCCTCACAGATGGTGTTATGAAGGGCCTCACGTGGTGTAGTAATTTCCTCACAGATGGTGCTATGAGGGGCCTGACGTGGTGTAGTAATTCCCTCACAGATGGTGTTATGAGGGGCTTGACGTGGTGTAGTAACTCCCTCACAGATGGTGTCATGAGGGGCCTGACGTGGTGCAGTAATTCCCTCACAGATGGTGTTATGAGGGGCTTGACGTGGTGTAGTAATTCCCTCACAGATGGTGTTATGAGGGGCTTGACGTGGTGTAGTAATTCCCTCACAGATGGTGTTATGAGGGGCTTGACGTGGTGTAGTAATTCCCTCACAGATGGTGTTATGAGGGGCATAAGAATGGAGGAAACTGCAACGGGCTTATTGGCCCATATTGGGCAGTCCCATTTACACCCAACCCCTATTGCTCAAATATCCATCCAACCTATGTTGCGCCAAAATCTAAATTTGTCTAATTTAAAACCATTGTTACGAGTTCGCTCCTGGTTGGATACTTTGAGTACCTTTGCAATGTCCCCTTATTCAGTGCTGGAAAGAGCACTACCATTCATTGCTCAACCAAAACACCGATGTGGATGTCCTGACTACCCAGCAGGTCCCTCAGCATCCAGAGCTCACCCACCTCAGCTACCCTCCATCCCTGGATGAGGTAGCTACTGTCATCAAACAGATGAAAAATAACAAAGCCTCAGAGCCTGATGGAGTCCCAGCCGAGGTGTATGAAGCAGGAGGACCTCTGCTTACCAACCGTCTCCACTCTCTCCTGGAGAATATATGGGAAAAGGAGGAAATCCCCAAGCTCTTAAAGACGCCTTCATTGTCAATATTTATAAGAACAAGGGAGACATGTCAGACTGTGGCACCTACCAGGGAACTCGCTGCTCTCTATAGCTGGCAAGATTATCGCCCGAGTCCTCCTAAACAGACTTATTCCTGAGGTGGAAAACTTCCTCCCAGAATCTCAATGTGGGTTTAGACCATCAAGTGGCACCACTGACATGATCTTTGCTGCCCGCCAGATACAGGAAAAGTGCAGAGAACAGCGTCGTGACCTGTACAAGGCTTTCATCGACCTAACCAAGGACTTCGACTCGGTCAACAGGGAAGCCCTCTGGTGGAACCCTCAACCGTTTTGGCTGCCCACCATAATTCTTTGCTATTGTGAGCCAACTCCACAATGGCATGAACAGCAGTGTCCTGCACAACGGCACCCAGTCAGAGTTCTTCCCCATCTAAACAGGGGTTAAACAAGGGTGTGTACTGGCACCAACTCTCTTTTTCATCTTCTTGGCTGCCTTCCTTACTCATGTCAGTTCCAATTTAGCCAGCGGGGTGAACATCAAGAAGCGGGTGAAGGGGGGTCTTTTCAACATAAGACGACTCCAGGCAAGAACAAAGGTGTCGGCAGCTTCCATTACTGAACTTCAGCATGCAGACGACCTCACCCTTGTTGCTCACACTGAACAAGACCAACAGGAGATCCTGAACACCTACGCAGACACGTATGCACACTGCGGCCTAGAGGTGAATGTACGTAAGACTCAGATTCTCTTTCAACCTGTCCCTGGTTGAGACACACCTCCACCATCCATCCAGCTTAACGGTACTACCATCTCTAATGTTGTCCACTTTCAGTATCTCGGCTCCCACCTGTCCACCACCGCACACATCGATGAAGAGATTCTGCATTGGATCATATACAGTATGTGTCTCATGCTTTTGGCAGACTCCGAAATCGTGTCTTCAGCTGTAGGGAGCTGAAATTATCCACAAAGCAACACGTATATCGAACAGTGGTCCTGCCCACCCTACTATATGACAGTGAGACATGGGGTCACATACAGGAGGCACCTCAAGGCACTTGAAAACTTTCACCAATGTAGTCTACGTTCCATCCTCTGAGCTCGCTGGGAAGACAAGAGAACAAATACCAGTATTCTTGCTAACACCAACTGTAGGAGCATCGAGGCTACCATTATCCATGAACAACTACGTTGGACTGGCCATGTTACCCGCTGCCAAAGCAGCTACTCTACAGTCACGTTAGTAAACGTAACGTAGGCGGGCAATCGAAAAGGTATAACGATAGTCTTAAGACAAACCTGAAAAGATGTCAAATCGACCTCCTCACCTGGGAATCGATTACTCCACATCGTAACACTTGGAGGAGCACCAAAGAGAAGGTGTCAATACCTTCAAGTTGGCCCGACTGCAAACCGAGGCAGACAAGCGCCAACGTCGGAAAGACGTTGGCACTGCCCCTCCCACAGTAGATGGAGCCCTCCACATGTGCAACAAATGTGGCCTACGCTGCGGGTCCTGTATCGGCCTCTTTAGTCACCTCAAAACTCGCCAACTTAAGTGACATCCCTAATAACTCATATCATTGTATCATAGCTGGATGATCGTCATACATGATTCCAAGTAACAGCAAAGTAGTAGTAGTAGTAGTAATAATATAAAAAAGACAAAAAAGTAGTAGTAGTAGTAATAATATAAAAAAGACAAAAAAGTAGTAGTAGTAGTAGTAGTAGTAATAGTGTGTGTGTGTGTGTGTATTTATTATGCCAGGGGGTCTGGGAGCAGAACCCCTCGGTTGGGAAGTTAGGTAGGTTTGGTTGGTTAGGATAACTTAATTAGTAATAATTGGTTGATAGCACCAACCAAACCTACCTAACTTCCTAACCGAGGGGCTCCGTCCCCAGACCCCCTGGCATAATAAATATCTCTGCTCTATGTCGTTTGCGAGAGAAATGTCATAGAAGAAATGTGCTTTATAGTTGTCAAAACTATTGTTTTCAAAGATAAAATTCCCGAGATTCAGTTGATGGCAATAATGCATAATAACTTTTCTAGTAGTTTTACCGATTCCCAACTTAAGATATCTCCGTTATGGGCAAAATGCGAGAAAAGTGTCATAAGAAATTCCTCTTGATTTTGTCTGGAATTATCATAAAACACAAAATAATACCCTGTATCTACTTATGTCCTCTACTATAAATTGATCCTCATTACAGTTTGTACTGCTAGTACCTCGCCACACACATGTATGCAGGCACACACACACACATGTACTGTAAGCAGGCACACAGGTGCACGTGCACACACACACACACACAATGCTCACATACACATGTATGCAGGCGCACACACACACACTCTTACCCTACACAAAAAAAGGACTAATTCCCAACAGCTGGTTGTACTGAGTTACAAAAACGACCATCTTTAGCTGGGGGTGTAGAGTTAGCAGAACGACCATATCCATCCCTCCCTCCCTCCCACACCCTCTAGTAATGGGGCATCTGAAAGTAGAAGAACGGCAGCTGGTCTAGCTCGTGGCAGGTCCTCCTCAACCACGAATAAGTTTGCCAACACTGAGGACTGTCATTAACTGCCCCCCACCCCCCCTCCTACCTCCTCACCCAAGACCCTCCATTAAGATCAATTATGGCCGCCCACACGACATTTCAGTAAGGCAGGAAATTCTACGAAAAGAGATGTGTGAACCCGCCATAGGTGTGCAGCAAGGTGAGGGTACGAGCTCAGTATCAATACCACGCCACTGGCATGAACATGCCCATCATCATTATGACCACCATCACATACTCGGGTAGACTGGTATACTGACTGGTACACTGTTCTAGATGAGCAAGTAAAATATGGTACTTAAATATTGACTAAAGCTTACCTGTCACGATGGGTGAAGAGTGTGGTTCACTGGGACTTACCTGAGGCGTCCACCATAGTACATACAGAGTGTAGTGTAATGGGATAGTTGTGGTGTACTAAAGAGCTACTAAAGCGGAATCCAACCTGAACGGTGTAGTGTGGTACAGTAGTAAAGGTTTGTGATGTGGCTATAGTTACGAGCTACAATAAGAATAAGTACAACGAGGACCTACCTGAGCTGGTGGATGGTGAGGGGTGGGGTTTCCTGACAGACGTGGCGCCCATCAACTTGGAGGTAGTGGCCTTGAGTCCCCGCCTGATAGTGTTGTAGGAGGCAGACGCCCCCGAGGTGCCCGATCCGCTCATGTCGGTGACGGTGTTGGTGCTGGTGGCAGTGGTGAAGGAGGGGCCAGTGCCACCACTACTGCTGCTAGCGCGGCTGTTAAGGCTGCTGTTGCTGCCACTTGAACTGGTCTTTAGCAGAAGAGTCTCCGACGCCACCACCGCCTCTGTTGCTCCCTCGTTGTGGCCGTGGTCGTGGTGGCGGTTCTGCAAGTGCCTCTTGGCGACGTTAGTCAGGCTCCGGTGAAGCCTCAGGTGACGTTTCTGCTGCGGCTGTGGTTGCTGCTGCAGCTGAGATTCCGGTTGTGGCTGCTGCAGGTGAAGCTGAAGCAGCTGGAGCTGTGGCTGAGAGAGGCTCTTCTTGGCCAGCTGGTGGAGCAGGTGGTGGTGGGGATGGTCCGGATGGAGTACGGACTTGGGTTGCTGTTGATGGGGAGTGGTGGTGGTTCGGGGCGCCACCCAGCTGAGGCGCGCCCAACCCTCCTTCACCGGGGTGTCCGGCGAAGACAGTCGAGGGGATTGGGTGGGCGGCGGGCGTGTGGGTAGCGGCGGGGCGCCCTCTTGGTGCTCTACCCCGCCACCACCACCACCACCACCACCCCGGCCACCCACGTCAGCCCCGCAGCCTGAAAACACAACAAAAATAACTTTAATGGGTAGTAACACTACACAAACATCAGTAAAATAAAACTATTTTCTACTACTATACTTATGTCCACACTCAGGAGACACAACACAGAAACACTATTATTTACCATGACGCTATACAAACATCACTTATGCTATTGGTTAATATTTAGTAGTTGTCAATACCTACTTATATATTAAGTCACAAAGGGAGAAAGAGAAAAAAACAAGGACAATACAGTAGTTTATTTTATTATGTTTCATCGCATATTTATACAGTATTTTTCGAGTATTTTAGCCGGCAAAATTACCAACAATATTAGTTGTCCAAAGTGGGCAGGACTTTGAAGTAGAGGGAAACTGTGGGGTAAAATACTAAAGAGAACACCAAACAAACCTTTGGAAACCTTACCTAACGTTTCCTAATTTGTCAAAATGTAAAAAATCGCTTTCGAGTTTATGGATCCCTCATCTGAGAACCGAAAACAACACCATCACCCACTAAACCCCGAAAACATGAATAAGGTAAGCTTATAGTTTTAGGATTTTTTTAGGTTAGGTAAGGTTTAGAAATGTTTGTTTGTTCTTTTTAGTATTTTACCCCCACAGTTACCCTCTACTTCAAAGCCCTGCCCACTTTGGACAACTAATATTATTGGTGATTGGGGGGGGGGGGTTCATATGGGTTAAAATATTCGAAAAATATAAGTTTGCGACGGAAACGTACTAGAAAAGTATTCTTTTTCTCTTTCTCCCAATATGACTCACTGTATAAGTAGGTGTTGGTAACTACTACATATTAACCAGGCTATTATATACTGCTACACAAACATCATCACAAGAATTTATCTTCTATCGCTACACAAACGTTAACACCCAGAAAACAAGACACAAACTTGCACAACACATGAACACTGGGTTCCAAAGCATCACAACTGAAGAACATTATATAAAAGTTACACTCTTACTAATATTAACCATTTTACTAACACTAACCATTAACACACATCACAAAGTTAGTTTCATTAAAATAAACAAACGTTAAAGTTCAATAAAATACACAAACATTAGCCCATAAGTCAACTACAATGCCCAAACATTAAAGTTTAATTAAATATACAAACGCTGTGTCTAAGCAGAAAGTTTCTGAAAAAACAAATTGCCGTACCAGGGGAGATTACTATACAGGTATTTATAATGGTACAGTATTTGACATCAGTAGGTTTACCAGTTCTGATTAACAGTTTTTTCATTCTCTCTTGAGTTAATAAAGGGGAAAAAAATATATTAAATGTAATTAAATTGTGTCTTGGCAAGGCAGATTGATGGAAGGGTGGAAAAATAAGAGGTGTCACTCAAGGGTGTCACACCTTCCTCTTACCGTCAGGAAAGATAGACTAACAGATAAAGACATGAGACGGGAAACACAGACTGACACAAACACTCAACAATGGGAGAGAAAGAGAGAAGGGGAGGGGAACAATTAACAATGTAAGCTACAGATCGAGTTTACAATCTTGTTCATATTATTTATTTATTTATTTATTTAATAAGATAAGTCTAATATATATAATTTAAATTATTCATTTATCTATCTATTTATTAATTTTGTCCAGCCACCCATGGATAACTAATTCACTTGCCTCTGCATCAAGGAAATTGTATCTGTTCCTCGGTGTATACTTGTAGACGACAGATAACTGTATAGTGTCTACCAAGCGAGAGAGATTGGTGATAACACACAGACCAGAGACTTGTACTTGATGACTGAAAGCAAGTTAAAAGTACGTAAGACGTGAGGTTATATTGTCAACCTCCCGAGACAAGAACTTTTAAATATTACCAGGGTGAGGTATGAGCGGCCTCTACATCCCATTGTTCATTCCCATCTTTTTGTATTCCCTCTAATTACTGTTCTGGCGAGAAAAGGTTTGGGGCATCCAATCTCATTAACTTATCTCTTGCTCTTGGAAAACCATGTAAAGGCAAAATAAAAGATTCTGAGGCGTCCCTGTTGGATCATCTTCACCAAAAAGCCCAACCGCATAGCCTCCTGCGCTTGTGGACAGTGTGGCACCGAGAGCTAGCAAGTATTGTCCGAGCAAACCAAAGCCAAGAACATTAAACACGAAGGAAAGTTTAAAAATGAACAAACACAAATAAAGATTGGAGCAAGGAATGTGAGGACATTATACGAGGCTGGTAAATATGCAAATGTTTGAAGGAAAATGAAAAGGATTAAGTGAAGTAAGATGGGCAAGTTGAAATAGCATTAGTGGTGAAGACTCTTACTTCATATATTCAGTTGTTGGTCTTCTTGTAAACCAGAAGTTGAGCAGTAGTGTTAAGTGGTATTGGGCAGTGTCAGATAGAGTTTTGTTAGTCAAGTTTAATGCTAAACCCTTAGACTTGGTAATACTGTAATACAGGTTTATGCACCAATATATGGTAGTGAGAATGAAGTCTTATAAAAATTTATGATGATTTATAGAAAGTAAAATACACCGTTAAGTTTAATGAATGTCTGATTTTAACGCAAAAGTTGGGAAAGGTAAAGGAGGACCACATGGGTTAAATAATACAAATAGGAGAGCAGAAATGTTATTTGACTTAAAAAAACAATTCCAAATACATGGATTAAACAACAACCTAGGCATCTGTATACTGTACATGGATCTCACCCCAGGACAATGTAAACAATGGTCAGGAACCAATGTAAAATGGTCAGGAACCAAATAGTTCCATTTTAATTCAGGA
The DNA here is from genome assembly GCF_018991925.1 of Homarus americanus. Classification (NCBI taxonomy): domain Eukaryota; kingdom Metazoa; phylum Arthropoda; class Malacostraca; order Decapoda; family Nephropidae; genus Homarus; species Homarus americanus. Next base: position 8,062,574 of record NW_024711292.1, on the reverse strand, counting down.
AAGATTCAGAAATTCAAAATATTAAGAAAGAAATTCAAAGGGAATGCAGACAGGCCAAGAAAGATGATCTAGAAAGGAAATGCAAGAACAATGGAGATGACAGAAGGCATAATTATAGGGAAATGTACAGAAAGATTAAACAAATGTATATGCTCTAATATAAACGTAAAAAATAAATAAAATAAATAAATAACGAAGTGATAACCGTGGTAACATTCTGATATGTTCTTACTACCACCATGTTACGTGTATTATTCCAGATGATACCAGATGTTACGTAATACTTCCTCGAGATAAATATACAGTATATATCAGGTGTCTTCAAGAGAGCTCAGGCTCTCAACTGGCTCAGCCATGTTAATATTGTTGGTATTATCCACACTGTATCTGTATTTTTCTGGCTAAATAAACTGTTTCAATATCAAAATTAAAAGCACAGACAAAAAGTTTCTGTTTAAGGCAGAGGAAGTAACAATGATAAGGATACGGTGGAGTAAGAAATGAAAAGGAAATAAAGACCTAACTACCAAATCTAGACACAGAAGTTGAGGCAGCATTGAGCAAAATGAAAAATGATAAAAGCTTATGGGGTTGATCAGCTTCCGGCAAAATTGTTAAACAAATGGGCAATACTGGGATCAACTGTTTGACTAAAATTTTAATTCTATATACTTCAAAAGAGACCTTCCCAATAATTTAAAAAAAAATCAATATTTGTATTATTACGTATAAGCCAGGAGCCATAGAGTGCACCCAGTTTAGAACAATATGCTAAATAAACCATACCTGAAAAGTTTTTTTGAAAATAATTTTAAGAAAAATTAAGTTTACTTTAGAAAGTGAGTTACCTGAAGAGCAAAATGGATTTAGAAAGGGAAAAGGAACTACAGAGGCTATAATTGGTTTGAGAACTTGAGTGAATGGGCTTTAGAAACCAAAGAAATTTTTATGTCTGCTTTGTATTTTGAAAATTTTTTGATAAGGTAAAGCACAATAAACTTATAAAGATCTTGGAAAACTAGGAATTAATGAAGGAGATATTAGAATTTTAAAGTATCTTTACTGGCAACAGGAGGCTGAAGTGTTAGTAAATAATGAGCTCACTAATTGGTTTACAATTAGACAGGGCATAAGACAAAGCTGTGGTCTATCTCCAACATTGTATAATATTTATTCAAAATTCTTAATATAAGTGATAATGAAGGAATAAATGTTAATAGTAAAGTAATATAAAATAAATGGTATGTAGATGATAATGCTTTTATCACAGATAGTGAAGAGGCATTACAAAATCTCGTTAACAGACTAATGGAAAAAGGTAAAAAGTATGGTTTAAGAGTTAATGCTGTAAAGACGAAAGTAATGGTTGTTTTCAAATTGGAAATAAATTCTAAATTAAAAATTATGGTAGGCAACAGGGAACTTAAACAAGAGGAAAATTTTGTGCATTTAGGAAGTAACATTAGCTGTGATGGTAGATGTACAGAAGACATCAAAATAAGAATAGGACAAGCAAAAACAACATTTAATAACCTAAAAGACCTAATGAAAGGGGACATCAACTTCAAAAAAAAAAAAAAAAGTTGAAAAGCTTTATATGGCAAGGACTGATGTAGGGGTCAAAAGCGTGGACACTCGGCAGACACCAGGGAGAGGGGGGCATTTGAAATGTGGTGTTATAGACGAATGCTAAGAATAAACTACACTGACAGAAAAACAAAGAAGTACTGTACTAAGATTACCAAAAATTTCAAGAGTAATACTTGAACTATATATATATATATATATATATATATATATATATATATATATATATATATATATATATATATATATATATATATATATATATATATATATATATATATATATATATATATATATATACAGTATATATATATATATACATACATACATACATACATACATACATACCGCTGGCTCACTGGTTCATACCAGGTGCATCCCCAGCCTGCCCAGCTGTTAATGGGGCTCCTAAGTTACAGTTGGGGAAATGAAGGTGGCCAAGTGTAGTGCCAGAGAAACTGCCCCCAAGTGCACCGAAGGGTTAATACTCAATAGTAAGTGTCCTGTACCTATGAATCCAGGAAAAAAGTCACAAGAAAAAAAGTCACAGAAAAAAGGCACGGAAAAAAACCTAACCTAACCTACGTGCAATGCCATCATATTGTGTTGTCAATGTGTACAAGTCATGTGACTTTTTTCCTGTGACTTTATTTTCGTTCACCGTACCTACACAGCCCCTACTATGGGACCCACTTCTACTGTCCACACTTATGGCCTCCAAGACCTCACTCTGGTGCATGGTGTTTTTTTTGGGGATTCTCCTTTAATTGTTGTCTTTCACGGGATCCGTTCTCAACACTCTTCTCTCCAGGCCCAAGAGAAAAACACACATTAACACATAAGGCTGATTACATTTCATCGTCAGCGGAAAATCATACGCTCTGGTAAAAAAAGAAAATATCAAGGATATTGGGATTAAGGCTTAACAAGCACTGGCCATCTGCTGCGTTAGTGCTTCATATTGAGTGGATGACCAACCCGAAATAGGAGCATAGTTAGGAACAAGGCAAAATCAGTGTAGGAAGGTCCCTATCCCACGTGCTGGGAGAAATAATCTCTGTCAGTCAGTCAGTCAATCCGCTGAGTAACGCATCTGCTCAAAATAGGCCCAATATAATGTTAGATAGCCACAAAACTGTCAGGCATCACAACTACCTGCAGACACAACAACCTGAACAAGTAAACACAAAGGACAGTTATCAAAGTTAAATTACCGGAAAGTAAGGCCGGACGGCGGGCCAAACTACAGTATGAGTAAACAGAAGAAAACGAACAAAATAAAAAAAAGAGATGTTAAATAAAAAGGATACGTTAAGGGAGAGTGAGTGTGAAGAGCGTTCACGGGGAGGAGCTAATGAGGTGCGCCGCCCTCCAAATGGTAATAGAGGAGGGGAGTGAAGGCTGATGGTGAAGGTAAGTGTGAGGGTGGGCGGAGGGAACACACCAGGTAATGGTGGAGGGCAACATAAAGAGCTTATAGGTGAGAGGTGTATGTGTGTGTAATATATAATGTACAGTATATACAAAATGAAAAAAAAAACTATTATTATTTTCTATGTTATGATAACCACAAAATTTTTGACTTGGTTTGACAGTGTGAACACCCCCCCCTAACCAAATAATAGTAAATAAATCGGGAGTGGACAGCATTTTGGGGATTAACTCCATATTGTTGTGAGAACCACGAGCTAAGTTTAGCAAAGTCTGACCGGCGTGTCTCTCTCTCTCTTAAACAAATGCCAAAAGTTTTTGACCACCTACTTGTGCATGTGTGTGTGTGTGTGTGTGTGTGTGTGTGTGTGTGTGTGTGTGTGTGTGTGTGTGTGTGTGTGTGTGTGTGTGTATAAGTGTGGTGTGTGTGTGTACGTGTAATGGTCAGCATGCTCGCCCCGCAAGCGAGCGGACCCGAGTTCGATCCTCGAGCAGGGTAAAACGGTGACCGGATAAAACCCCAGTCTCGTACAGTATATAAAATAAAACACTTTTATGTTTAGGTTAGGTTAGTGTTGACAAATGACAACCCCGTTGGGGTTACGCCATTTGTCTCTGTCTACCCAGCAGTAATTGGGAACCTGGATGTTAATCGACTTGCGGATCGTGTTCCGGGGTAATGGTTAGCCAGTGTAGTTGGCGAGTTGTCCAGTCTTCTCGGATTATTCCTTGACACTGGGTCATGCAGCTCATTAACTTAGGGTGTGGTTGTTGTGTTGGCGACAGCTTCTACCCCTTAAACAAATTCACGCCTAGGTGGCCCTTAGGCCGGCCATCTTCGTTACACGAGGGGCAACCATTATCATTTTGTGTGGTGAGTTTGTCTGAGCGGTTTGTGTGCGTGTGTGATCAATATCTAGTTTTACATCGTAGTGTTGCATTTAATTTTATTATCTTTTACTCAATTTTTTTTAAGTTTTAATTTTGTCATATACTGTTTTACAGTATATCGTTTTTACAGCAAAACGGGTCATTGTTGTGCTTTGCTTTCCTTTCGATTACTTTTATTTTGTTTTGTTTTCTCGAGTGTTTCTATTGTTTCTTGTTTCCGGAGGCTTTATTTTTGCAAACCAACAAAAGGTATTAAGAAAAACAAATACGATCAGACAACTCCATAGTGGATAAAAAACACAATTACTGTACAGTACTATCGATTTAAACTAAGATACCAGGAAGAAAACAATATTACATTAAGAACTGGAAGATAAAAAAAATAATAAAACATAATACCCTGTATTCAATTAAAGAAACAAATAAAAAGAATAGCTTATTAGCAAACGGAATATCTCAAAGTAAACAAGGTGTTGCGACACTCAGCCGAACTTGGAAGGAACGAAGGCTGTTATAAGTCATTATTATATGTGTACTCAAGCGTACATCTCTAACCTCTACTGCCTTGTTAATACCAGTTAATAATTTTACGCACGCACGCACGCGCCTGCCTTTGTTATGTAAATGTATAGTACAGTGATCCCTTGGTTAACGAAATTTCGGTTAATGAATTACCTTCCATAAGAATCTTCAATTCGGTTAACGAAAAAAAATTCGGTAGAAATTTTTACGAAATCATGTCAATATGTTTTCGCTTGCTCACCAGCTGGAATATTAGTCCACCAATACAGTAGTCGGTTCTAGGGCTTAAATTCGTTCCCATTTGAGTAAATATCAAAAAGGTTGTACTATTCAATAATTTTCCAAGTTATATATTAAAATTTCTAGTCATTTTAACACTTATTTAACATAATTGCAGTACAGGAAACTAGTTTTTGGTGTGCCAATCAGCCACTTGACTCACCCAGCAAGGCGTCAGTTTGTATCTCTGGTCAGTGGAGGTAACATCTTGATTGTGGCTCTCTTGAACATAAACTATTTTTACAGTACATTATTGGTCATTCTGAAATTTATTTTATATACAGTATTGACAATAAAAAGTGCAGTGCAGTGTTGATATAAAGAAAAGAATCTAGAATTACACCTAGTGAACTTAAAATTTTATGGGTGAAATGACGGCATGAAGCATGGGGTGATTTCTCTCCCACCCCCACTTCCTTCTCTTCTCCCTTCTCCTCCACCCCCACTTCTAATTCCCATCATCATCATCATCAACCAGGAGCCTTCTACATACACACCTTAAAGTAAGTGTACTTCACTGCATTTATTTTTACTTTGTATGTAATTTTTGGTGAGCTGGAACCAATTACCCAAAATCCCATTGAAACAATGGTTTCGGTTAACGAAATTTTCAGTTAACGAACAACCTTCTGGAACGAATTGTGTTCGTTAACCGAGGGACCACTGTATGTGCATTCAAGGACACTTCTGTTGCATATTGCTAAAACATGTAAATACCCTATGTCCAGTACCTTCACCACATACTGTAAGACACTCCTCTATGTATTCAGGAAACCCTTAATACCTGCAGCTAATATACTGTCATGTCACGCTAAATAAGGATAATCGTTCCACTAAGCCTGGCAACTCTATTGACGTTTTCGACTAAATAAGGATAACCTTTACTTTTCATTGTTTTAACTTAACGGAAATTAGTTTATATAAGGTAACATTTGCTGGACGTAGTTTACCTTTTTAACACAACATAACTTGACCTAAATTAGAACATGTTATGTTGGGTTACGTAAGGTCTGATGCCTGTATCATGATTACGTAAAAATTAAAAAATAATCCCAATCTTGCAATCACCAGTATACACTGTACATGTATTTATTTATGTATGTGTGTGTAAGTATGACACAGGGTGATGAAATGCATCTAGTGTGGCAGCATTATGTCAGTGTTAAGGTGCAAGCACTGCTTGCTCCCTCTCGCTTTCAGCTGCCGCCACTGGTCAGCCCTCGTGGCGAACAGGGAACCAACTTGCATAAGTCTTCCCCTGTCAGTATACAGCCTCTTCACCATCAAGACTCCTGCTGTGCCTACGCCTGGCAGCACATGGTAACCGGGTGCCTCGTGGACCCAGGCTAGACCAGCAAGGGATCTCGGAGTAGCAGTGGGCCCCAGAGGGATGGCTCATAGGCCCACTGGCATGTGGACACGTTCTGGCGCTTACCAATCATTGCTCCGCTGCCTTGTGGATTAACCCTGGTAGGTACAAGGCTACGGGGGTAAACCCCGAACAAAAAATCTGCACTGGAGCCCCACATCAGGCAGACATGCTTACAGAACTCCAACAAGACCCCAACGGCGGTATAGGCAGAAGAAGTGACCACCATGAGACCCCAACGACTACAACAGCGGATGAAGGGCAATGCCTGATGGACAGGCTACTAAGGCAAAACCCAACAAACCGGGCTATCGGCAATCCATTGCAACTCTCCCTCTCCTGAGTTGTTGCAACACTTGCACCAGTGGATCAGAAAAGGGGAGAGCCAAGATGTGTGGTTGCATCCTGCACTCCTGCCTCACCACATAAATCAACTCACGCACAGCCATCATCCAGCACATCATACCACTCATCATCATCAAGACCCCTATACTCCCAAAAGTCCTATTGCGACGGACGAGTGGCGACGGGGACAGGCAGAGATGACTGCCGGGAGTCTCTAGTCACAACTCTGCACATAGGAGGCACAGATAAGATGGTCTTTTATGCACTGGGATCTAAGCAGCAGTGCAATATGGTCCTTATTGTGCAACTGAGCAGCCCCTTCGAGGAGCCACTCTGCTCACCCCACATGGGGAGGGGGCTAGAAAAGGTGCCCTAAACATAGCCTGGTAAAAAAAAAAACTCACTGGGCAACAGCACCCAGTAAAGTCATCCTTATTCATTCGAAAACACAATCAAAATCACAGATCCAAACAAAAACAAAATATACAACCTCTTATGGTCACTGCATGGAATGTCAGGACCCTTCTGGATACTGGCACAAATGAGCATCCTGAAAGAAGAACTGCCCTTGTGGCAAAAGAGCTGGCTAGGTATAACATTGACATAGCAGCCATTAGTGAGTCCCGGCACCCTGATGAGGGTCAACTCACAGAACGGGGGTCTGGCTATACCTTCTTCTGGAAGGGTAAGCCTTCTGCGGAGAGAGATCGAATTTATGGAGTTGGCTTTGCCATCCGCCAAAGCATCCTACACAAGCTAACTGAAATGCCTATTGGGATAAATGAGCGCCTCATGACGCTTCAAGTCCCACGGAATCACTCACATGCCTTTTTCATCAGTGCATAAGCCCCAACACTGGATGCAGAGGATGACATCAAGGAGGCCTTTTATGCCGACCTTGACAGAGTGCTAACCTCTATCCCCAGAGAAGACAAGGTTGTACTCCTTGGTGACTTCAATGCCAGAGTTGGCAGAGATGCTGACATTTGGCAGGGAATGACAGGAAGAAATGGACTAGGCAAGTGTAATCTCAATGGCCTACTCCTCCTCAGCAAGTGTGCTGCACACAACCTCACTATCACCAATACCCTGTTTAGACAGGCCGACAAGTTCAAGGGTTCGTGGCAACACCCACGATTCAAACACTGGCATCTCATTGACTACATCATTGTCAGAGAAAGCGGTCGCTGAGATGTCCTCATCACCCGTGCCATGCTTGGCTCGGACCACTGAGACACTGATCATCGGCTCATCAGAGCCAAGCTCTCACTTCACGTTGCCCCAAAATGGCAAAGGCAGCAAGCCACCAGAAGAGGTTTTAACACTAAGGTTGTAGGTAGTAGGCAGCTATCAAACAGTGAGGTATTACCACCTGCAAAGATATTGGAAGCATAATGTATTGTCTAATGGTAGACCCTGCTGCCATAAGGCATCACGAAAATTGTGACCAAGTCTCAGTTTGCTGATCTGCCTTTCTGGCTCAATTACACACAATTGCAGGGTCTCAATTGCTTCTCTTACTTTGACAACACAACCTAAATATATAATTTCTCACTATTGAATTTATTTTTTTTATTTTTTTAATTCTTGTTATTACTATTATTATTGTTACCTGTATCATTATTACTTTATTATTTTAATTTTAATTGTGCCTTTTTAGTATAAATTTTATTTACTATGAACTTATTATTATTATTATTTTTAATATCATTATTAATATTATTATTATTATTATTATTATTATTATTATTATTATTATTAATAATACATTTTCGCACCCCTAGGCCCCGATGTGGGTCAGTGACCTGTGCACGGGTGGGCTAAGCAAAAAAAAAAAAAAAGAGAGAGAGAGAGAGAGAGAGAGCGTCTGGAGCATCCAGGGGTAGCACATGCTTTCAGAGAGCAGCTCGAACATGGGCTGATACACATCCCAACAGCAAACAACACAAATCCCAGTTCCAAATAGGATATTCTCAACACTGTCATGACAAAAAACTGCAGAGAGAACCTCTACCGGATCGAAAGAATACACCAGGACTGGTTTGATGAAAATGACCCAACAATTAATGTACTCATCAATGATAAACGTGCTGCTTTAACTGACTGGCAGAACAACCCTCAGTCCCAGACCAAAGCTGATACCTTCCGCAAGAAGAAAGTGTGGCCCAGCGGGAACTTCGCAATCTAAAAATTTACTGGTTAAAAATAAAGCATGTGAAACACAAAAATTTACACATCAGCACAAGATGCGCGAATTTTTCAATTCACTAAAACATTTTATAGGCCAATCACTCATGGCGTAGCTCCTCTCCGATCATCCAACGGTAACTCCATAATTAAAGACAACGAAGGCCTCCTCTGATGTGAATGTCCTGACTACCCAGCAGGTCCCTCAGCATCCAGAGTTGACCCACCTTAACTATCCTCCAACCCTGGATGAGGTAGCTACTGCCATCAAACAGATGACAAATAACAAAGCCTCAAGGCCTGATGGAATCCCAGCCAAGGTGTATAAAGCAGGAGGACCTTTGCTTACCAGCCGACTCCACTCTCTACTGGAGAATATATGGGAAAAGGAGGAAATCCCCCAAGCTCTTAAAGACGCCTCCATCGTCAATATTTATAAGAATAAGGGAGACCGGTCAGACTGTGGCAACTACAGCTGCTGTCCATAGCTGGTAAGATTTTCGCCCAAGTCCTCCTAAACAGACTTTTTCTTGTGGCAGAAAACTTCCTTCCAGAATCTCAATGTGGCTTTAGACCATCACATAGCACCACTAATATGATCTTTGCTGCCCGTCAGATACAGGAAAAGTGCAGAGAACAGAGTCGTGATCTGTACATGGCTTTCATCAACGTAACCAAGGCCTTCAACTCGGTCAACATAAAAGCCCTCTCGTGGACCTTCAGCCGTTTTGGCTGCCCACCAAAATTCATCGCCATTGTGAGGCAACTCCATGATGGCATGGACGGCAGTGCCCTGCACAATGGCACCCAGTCTGAGTTCTTCCCCATCCAAACGGGGATTAAACAAGGGTGTGTACTGGCACCAACTCTCGTTTCCATTTTCTTGGCTGCCTTCCTTACTCGTGCCAGCGCAATTTAGCCGGCGGGGTGGATATCCGGTACCGGATGAAGGGTCTTTTCAACATAAGATGATTCCAGGCAAGAACAAAGGTGTCGGCAGCTTCCATTACTGAACTTCAGTATGCAGACGACCTCACCCTTTTTGCTCACACTGAACACGGCCTACAAGAGATCCTGAACACGTATGCACACTGCGGCCTTGAGGTGAATGTACGTAAGACTCAGATTCTCTTTCAGCTTGCCCCTGGTTCAGCCACACCTCCACCATCCGTCCAGCTCCCACCTGTCTACTACTGCAGACAGTGATGAAGAGATTCAGCATCGGATCAGAGGTGCATCCCAAGCATTTGGCATACTCCGAAACCATGTCTTCAGCTGTAGGTAGTTGAAATTATTTACAAAGTTACACGTATATCGAGCAGTGGTCCTCCCCACCCTGCTATATGGCAGCGAGACATGGGTCACAAACAGGAGGCACATCAAGGCACTTTCACCAACGTAGTCTACGTTCCACATCCTCTGTGTTTGCTGGGAAGACAAGAGAACAAATACTGTACCAGAATTCTTGCTGACACCAACTGTAGGAGCATTGAGGCGACTATTATCCATGAACAACTACACTGGATTCGCCATGCATGGACTACAGTAAACTGCCAAAGCAGCTACTTTACAGTTACCTAACGAATAGTAAACCTAACTCTGGCTGTCAAATGAAGAGGCAAAAGGATATTCTTAAGACAAACTTGAAAAAGTGCAAAACCGTCCCCCTCACATGGGAGACGAGTACTCCACACCGTAACGCTTGGAGAAGCACCAAACAAGAAGGTTTCAATACTTTCGAGTTAGCCCGACTGCATAAATAGGCAGACAAGCACCAACGCCGGAAAGCCGCAGCCACAGATCCTCCCGCATTAGACGTAGCCCCCACATATGCAACTTCTGTGATAGACCCTGCCAGTCTCGGATCGGCCTTTTTAGTCACCTCAAAACTCAGCATTCTAGGTGATATCCTTAATAACTCATATCATTGTATCATAGCTGGATGATCGTCATACTCGGTTCCGAGTGACAGCAAAGAAGTACTAGTAGTATAAGATACATTCGATGTGTCTGTGTGTGTGTGTAAAGCTCAGTACTTTGATCATCTTTGAATCCCTAATATAACACCTTAAAAACTATTGAACAATTCTCGTTTACAAGTGGTGTGGATACACTGAAATTAGATATATTACTTCGTGTTGTGAAATTGTAAGATACCATTGAGGCCTAGTCCAGTGTTAACTAGAAGGAGTAAAGTAGTCAATTTACAGTTAATGTTAACTAGGAGGATTGCACCAGTGTGGTAATTATATATAAACGGTGAGGGACTGCTATATCTCCTAACTAGATAACACACCCGATAATTAGTATTACATGCGCGCGCACACACACACACGCACACTGTAAACGTCTTCATTTTCTAGTGGTCAGAACAAACTGTATCGCACCCACTTGGAAGTTCTGATATGACACAACACCCTTCTGTTACATGACTAAATCACGGGTTAAAATTTTTCCCTGTGTGTGTGTGTGTGTGTGTGTAAGAGTAACGCCTAATAAAAACTCTGAAAGGCAACAACAAGTGTTAAGATACGGTAAGCTGCAGGTTATTAGGTCTCATATTAATCAAGGTGTGAAAACCTGTGATAACATTACCTAAAAATTTTTATGGGCCAGCAAACCACTGCCTCCACCCCCCCTTACAACTAAGCTGGTCAAGTCTTTTATTCCAGTAAAAACAGCGTCATATCACATATTATTAAAGAATATTACATGGTCTCTCTCTATGTATGTATGTATGTACTCTATGTATATGTGGCGACCTGTGGTGTAATGATCAACATGCTTACCTCGCGAGCGAGTAAATCCGGGTTCGATTCCCGGGTAGGGTGAAACTATGGGCAAGTTTTTTTTTACTCCATTTGCCTCTGTCTACCCAGCAGTAATTGGGGACCCAGATGTTAATCGAGTTGGATCGTGGTTCAGGGTACTGGTTAGCCAGTGCAGTTAGCGAGTTGTCCGGTCTTCTCTTTAACTCAGGGTGTGGTTGTGTTGGCGACAGCTTCTACACCTTAAACAAGTTCACGCCTAGGTGATCTTAGGGCCGACCATCCTCGATCACGAGGGACATCCATTATATAGAAAAAGATGGAAGAGTCTCTGTACCCAACGGAATCTCTGGAGAGGCAACAGGACTTGGCGTAACACACATACCGGTATCAGCACCAGCACCACCCCTGACACCACCACTATCACCATTACTGACAAAATCGCTTTCAGACTACCATTGTCTCTACCATCACTACCACCATTAACAACACTGTCACCACCAGCACCATACCCATTTCCACCACTGACACCATCATCATTATCGCCATCAACATCTCCACCACTAGCCACAGACAAAAGGCAGCACGGATAACAACCACTACCACCACCACCATCTGTGGAGTCGATGCGGTTAGCCATACACAAATCACAGAGGCGGCGCCATGAGGGTGAGTTGCATTCACCTTACCCCTGGACAGGACAGGGCAGGCAACCCATGGCACATCCTCGGTCCAGTTTGTTAGGTGATGTTTACATATATCTGAGGCAGTGCCGGATTTAGACCTGTGGAGGCCCATGGGCAGCCTCTTTGTGGAGGCCTCTCTCATTATAACTACCCAAGAGGGTGGGGTGGCGAGTGAAGCGAGCCTAAACATCTGGGAGTTCCGGGGGACGCTGTAAGCCCCCCGGGAAAATTTTGAAATTTGAACACTTCTTTGGAGAATTTTGAAGGCATATGCAGTTATATTGAGGAAATTAGAACATTGAGAAAATTTTAATTAACTGTATATTTATTGATGGTATACAAATTCCCAACACACACACACACACACACACACACACACACAAAAGTGAGACATGACTGGAGTCATTCATGTGGTTTCAAGCTACTACAGCACTTGTCAAAAATTTTCAAGAGACTTCACAGAAAAGAATATATTATTCGTTATTACAGAGAGATGATTCTTTGCATTATTAAGTTATTACAGAGAGATGATTCTTTGCATTATTAATCAGATAAACCTCTACTCAAATAATGGTTCTGTCCAAGAATGCATGTATAGGCTTCTTTAAGTCCAAGGTCAGATAGATTCAGAATAAGTATTAACTCAACTACAGTATTACCCCGCTTTACGCGGTTTCACTTAACGCGATTTCTCATATACGTGGTGCCTCGCCAGAACCGAACTTTCACTTAACGCGGTTCATCTACTCATATACGCGGGAAGCGGCGCGGGCACGATGCGCACAAGGTCGCCCAGTCATCAAAACATTACCGAGTTCTTCACCCGCCACCCACCACAGCCGGCCCAAGTCAGTGATAGTGATAATTATAGTGAGGATATGGACTTGTATGGACTTTGAGGGGTTTGACAAAGAGGCCCTGCAAGCCTCTGTGGTGGATAGTGATACAATTGATACAAGTGATACAGGTGAGGGCCAATAATCTGCCCTCTGCCTCGGAACCAACCCCCCCATCCCCGTGTGCCCAGCCATCTTTTCTACTAATGTAAGTGTTAAAAAACCTAATATTATTGATATTTCTCTTAATTATTAATTGTGTGTGCATACCATCATAAAGTTAAGATAATATTTTTACTACAACATAGTTGTGTGTCGTCAAAAAGTGGAGTTTGGGGGTCGGGCCAGTCTCTATTGGAATTAATCCCATATGTTCTGTTGTTCACTTAACGCGGTACCCTGTGGGTTCAATTGACCGCGTAAAGCGGGGTACAACTGTATATATAAAATTGAAGTTTTGTATCCAATAGTAAAACAAATAAACAATTTAATGAATTTGATAAAATTATAACAAAAGTATGAACATGTTGGAAAACACAAGAATTTTAATAAAAATAACTGCCTTCGACTGTGGATAATGTTTGTGGAATTCTAAATATATTATTAGCAACACAAACAATAGCATTCATTAAAAATATACGGTTCATAGGAAAACCAGGTATTCATGAATTTCAAGGAATAGCTAACCTAATTTCTATCACGCTTCTTGCTGAACATAGTTTTACGTGATGGAATAGATAAACATGAATTTTAAAGAATGAAAATAAAAATAATCCAAATGAATAAACAAATAAATAAAATATTGTAATATGTGGAGGCCCCCAGATTGTGGAGGCCCCTGGGCAGCTGCCCACTTTGCCCACTCCTAAATCCGGCCCTGACCTGAGGTCATAGTGTGCATCGAACAAGTTTACAAGCGAATGTTTACATGTTGTATAATATACATTCACCTCCAATCTATTTGCTTGTAGCTTCCATTAAGTCATGTTTACAATATATATATATATATATATATATATATATATATATATATATATATATATATATATATATAACTAAAGTTGTGAGGGAAAACTACTAATTAACCAACTCACCACAGTATAAGGTAACAAAAATTTTTGTCTGGTGAGATATCGAGAAGAAAATGGTTAAATAATGAGTGTGAGAAATTCAACTTTTCATCTCTTTCTTGTCAGTAACAGACCAAACTTCACAAATTTGCCAAAACTCCATAAATGTTTTAATTCAGTTATCGCTGCATGCGCATAATTTGAGAACTAGTGGGCTTCATGTGACTTGAGATCTGGCTCACCACCCCTACAACTATCGTACTACTAATACCTCTCCTACTTTTTAGTACAGTACTACAACCAAGACCGACACAAATACTTTCTTTTGAATATCCAGTCTCACAGAAGTTAAAAGCATGCTGTTCAATTATACTGATCATATGTTCACAACGTTTTAACATAGCAAATATGAAATCTTAATTCACCCTGGGCGCGCACCGTGTAGGGTTCGCAATGTATCGACGATGACATCCAGGATCAAGGTTCTCAAAGGTTCGCTCCAAGAATAGCCCTCGTACCCAATTAGTTACTCCAGATAAAACGCAAAACCAGTGTCTGATAATAGCATCAATATTGCACTGAGACTCCAACTCACCTAGATACTGTACGTCCACTTTGCATCAACTGGGAGACAAATTGAAGGTATAGAAACGTTTCCAAGGATTCGCTACTTTCATCTTGTACCGCATCGGTATCTAGTTGTGAAGTAATCTTGGTGCGATTTTGATGCTATTCTTTCATTTTACTTTTGTGTTCCAGTTTAAGTTAACCAGTTAGGAGTATTCTTACGTCCTCAGATACCAAAAATATTCATTCGCAAAATCCTAAGAGAATTCGGGCCCGTTTCTGCCAAAGAAGAAGGAAGTGAACAACATTAAACTATGAGGTCATGGATATTCTCACTTTTATACATTAAATTATCCTACGACAGACCACTATATAGTACACAATAATCCCGGCGATATTAGTACATATAATATACAGAGGCAGGAGAGAAAGGGAGAGATATATATATACATAGACTGACTTTAGAACTTTGGTCTTCAGCCACACATACCCTCCGTGACCAACGTACCAGACTGGGCGTCGCTGGAATATCTGAAAGTCCAGCCAGAAGCCACAAGCTGTATCCTCACTGACCCACGGCCTCCATCATCTCCTCTACTATACTATAAACACATTCTACAAAACCTTCCTTATCGAAACATATATTCTCTATCGCATGATGAAAACGAATAAGCCATTTCAGTATAGCCTTGTATGATGGACAATGATGCCTAGATAGATACAAACAGTACTCTATATTCCAGAGTATTTGGTTTAATAACATAATAATATAAACACATATGGCTCTCCAGTCCAGGGAGATGAGATTAACAAATTACTGTATACATCTTGTTTCCTTAATTATGAGATACCTTGTCCGTAGTTTCGTGTCTGCTAATTAGATAGATTAAAATATAGAAAAGTAGCAGAGTATAAAGATAAATAAATAGATAGATAGTCAGCTAGCTATGGAGATTGGATATAAACCCAATAAATATATCGATTACATAGATCGAGACAAAAGAAACACATCGTTAAAAAAAATTCTTACGTCACTGCAATAGCTGGGAAATTCAACCAATAATTCATTAATTTGTTTAACGTGGGCAAGTTACCCAACCCTGCTGCTGTTATTTTTTATTTGCTACTGAGTTTCAGCGCTATGAACGTCTTTTCTTACTGAGCGACTCACTGAGATTGTTTTTCTTCTCTCGCGCCCTTAGCCGCTCACATTATTGATTCAATGTACTCCCAAAGGTACCTGTACCCTATGACCTCCTCCTACAGGTCCCCAGCCGTTACCAACACCTCTTCCCTCCCTGACCAGATATCCCTCCTCCTAGTGACAGGCCTGGCACTTGACATTATTAGGGACCTGCCACGCTTTGCCATAAACAGATGAATTGTACCAGGAAATTTTCCCTCCACACGCTCATCATTCTGTCACTTTATGTAACTTGCTGACAAAACCCATTACCCTTCAGGCTTTTACGCCCTTAATTCATGAGTCATGAAGGCAAGCATGAACTACTCATGCTTCCCAGATGGGCGCTGTAAACGCTTTCGCGCTTCACCTTGCACAGGACGTTACGGATTCCTCTAAGCACCCCTGGCCACGAACGAGCGCCAGACACTCCTCACGGTGACCAAATTCTGGGTCACTTTTGTTTGTTTGTCAGTAAAGTCCGTCGAGCTTTCTCCTCAACACCAGATAGCTTCCCACCAAAAAATTTGAGTAATTTTAAAACTTCTCTAACTTACCCCAAAGACAAGTGTTCACAAGATGTTAAACTGAAAAACAACACTGACAAGGTATAGCACCGCATCCCTCCAGCAGTGATTCTCTTCCTTACCGCCTTCATGAGCCCTCTTTATCAACTCAACACTCACGAACCATCCAATTCCATCCACAAATTGTCTACTTATCCACCAATCATACATTTCTTTATCAACAAACCCTAGCAATCCACCACTTGGCTCTATGTTATAAGATCACCAGACAAGTGATCACAGCGGCGGGAATTAAAATTATTTAAGCACAGAGAAGTGCAGTGAATAATATAAGGCATATCTGAAGGTTGGCTTCAGTCATGATGGACTGCATAGACGAATGAGAAGGCTGCCTGTCCTCGTCAAAGGCTAATGCATGAAGTTTGGTTTTACTATGTTTCTTTGTGTACTATTGTGCGCGCGAGTGTGTGTGTGTGTGTGTGTGTGTGTGTGTGTGTGTGTGTGTTCATCTCGCTGTGCATTCAGGTGTACTTAACACGAACAGAGTGGGACCATAAAAGGGACTGGTAGCCAAATATATGCGACCTGACCAGCCGGCACATACCTGTCATACCAGCCAGCAGTGGGGAGTGCCCACACACTCCAGCACTCCCTTCCTCCTATCACTATCCTTTAAGCACTCGTACAACCCACCATTCCCACTGGATGGTGGAACAAGAACGCATGCACAGACATGGTCTTACCACGAGATAGTCTCAGGTGATGTCCCAGTATAACATCAACAGAACGGGTCGCACGCGCAGTAGGAGGAGGAGGACGAGGAGGGGGAGTAGGATGACCAGTGGCAGGGAGGGAGGAGGAGGAGGCCATGACGTGGGTTGCGTGGTGGGGACTCCCGGGTGATGCTCCTCTCAGGGTTGCCAGTAACCAACCACCACCACCACAACAACACTCCGCTAGGCTCTTCGTGCCACAGCGGCCTGCGTTACCACCACAACACTTCTGCCAGTACACTTCCTCCTCTCCCACACACACACCATGCCTACACACATTTCCTTCACCCAATGATAAGAATTGTCTGTTCCGTTTCTCAGAACGTTATTACGTCATTTCCTTCACTGGTAAGAGTCGTCATGTACTCATTAAATGACTGCACGTTTTTCCACCATGTCACCAATTTTCTAAACTGCATGCGTTCTGTGAGTGAGTCAAGACTGGTTATCAACAAAACTGACACTCCACCAAGACACTTAGAGAAAGTCCCACAATTAAGGTCGTTTAACATCCATAAGAACACGTGACTGGTGTGGAGGGTGTGCACGTGACCGATGACGTCATACACGTGGTGCTCGTACACAGAGCAGGTGGAGGAGGTTGCGTTGGTGCTTGGCTTCCTGGGTTTGTCTCCTGCAGATGTACGTCACTTTACACACATTAGGTGGAAGGATATACACCACTCAACCAACAGGACACTTACTCACAAACTCATGCACGAACGCACACACACAAGGTCACAACAAGGGTGGCAAGAAGCTGCCTGGGAGTGTGGCTCGAGTGGGCGTCCCGCGACTCATCCGTCACCAGTTTCAACCGTGCCGACGCCGTCACCATCATCATACCCTAAGTCTCCAGACAGACTTACGTGCCCTCCAGCAGCACCCTCACCAGTCACTACCAGAGCTGATAAGTCTCCACCGCCACATTAGAAAATGACAAGACCGTAAAGGTATTCCACCAACACACACACACACACACACCTCACCACCGTCGCCACTAGCCTACTACTCCGAACCTCCTCTCTCTCACACCCTCCATTCATGACTCCCACCACTTGCTTCATCACCTCCCTCCCAGCCAGCTTCCTACCACTCCCACACTTGACTTCCGGAAAATGCCGACCCTAATGCCCCCCCCCCTCCCTCACACCACTCTGCCCAACTTCCGACAACTGCACTGGGGTCAAGGGGGGAATGTCCAAGAAGCACATTCTTCTTCTCTTCATCTTACGTCATGAGTTGGGTCATCGGTAACTCTTCACTCACTCAATTACTCAGGTTTCCTAGGCACTCACGTCACTCCCTTGTATAGGGAGACAAACATCCGCTTATATACCCGGAGACATGGTCGTCTGCCCATGTACTGGCGCGCGCGCGCGCGCGTCTCTTTTCTCCCTCTCTCGGTAAGACTAGCAGTGGTCATTAAAATACATCTTGTCTTTCACCTGTAAATGGAGGGAACTACTGTTTGCTTGCTACACACCAAGACCCTGTATACTCGTATATAAACACACATACACTCCCAGTCACGAGGCTGTTATCTGGGAAGGCGGGAGTTATGGAGGAGGGGGGTGGGGTGTAGAGAGCGAGGAGTGCATGGAGTCTTCACTGTGTTGGGAGAGAGAACTTCAGAGCACATAATCTCTACACAAGGGCAACGCCACGCGACAATAGCCGATAAAGCTACACATTATAACGGCAGGAAGCGCGTGTCTAACGCTGATACTTAAGACACTTCTAAAGACACACACACACACAAACGGGGTTAAGTTTACAAAGACTAACACAGTTCATGCAAATCGGGTGGTTCAGCGTGTCAGCGTAAGGCACAGCCGAGACGAACGTTGTCACCGGGCACTTGTGACAGTGACACTGAGAGCTGGGTCTAGCACTAGCAGGCTGCTGGGGTACAGCCACACGCTGCCACAGTGCCACCCACTCTTACGCTGATGCATCCCTCCCTCCCTTCCTACCCTGCACTCATACCACCACTACTATACCCCCTCTCTACCATCATCCCCACCACCTTCACTCTCCCTACCCTCCTCCACCACCACTACTACTACTACTACCACTCCTACCCTCCTCTACTACTACACTTAACACCACCATCATTACTACCACTCTCTAACCCTCTTCTACAACTACCACCACCACCAGTACTACCACCCTCCCTACCCTCCTTGACGACCACCACCTCCTACCCTCCTCTACTATTACTCCTACTAATTCTAATTCCACCACCACCACTACTCCCATCCCTTCCCTCCTCTACTACTACTATTAACTAAACAATTACTACTACAAGTACTACCACCACTACCACAACTATTACCACCGTCCATCTCTCTATCACCACCACTAGAACCCCCCGCCCCCCTGCCTTCAACCTCTTCTGTGAGTGGCTCTCACCCCTCAACAGGGCTCCTCTATATCGTCGACAAGTCTTATAAAGGTGATGTCGACGGTTTTATCTACTGTTTCCTTTTCTTAACGGAAACAGTGTAATGATTGGCTAAAGTTGTCTTAATAGACCGTGCAGCAGTATCAATGAACTTATGAACCGATCTCCTCAACTTATGAATGAAGCGGCTGTACCCCAAGACGACAAACTGGCAGGCCCGCCTAGTGGATAAAGCATGTACAAAGCGTCCGGAAGGGGGACATATAGACCGCTATCGCTTAAATTGTTGCTGTTTGACAGATCATAAGAAATATTAGGAATAACATGGGTTAATTTTTTTTAGTTTGTAACAGGTGGTTAAACAGCCAACAGGCGAAAACACAGCCTAAGTAAAGTACGTTTATCATACATTCATACAATACATACTACTTACAATTATATCTCTGGTCGTTTACTACTATGTCTTTAATTGCTGTTGCTGGAAAGTTATCATGGATAAGACCAATTACGATTACAGAATAAAGAGGGAGAGTAAGACAATATCCTTCCTACAGTTAAGTTTAATTGTACTTCACAACTTGTAAATATCATTTAGAGTAGAAAAAATAACAATTCATATTTACCATTTTTTACAAGCTGTCAAAATGTGTACATACACACACACACACATACAATCTATCAGTTTCTACTGCAGTGTTACCGGAACAAGATATCGGTCGCTAGGGTTACTCTGTCGTTTGGCACCGTTTTGGTGGGAGGTAATGAAGCCAATGAGGAGTGGCGTCTATTGGAGTCCAGCGTCACTCCGGAAGCCACCAGCCCACACACATGTACACACAAATAAATAGAAAGGGACAGTATACACACTCTCTCTCCCTTCGTCTTTGTCTGCTTGACCTCGTAAAAATTTAGTTTAATCTTAACGAAATCGCCTCTTAAATTAAGACCAAATGCAGGCGTCTCTTTACTTCCCGTTCTGGTGCTTCGTTCTTAAAATTAACTGACTGATTCACTCTCAATAATTCTCTCTCTCTCTCTCTCTCTCTCTCTCTCTCTCTCTCTCTCTCTCTCTCTCTCTCTCTCTCTATGCATACTATCTCGACATGTCATTCCAAATCATCGACACAGGCAGTCTATCAAAAATTCTTAAAAACCTGAATTCTTGCGGCAGTGACCAAATGAGGTAATTTCCGGCCGTGCCCAACAACCCCCACCACTGTCCTTGCGCTGGGAAGAACGATCAGGGTGGGTGCTCCGGCCATGCAGAAGGAAACCCTCACCACGCCTGCAACACGCGATCACCCTTATGGTACCTACAAATATGGGTCAAGCTGCCTCGTTTTGCACCCAACCACCACCGCCTCCCTCAGCTGTTCGGGTGTAAACGGTGCCTCGAGTTACGTGTTTTGGGTATACCGTATTGCAGAAATATGTGGACAATATCGCCACTGATGGATATGGATCCTCCTTAGTCCTTACAGTGATTTGCACAAACATACATACATACATACATACATACATACATACATACATACATACATACACATTACACACATACATACATACACAAACGAGAAAAAAAATCACTCGGACAAACAAACAAAAATATACCTACATGCCACCATCATTCCCACTAGCTACTCATCTCCATGTCAAAATATTTCTGCTGCCCGACCAACCCTGGGAAAAAAAAAATCTTCATAATTCTCTGAACAGGCGGGGAAACGGGGAGTTACTGCTGGTAGTCAATGCACGCATTAGTAATCATTGCACGTCCTGACACACACATGTTATTACTATATTATTATTATTATTATTATTATTATTATTATTATTATTATTATTATTATTATTATTATTATTGTTATTATTTACAAGAAAGAAAAATCAAACAGGAAAAATGAAGACAAAGGAATTAAAATAATGAATAAACGAATAAAAAAAGCAAATTAATAATAAAAAACAGGGGGACAGAAGAAGGACAAGAAGGCAAAGGAAAAACAAAACAAAGAAATAGGATGAATCTGGCAAATGAAAGAAAGAAGGATAAGTAATGTATAAAACGGAAAAATATAAAAAAATAGAAGCAAGAAAACAATAAAATTAAAAATGAAGAAAGCATATTAAAGACAATGAAGAGATAGAAAGAAAATAAAGTTAGAGGAAACAAAAAAAAGGAAATGGGAAATAAGAACAAATAAGAAAACGGAGACAGGAAGTAGGACGAGGATAAAGAAGAGAGAAGATAACAAAGAAGACAGAAGAAGACCAAGAAGAGAAGATAAAGAAAGAAGAAGAAAGGGAGGCAGAGAGAGCAGAGGAAAGAAAACAAGGAGAAAAGACAAAGAAGACAGAAGAAAAGGGAGTAGAGAAAGAAGAGGAAAGAAGACAAAGATGAAGGAAGAAGACAAAGAAGAGATATGAAGACAAAGCACAAGGAAGAAGACACAGAAGAGAAGAAGACAAAGAAGAGATATGAAGACAAAGCAGAAGGAAGACAAAGAGAAGGAAAACAGAGGTAGACAAAGAAGAGGGGGATAAAGAGGGAGGTAGACAAAAAGAGGGAAGATGACAAAGAAGAGGGAAGCCAAAGAAATGAGAAGAGAAGAGGGAAAAAGAGGGAGGTAAGCAAAGAAGAGGGAAAAGGGAGGTAGACAAAAAAGAGAGAAAGGGGGAAGTGGACAAAAAAGGGGAAGACAAAGAAGAGGGGAATCAAAGAAGAGAGAAGTCAAAGAAGAGAGAAGACAAAAAAGAGGGAAGAAGACAAAGAAGAGGGAAGATATATGACACTGAAGAAAGATAATAAAGATAAATGGTTTTTTTTTTTGCGAAATCGTTAATTTTGCAAAATTACCGGCATACGTATTGGTAATTTTGCAAAATAGCTCACAAACAGGATAACCAACGATATAAAAAAGAAACACGTAACTGTATCAATCTACACCAGCCACAATAACCTAACCGATCCTCTCAATTAACCTAACTATAAGGTTAGGTTAGTTTAAGCTGTCTAAGTTAATTCGCAAAATTACCAATATGTATACCGGTACTTTTGCAAAATAAACGATTTGGAAAGAAAAAAAAACGTAGCATATATAAAAAGAACTAAAACAAAGAAGGAAAGGATAAGGAAAACAAAGAAAATGAAGAAACAAATGAAGAAAAGGGAAATTAAAGAAGGAAGAGGACAAAGGGGGAAGAAAAACCAGTCAAAGAAGAAAACAATGAAGAAACAAAAAGGGAAAATAATAGATAGAATGAAGGATGAAAGCAACTAAAGAAAACACGAGGAACAAAGAAGAAACAGAGGAAAAGGAAAACAAAGGAGTAATAACACAAAGATGGAAAACAATGAAGAAATAAAACAAATGAAGAAATAAAACGAGAAAAACAGACCAAACAAAAAAGAAAGAAAAAATAAGGCAGACAAAAAACAACAAAGAGGAAAAAGCAAGAAAACAAAGAAGGAAAACAAGGAAGAAGGAAAAAGAATACAAACAAAATATACAAAAGAAGAGGTGAATACCCAAGAAGGAAAATAGGGCGACTTCATTCCAACGCCTGTTTAGAATTTCTGATGACTTCCTCCAACTCTTTGATACCAATACCTGACCACTTAACCTGACGACATTAAAGAAGTCTTACCCTGCCCATTTGACCTGACCACTTCGTACCACTTTCTCCTAACCACCGTAAGACGAAATTGACCACTTACCCGGGCGAACTTGACCTGACCACTTATCCCGATCATTTGACCTGGCAGCATCAGGACAATGACCATCAACCAGATTACGTGGGCGAGGAAGGTGGATGGGACACCGACCCCTACTTGAGGCGGAAGAAGAGGAGGAGGAGGAGGAAGAGGTTGAAGAAGGGGAAGAGGGGGGGGTGAGGAAGAGGAGGAGAAGAAAGAGGAGGAAAAGGAAGAGGAGGAAGAAGAGGAGAAGGAGGAAGAGGAGGAGGAGGGAGGGGAAGAGTATAAGGAGGAGTAAAAGCAGGAGGAGGAATATGCGAATTATGGATTCTATATGTTGTCCTAACCTGAGACTGCAGTGCATTTAGGTTAGCGCGCAGGCTCGTACACACACACACACACACACACACACACACACACACACACACACACACACACACACACACACACACTTCTCATTTATGTAACTCCCTGTCCACTTACGTCATTCCATCAATTTACATCTTACACTATTTTATAAGTAGGGCAGCCACTCACCCCCTTATTGCACAAACATATCAATTTAACATTTCTCACCCTTAGTCTGCTGGACAAGCCTAGGTCTAGTTTAAGTGAGCCTATGTGTGTCTTCTATTGATCATCTCCAAGTAGAAAAAAAATATCAACGTAATCGTAATCTTAAGTTGTTACCAAGGGCATATCATTGCTGGTCATGCCCGCATACGTGTGGGTCCTGCCAAACTGCCAAGGTAATTTGTCCCCCGGGCCCGACTGGTTACAATCACCGCTAGATGGATTCGCGTCACACCCAACACCACAATCGTGCAGGACCTCTGATGAAGTGTTGCCCTAACTGGTGGAAGGAGGGAGATGGAGGAGAGCAAGAGAAGGGAGGGTGGAGGGCAAGAGGAGGGAGGGTGGAGGGCAAGAGGAGGGAGGGTGGAGGGCAAGAGGAGGGAAGGAGAAAGGCAAGATGAGGGAGGGAGGAGGGCAGGAGGTCAGAAATGGGAAATAGAGGGAAGGGGGCAAATACGTACGTGTGTGTGTGTGTGTGTTAGAGTTACATCACGTTCTCCTCACATGACCTTGCCTCCAGCGCATACACCAGACACCGCCGCCACTTACTCGCCTCTCCCTTCCTCCCCACCATCACCACCACACCCAAACAGTCACCATCACTACTGAAAACACCTGACACCATAACTACCACTACTGACAATACACCAAAGATGCTTACAGCCAACTACCAGCATCCTCACACCATAATCACCACCACCATTACTAGAGACACTTATAGCCACAACTATCACCCCCTCTTTACCATCACCCCAACGCGACCACCACTATAGCCAAAACAGTCACCATCACCATAACTACCATTACTATAATTACCACCACCATTTAACACAACAACTATTTCGACTACTTAAAGCACCCAGTCAAACCTGGCAACCCTTTAACTGCACTAACTCTGGCCGGATCGAGTGGGTCTAGGTTGGTCAATTTCGTCTGCCTCTAAACGCGCACAGTAGAACATACGTATATGAAAATTTAATGTAAGTATATTCACAGTATAACTCACAATTGGTATGTATGTATGTATGTATGTATGTATGTATGTATGTATGTATGTATATATATATATATATATATATATATATATATATATATTTATTTATATATATATATATATATATATATATATATATATATATATATATATATATATATGAATATATATCCCTGTAGTTTATCAGCACTGTATGTATGTATATATAATAACTAGCAATATATATATATATATATATATATATATATATATATATATATATATATATATATATATATATATATATATATATATACAGTATGCTGATAACCACAAGGAAACAAGAAAGCACAAAGTTCCCAAGCGCTTTCGTGTAATTCATATCTTCAGGGGTGAGTACAGACAAAGGAGTAATACTTGACAAGGCTAATATATACAGTTGAGGAGAGTGAGATCAAGTCCCTAGAGGACAGCAGGGGTACACAATGTTCCGGTCATAAGGCAGTGACCCTTACTAATCTTCTTAATCAGAAAATTGACTCTGCCATCTCTAAGCACAGCAGCTGTCCATAGTCAGGTTACAAATCTTCTTAATCACAAAATTATCCAGTTTGTACATACCATTACTCAAATTCATGTTGACAGATTCAGTATTTTTAATGAGACTGGATTCTATAATGCTCCGACTGACAATTGAATTACAAGGTAATTCAATTGTAATTCAATTGTCAGTAGGAATATTATAGAATCCAGTCTCATTATACATACCGAATCTGTCAACATAAATTTGAGTAATGGTATGTACAAATTTGAGATATATATATATATATATATATATATATATATATATATATACACAATCAACACCTCAACCCGCCAGGATTCGAACCCATGGCCCATGACTGTGACCGGGGAACGCTACCTCTGGACCACCAGGATACTAAAAGCAGTCCTAGACTTTGTTATATTTCACACAAAGCCTGGTCCAGAGGTAGCGTTCCCTGGTCACAGTCATGGGCTCGTGGTCCGTGGGTTCGAATCCTGGCGGGTTGAGGTGTTGATTGTATGCAGAAGTCCGCGTGCTTTATTGGGTTAATGAAATATATATATATATATATATATATATATATATATATATATATATATATATATATATATATATACACACTGATACCACAAGAAAACATGGAGTTCCCAAGCACTTTCGTGGATTAAGATTACTAAGGGACTTGATCTCACTCTCCTCTACCGTATATATTAGGCTTCTCAAGTATTTCTCCTTAGTGTGTACTCACCCCTGAAGATGTGAATTACACGAAAGCGCTTGGGAACTTCGTGTATTCTTGTTTCCTTGTGGTTATCAGCATATACCTGGATCACGCGCACCTACAGTGATTTACATGACAAGCTTTTGGAATTCAAAGATCAAGGTCACAAACAACGCACCTCGATCGAGTGCAATCTTTAGTTTTTTTGTGCTGACACCAGTCTGGTTATAGGTAAACACTGGCCATTTAATCACACTATTGTAGTATTGTATTAACTCACTCAAACTCACTGAATATAAAACCAGTAATTTTTAGGAAATAATAAAGTCCAACTTAAAAAATAGTGCATCTGAATTTTCTAATATTTACCGTACATTAGATATAGCTATTCTAATTCACATATAAATACATAAATAGCTTAGTTTGTTATTGAATTTCAGACCCGACCAACATGGTATCCGGAAAGTTGAGCCTTAATCTTATAAGAACGAGATCTATCCTACGGAAGAGGAGGGGGCAGCAAGTCGCTTGGAGTGTGTGTGGCAACCCAAATCCTCGAGCCGTGAAAATTACCTCGAAATTAAGGCGTCTTCAAAAATTGACAACGTCTAGACTTCAGACTTGGCTCAGGCTACTCGCGTAAAATTTAAACTAAAGAGATTGATAAGCAAAATTGTAACGCTGTATCAATCTTTAAC
Source organism: Homarus americanus (assembly GCF_018991925.1). Classification (NCBI taxonomy): domain Eukaryota; kingdom Metazoa; phylum Arthropoda; class Malacostraca; order Decapoda; family Nephropidae; genus Homarus; species Homarus americanus. The sequence continues at coordinate 8,035,937 of NW_024711292.1, read as the reverse complement.
TAACGCCTAACGTATGAACACACCAAGAAATAATAATAATGGTTGCCCTTCGTGTACCGAGGATAGCCGGCCCAAGGGCCACCTAGGCGTGAATTTGTTTAGGGTGTAGAAGCTGTCACCAACAAAACAACCAATCCTTAAGTTAACGAGTTGCATGACCCAGTGTCAAGGAATAATCCGAGAAGACCGGACAACTCGCCAACTGCACTGGCTAACCATTACCCCGGAACACGATCCACTTATCGATTAACATCCAGGTCCCCAATTACTGCTGGGGAGACAGAGGCAAAAGGCGTAAAGAAACTTGCCCATAGTTTCACCCTGCCCGAGGATCGAACTCGGGTCCGCTCGCTTGCGAGGCGAGAATGCTGACCATCACACCACAGATCACCAAGCAAAACAGCACACAACACCCACAGGATAAACAAATAAAATTTTATACGGTAGCTATATTTAATCACTCCCAATGACACCTTTTCCAATCCTCCCCTCACAACACTAATATAAGTATTCTCCAGCGACAATGGCATTAAGATGGTGCTGCCCGGGTAACAATGCTAGTGTTACAGTACTAAGCAGGGTTACGTTTTGTCAGCCAGCGCCCCAAGCACGAGCCTCCCCTACAGGACAGTGGTCACCAGCTGTCACCATAACGTCGTACCTGCATTATGACAAGGTACTGTACCTTATACATACATTATTATATCTTGGCCTTAGACCTTCATCTGTGACATTAATCTCCAACACACAAGATATAAATCTGATATTCTGCACTTCGTTTAATAGTAATCAAATAAAGTATTCATGTGAAGTGACAAAACAGTGTCCATATTACTTATTCCAAGTATATATGCTCTGGACAATACATGTTTACGGACACACGACATCAGACAAGCTGATCCACATCCGTTTTCTAAGGACGTACCGTTGTTGTTGAGATTGTCGGACCGTAGTACGACACGGGCCTTTGCCTGTAGCTCTTGGAGCAGCTAGACAGGATTGGGGATTTGGGAATGGAAGGTGTCCTACCTGCAGATATGGAAGGATACTGCAGGTTTGCAATTGTGAGCGGACCCTCGGTCAGTGAGCGCTTACCACCAACCCCGACTCTTGGACGTGGTTAGTTTCGGATTGGCGTGCCCCCCTAACCGGGGTCCGCACTTGCTGGGGGAGGATGTTTCCTAAGCTATCTGGGTGGTGGGTATCGTGTGATGACCCGGAGAAGGTGGTGAATGTGGTCTGTTTGGGCCTTTCGGGTTAGAGTGGCCGCTGGTGATGTGTGTTCTTGGAAGTTTCGAATTCTGTTTCGGAGACTTTGTGTGACTTCGCAGTCGAGGAGATAGTGTTCCAGTGGGATGGCCGCTGGCTCCTGACAGTAGGTGCATTCCCTGACGACATTTCCGATCGTCTGCCAGGTGCACTTGTACCATAGTCGTAGTCGATGAAGGCTAACTTGGGTTTGTCTTGGCGAGGACGTACCGTAGTATAAAATTAATTAATAATATGTATCCGAAGACGTAACACGTACAGAAGGATACAAGAATTAAATAAAATATTAAAAAAAAATTAATAATGGTTATAATTATCATTCTTCCCAAGCTATTAGAGTAAATCAGTGAATACAAGTATATGTGTAGATTTAATTTATCAATATGGCTACTAGATATATTACAGATGACTAGGCTATACAAAAGTTTCAAGCAACAAATACTGTAGGTACTTGTCTCTCCACATCCGGTTTCCTGGCCGAAAGTTAGACTTTACGGAATTTAAATTTAAACTTGCCAACAGCTGTCAAGTATTGTCCTTCCTCCTGTTGCACCATTTTTTTTTGTTGCATCCACCCTTTTCTCTGTTTTTCGTTATTTAGAAATCGATGAAATCTCAAACTTTTTTCATGAAGTCTGTAATTTGATATGCATCCAAATACGGCACATTTATCAGGCATTGTCATAAACCTCCACACCACGATGGCCAGCTGGGAACAGAGATCCCACCCTAGACCACCACCCAGGCTGCCGGCCAGATGACGTCATGCGCGGTAAAGGATAAATTTTCGACTGGAAGTGGGTTGACTTGGTATAATTAGACTTTGGATTTAACCTTTGAATAAAATATCAATTTAATAAAGGAAATTGGTTAACGCATTCAAAGGTTTAAGGTATCGTACTCAAGGCGATAAGACATCTTGTTCAAAGGGTTGTTTCGTAATCAAGAAGTTAAGACATCTTATTCAGAGGGTTAAGGTGTCGTACTCAAGGCGTTAAGGCATTGTTCGCAAGGGGTCAAGTGATCACAATCATGGGGTTAAGATATCTTAGTTAATTTGGCTAATCCACTCTACTCAGGGTGTTGGTATCGTACTCGGGGAACTGGCATCGTACTCAAGGAGATGTGGTAGGATCCTCAGTGTACATACACCCGCACTGCGACGGGCAACATTAAACTCGGTGTCGTCCCTCGCTCCCCTACAATGCTTCAAATTTCCCAGACACCCCAGTCCGAGGCTGACATTTGTGTGACGTCAGAGAAAGATCACCATCTCTCGTAGAATGTAAATATTCTTAACTCTACGCTTCAACACGGGGTGACGGATGGGGAGGGATGAAGAGGATGAAAGAAGGGCGGGTATGAAGAGAGAGAAAATGAAGGAGATGAGGAGAGATCAAGAAAGATGAAGTGAGAAAGAGGAAAGCAAACACTCATACTAAATATCTGACTAATAAATACTATAAAAACACCTACAAAACACTGATCGCACAACAATCTAACACCTTTCCCTCTCCTCACATAGTCTATGAGTTGTAGCATCACAAATGCAACATCATCATGGAGCCCAATTCGGTGCTGGTTAAGTCTTATATATACTGCAAGTATAAGCGGCGGCGGCGGCGTGGCCAGCAAGTGCAAGTGTACCAAGTTCTGATCTGGTAAAGAGAGCTACGACGACTTCCGTCAACATACCTCACCCCCAACCCACGTCCATCTATCAAGCAAGCTCCACGCCCGCCTATTCTTACTTAACCAAAGTGGGGGGGGGGGTAGAGAATTTCCCTACTACAGCTCACACACTATCCAAGGTCATGCTGGTCCTCCTCACAACAGCTGACTCTTTGTGACACTAATAATCTACCGCCCACGCCTCCTTACTAGTTAAAAGCAGTGCTCTACAGTAGAGCATTTAGAAACTGGACGAGTAGAGCCTCTACTCGTCCAGTTTCTAAATATTAGACTTTTCTAGACAAAACCCTCTACACTAACACATCAATCCGTTACGGCAAAGTCGACTCTATCTGCGTGTCAGTTACGGCGGCGCCACACTCACTTTTTCCGCAATTTTATTGCATCGAATTTCTAAAATAAAATCAATTTTCTCTGTGCGCTCTGTCACACACGCATATACAGTAGAGAACCAAGGTCTATAGAAGCAGAGAACTAGAGCGCCATTCTTTCAGCGTTTGTCAATTGTAAACAAAGAAGGTGGCAGGTGGCATAAGCCTTCCTCTTTATTTTTTTTTTACTGTATCTAATCGTCCCTTGGGTCCCACAGGCAAGGATGAGATCTCATATTGTCTATCATGTATACTTTGTAAAGGCGTGTCCACACAGGAATAGATAGAGAGGTCGTGAAGTTGAACACATGGTTCAACGTAAACAAACATCCCAGATGTATTTACGAATATCATCAATAAAAAAATTAAACAGGCAATTTCTTAAAAATGCGATACTGAACCATTAAAGGCGGCGTCACAGTGGCATTCTTTCGGGGTTTGTTTTTAACTCTGAAAATCCTCCCTTTTTTTTGTGCACCGTCACACATGCGTTGAGAACCAACTTCTCAGTTTCCCTCGCTTGACAACTGTCACAAACAAGAAGGATCCAACTGACGAAGAAAGCGCAGTGATTCTACACCTATTTGGTGTATGAAGAGTCCAAGTGTTCCCAGCGACATCGGCGCTGCCTTTTCTGGTCCACCAAGAACTCATAGAGGCGTGTCCATACTTGAGAAATTATTTTATGTTGGCTCCGTCATGTTGTTGTTATTCCCACGTGGTCAAAATGTAAACAACAATTGACCTTTTCTTACCTTTTAAATATCACGCAATTAAACATAATAATAAGTAATCTTGAGAAGAAGAGTAATAATTACATAATAATAATTTTAGCTTCATATTTTAAATAGATTATTTTATTTTTTTACTATTTGTAGCATCAATTACAGATCTTCAATTGACCGGCAAGTTGTCGAAGTTGTCGTACGAGTTTTCACTGTCAGTGCAGACGGTCTGTGCTGTCTGACAAACAGCCAACGACAACTCCGACGATTCGTGAAAAAAAAATTGACAGAAATGCGAGTGTGACGCCGCCTTAAGAGAGCTCAGGCTCTCAATTCGTTCAGCCATGTCAATATTATTATTATCAATTCTGTATCTGTATTTTTCTGGCTAAATAAACTTTCAATATGTTTCAATATTAAAGAATACTTTTAAAATTAAATTTAGTTATTTTACGTGCTTCGATATTTATTTTATATGAATACTATCCTCTTTGTCCAGTATACTTCAGCCGTTTTCTCAGTAGTTCGGGAAGCAGGTAAATACGTTCGGGAACTTGCTCCCCACTCACGAATGGGTGTTCAATAAACCCATTCAAAAATTGGAGCTTGCCAGTCGGCGGAAACGATACGTCTGAGCGACAGGCTAAAAAAATGACAATTCGTGGGAAAAAAAAACGTGGGAACCTGGAAAGTTGACGACGGAAAGAGTGCTAGTGTGAAGCTGCTTTTAAAATGTAAACAATCAGTATACAATACAACAATCGAACATTATCACATGATTATTGTTGACAATACGCAGTATAAGGCACTACACTGTTAAAGCGTAGTGAACCTGTATTATATCATTCTGAATCTACGGTACTATCATGAAACTATCTATCGATAATAATACTATACAGTACTATCACTAAGCGTAGATTACTGTTATAATCAATTTCTAGTATTATAACACTATCACTGAGTCTGGATTAAAATTATCAGGAATTTGCATTATTATCTTCATAACATTGCTGAGATTGACTTATCAACGACCAACAGTACATCCTATCAGGAACTACACCTTTTCTTTCGTGCCAAGTTTCCCGTCACAGGAGGGTTTTGGAGACTACAGGAAATGCGATTGTGTTATGGCGACCGCTGTTGTGTGAGGTGGTTTATGCAAGCAACCCGGAGCACACGATGTTAGTCTAGTGGTTGCCAGTGTAAGCACGAGCACACACGCAAAAGAGCGCGCGCGATGCTATTACTAATAATGATGATGGTTAAAATATTAATAATAATTGTTATAACTCCTACATAAACACTTATAACAATATATATATATATATATATATATATATATATATATATATATATATATATATATATATATATATATATATATATATATATATATATATATGCAAGTAAATCACTGTAGGTGCGCGTGATCTAGGTATATGCTGATAACCACAAGGAAAGAAGAAAACACGAAGTTCCCTTCGTGTTTTCTTCTTTCCTTGTGGTTATATATATATATATATATATATATATATATATATATATATATATATATATATATATATATATATATATATTCTTTCCATCCCCCTAGTAATAGGCAACCTACTGTATAGGCTAGTGAGCGGTTCTGTCATCCCCCCAGTGGGCCCCAAGATTGATATCAGGTATGTGCACTAACCATGACCTGATGAAAACGCTGAAATATATTCAATCGAGGGCAAATATTTCATAATGAATAAATAAAAATGATAATTTTTAAATAAAATTTGCATAAAGCCAAACACTAAAAACAAATGAAGCAGGCAGTGGAAAGGTCAAAGAACCTGGAGACGAAATGGGGGAGGTGGGGGTGTACATTATTATCTTTATTTACGTTTACCTTGTACGACCATCGGCAGCTATAGCTCTGCTAAATGCCGAGTTCTTAGAGATCGAAGTCGGAAAAGTGGTTCACGGAGTGTTCCATATCAAACATAAATAGGCCTACTATATGTGTGTGTGAATCTAATAATATTAAGGAAACAAAAGTAAGTTCAATTATTGAGATTTATCGGTGAATTATGGAAGCATTAATATAAATCCCTCCAAAGTTACATGTATACATGATAATTACCAATATTCGAGAAATGGTCAAATAGGCCGCTTCCTGTATGACTGAATATTTCATGTGTTGGCAACTATCAAACAAAGTGAGTGGTGGGACGCACTCAGAAGCCTGATGGGCCGCAGGTTGCCCACCACTGCCCTACTCACACAATCAACAAAATCCATCTTCCATATACAACACTTGTTCCTCCCATCTTTGTGTCAAGCAAATGCTTAGGTAAATGCGGAGACTTCAAACAATACCCGACAAACAGTCTATCACCTCCCCTTCCGCTCCCAGCCGGTCCCAAGTGTACGAGGAGGCGGTAGGCAACTCAATGCTGGGCCGGGAGTATATTGGTCGGCTGGCGGCTGATAAAACCCTCTGGCGTTTGTGTTTCCTCTCATACCAACGTTGTTGACTCAAGACTGAAGGAGCTATCCTCAGACTGCCGGCAACGAGAAGACAGAGAACACACACACACACACACACACACACACACACACACACACACACACACACACACACACCAAAACAAAAATTGACAGGATACACGGTTCGTCTCCTCCCTGGTTGGATTGTCAACCTGAAATGATTGCCCTCGGTGGACCGCTCCCGAAATCCCACGTGAACCATTATTCTCTGCAAATACCACCTCTCTAGGATCGCCCACTGGTCCCCAGGTAGGGTCGTCCTCTACACTGATGGCTCTGTTGACCCCGCTACAGGTCGGGCCGGGGCTGGTGTCTATATCTTCCGTCCTGATGCCACTGAGCCTATCAAACTTTCTCTGAGTTTCTGACGGGGCATCCTCCACTCAGGCTGAACTAATAGCCCTCCTTGCTGCCCTTCTCGCTAAGGAAGAAGCAGAAGGTTTCTGCCCCTTGCTTATCTGCTGCGATTCCAGGTCTGCTCTAAACGGGATCGCAATTGGATCAGGGGAAAATAAGGACCTCATCCTCCGAATACGAGGGTTAACATCCACACTTCAGGATGCAGGCTGTCCTGTGACATTCCTATGGATACCCAGTCATGTCGGTATCTTGGGGAATGAGGCAGCAGATGGCCTTGCCAAGAAAGGCTGCAACAAGGCCACACCTGACTACGTTGTTCCTCGAACACCTTTACAGCTTAGGACCCAAATTCGCCGCAAACAGAGAGAAGCTCGGGAAGCAGCCATCCACCTGACTCCCCGCCCACCTGGTACGATGTCCTCCGTAAACTTCCTGACCTCTCGTATGTCTATGGGAAAGGGTCGCGGAAAAGGGACGCGATTGCTGCCCGTATCATCATTGGGTATGACTTTACTTGGGAGATTGGTATCCCCGCATCCCCTGAGCAACGCTCTTGTGCATTATGCAGAAGACCCGACAGCAACACCCTTATCCACTACCTCCTAAGATGTCCCCACACACAACGCTTCCGTGACGCCTGTTGGACCACCACTCCACGACCCCCTGACGGAGACACGATGATCCTCCCCATACTGGCCAGATATTATGTAAATAATATTGATAATGTGTTAAAGGAATATCTTTCCTTCCTTCCTTAGGCTTTAGTAAGCCCCTTTATAATATTTATACTGTATATACTTGTGACACTTGCTGTCACTAGGTACAGGGGTACCTAGTGTCAGCATTAGGATCCCGCTTCCTCTATTAAGGAATAAACTATTGAAATTGAATTGATACACACGCACACACAAACACACACATCTGGCCCAGCCTTTGACTAGTAAATCTGAAGTTCCTGTGATATTGGTCTTCTCCATTTCCCAGGATCAGTTTCAATGTACTGAATATCATGCCGTTTAATTTCATCAATTTTCTTTGATTGGTCAGTTGTATGTGTAGCAGACGAGGTACAACAGCCAGTTAAGTCCTCTTCGTTCAGTTGGTCAGTTGTAGGTTTAACATCAACAGACGAGGTACTACAGCCAGGTAAGTCCTCTTCCTTTAGTTGGTCAGTTGTAGGTGTAACATCAGCAGACGAGGTACTACAGTCAGGTAAGTCCTCTTCCTTTAGTTGGTCAGTTGTAGGTGTAACATCAGCAGACGAGGTACTACAGCCAGGTAAGTCCTCTTCCTTTAGTTGGTCAGTTGTTGGTGTAACATCAACAGACGAGGTACTACAGCCAGGTAAGTCCTCTTCCTTTAGTTGGTCAGTTGTAGGTGTAACATCAGGCTCAGCGAGGTACTACAGCCAGGTAAGTCCTCTTCCTTTAGTTGGTCAGTTGTAACAGCCAGGTAAGTCCTCTTCCTTTAGTTGGTCAGTTGTTGGCGTAACATCAACAGACGAGGTACTACAGCCAGGTAAGTCCTCTTCCTTTAGTTGGTCAGTTGTAGGTGTAACATCAGCAGACGAGGTACTACAGTCAGGTAAGTCCTCTTCCTTTAGTTGGTCAGTTGTAGGTGTAACATCAGCAGACAAGGTACTACAGCCAGGTAAGTCCTCTTCCTTTAGTTGGTCAGTTGTAGGTGTAACATCAGCAGACGAGGTACTACAGTCAGGTAAGTCCTCTTCCTTTAGTTGGTCAGTTGTAGGTGTAACATCAACAGACGAGGTACTACAGCCAGGTAAGTCCTCTTCCTTTAGTTGGTCAGTTGTAGGTGTAACATCAACAGACGAGGTACTACAGTCAGGTAAGTCCTCTTCCTTTAGTTGGTCAGTTGTAGGTGTAACATCAACAGACGAGGTACTACAGCCAGGTAAGTCCTCTTCTTGAAGGTTGGTCAGTTGTGTAACATCAACAGACGAGGCATCACAGCCAGGTAAGTCCTCTTCCTTTTAGTTGGTCAGTTGTAGGTGTATGATCAGCAGACAGAGGTACTACAGCCAGGTAAGTCCTCTTCCTTTAGTTGGTCAGTTGTAGGTGTAACATCAGCAGACGAGGCACACAGCCAAAAGTCTCTTCCTTTAGTTGGTCAGTTGTAGTAACATCAACAGGACGAGGTACTAGCCAGGTGTCCTCTTCTTTAGTTGGTCAGTTGTAGGTGTAACATCAACAGACGAGGTACTTGTTTTGGTGTTCCTCTCCTTAGTTGGTCAGTTGTAGGTGTAAGATCAAAGGCATTATGTACTACAGCCAGGTAAGTCCTCCTTAGCTGGTCAGTTGTAGGTGTAACATCAACAGACGAGGTACTACAGCCAGGTAAGTCCTCTCCCTTTAGTTGGTCAGTTGTAGGTGTAACATCAACAGACGAGGTACTACAGTCAGGTAAGTCCTCTTCCTTTAGTTGGTCAGTTGTAGGTGTAACATCAGCAGACGAGGTACTACAGCCAGGTAAGTCCTCTTCCTTTAGTTGGTCAGTTGTTGGCGTAACATCAGCAGACGAGGTACTACAGCCAGGTAAGTCCTCTCCCTTTAGTTGGTCAGTTGTAGGTGTAACATCAACAGACGAGGTACTACAGCCAGGTAAGTCCTCTTCCTTTAGTTGGTCAGTTGTAGGTGTAACATCAGGAGACGAGGTACTACAGCCAGGTAAGTCCTCTTCCTTTAGTTGGTCAGTTGTAGGTGTAACATCAACAGACGAGGTACTACAGCCAGGTAAGTCCTCTTCCTTTAGTTGGTCAGTTGTAGGTGTAACATCAGCAGACGAGGTACCAGCCAGGTAAGTCCTTCCTTTTAGTTGGTCAGTTGTGGTGTAACATCAACAGACGAGTACGCCAGCCAGGTAAGTCTCTTCCCTTTTTAGTTGGTCAGTTGTGGTGTAACATCAGCAGACGAGGTACTACAGCCAGGTAAGTCCTCTCCTTTAGTTGGTCAGTTGTTGCTAACATCAGCAGGACGAGTGTACTACTACAGCCAGGTAAGTCCTCTTCCTTTTTAGTTGGTCAGTTGTAGGCGTAACATCAACAGACGAGGTACTACAGCCAGGTAAGTCCTCTTCCTTTAGTTGGTCAGTTGTAGGTGTAACATCAACAGACGAGGTACTACAGCCAGGTAAGTCCTCTTCCTTTAGTTGGTCAGTTGTAGGTGTAACATCAGCAGACGAGGTATTACAGCCAGGTAAGTCCTCTCCCTTTAGTTGGTCAGTTGTAGGTGTAACATCAGCAGACAAGGTACTACAGCCAGGTAAGTCCTCTTCCTTTAGTTGGTCAGTTGTAGGTGTAACATCAACAGACAAGGTACTACAACCAGGTAAGTCCTCTCCCTTTAGTTGGTCAGTTGTAGGTGTAACATCAACAGACAAGGTACTACAGCTTGTAAGTCCTCTTCCTTAGTTGGCTGCAATATAACATCAACAGACGAGGTGTCATGTTTGTGCAAGCCCTCTTCTTTAGTTAACAAGTAGGTGTAACATCAGCAGACGAGGCACGCACAGCAAGTCCTCCTGAAGTGGGTCAGTTGTGGTGTAACATCAGCAGACAAGGTACTACAGCCAGGTACGACTTCGTTTAGCTGGTCAGTTGTAGGTGTAACATCAGCAGACGAGGTACTACAGCCAGGTACGACTTCGTTTAGCTGGTCAGTTGTAGGTGTAACATCAGCAGACGAGGTACTACAGCCAGGTACGACTTCGTTTAGTTGGTCAATTGTAGGTGTAACATCAGCAGACGAGGTACTACAGCCAGGTACGACTTCGTTTAGCTGGTCAGTTGTAGGTGTAACATCAGCAGACGAGGTACTACAGCCAGGTACGACTTCGTTTAGCTGGTCAGTTGTAGGTGTAACATCAGCAGACGAGGTACTACAGCCAGGTACGACTTCGTTTAGTTGGTCAGTTGTAGGTGTAACATCAGCAGACGAGGTACTACAGCCAGGTACGACTTCGTTTAGCTGGTCAATTGTAGGTGTAACATCAGCAGACGAGGTACTACAGCCAGGTACGACTTCGTTTAGCTGGTCAGTTGTAGGTGTAACATCAGCAGACGAGGTACTACAGCCAGGTACGACTTCGTTTAGCTGGTCAATTGTAGGTGTAACATCAGCAGACGAGGTACTACAGCCAGGTACGACTTCGTTTAGTTGGTCAATTGTAGGTGTAACATCAGCAGACGAGGTACTACAGCCAGGTAAGTCCTCTTCCTTTAGTTGGTCAGTTGTAGGTGTGTAACATCAACAGACGAGGTACTACAGCCAGGTAAGTCCTCTCCTTTAGTTGGTCAGTTAGTGTGGCACATCAACAGACGAGGTACTACAGTCAGGTAAGTCCTCTTCCTTTAGTTGGTCAGTTGTAGGTGTAACATCAGCAGACGAGGTACTACAGCCAGGTAAGTCCTCTTCCTTTAGTTGGTCAGTTGTTGGCGTAACATCAGCAGACGAGGTACTACAGCCAGGTAAGTCCTCTCCCTTTAGTTGGTCAGTTGTAGGTGTAACATCAACAGACGAGGTACTACAGCCAGGTAAGTCCTCTTCCTTTAGTTGGTCAGTTGTAGGTGTAACATCAGGAGACGAGGTACTACAGCCAGGTAAGTCCTCTTCCTTTAGTTGGTCAGTTGTAGGTGTAACATCAACAGACGAGGTACTACAGCCAGGTAAGTCCTCTTCCTTTAGTTGGTCAGTTGTAGGTGTAACATCGCAGACGAGGTACTACAGCCATGTAAGTCCTCTTCCTTTAGTTGGTCAGTTGTAGGTGTAACATCAACAGACGAGTACTACAGCCAGGTAAGTCCTCTTCCTTTAGTTGGTCAGTTGTAGGTGTAACATCAGCAGACGAGGTACTACAGTCAGGTAAGTCCTCTTCCTTTAGTTGGTCAGTTGTAGGTGTAACATCAACAGACGAGGTACTACAGCCAGGTAAGTCCTCTTCCTTTAGTTGGTCAGTTGTAGGTGTAACATCAGCAGACGAGGTACTACAGCCAGGTAAGTCCTCTTCCTTTAGTTGGTCAGTTGTAGGTGTAACATCAGCAGACGAGGTACTACAGCCAGGTAAGTCCTCTTCCTTTAGTTGGTCAGTTGTAGGTGTAACATCAACAGACAAGGTACTACAGCCAGGTAAGTCCTCTCCCTTTAGTTGGTCAGTTGTAGGTGTAACATCAACAGACAAGGTACTACAGCCAGGTAAGTCCTCTTCCTTTAGTTGGTCAGTTGTAGGTGTAACATCAGCAGACGAGGTACAACAGTGTGGCAAGTTTTTTTTTCTCACTTTGGTTTATATTAAAAAAGTAACTTTTATTTTTTAAGTTAGCAGAATACTGTTTTTGTTTTCTGGCTTTGCACTTAACAGCTCCACTTAAACCTTTGCCACTCATTATTTTAATAACTGAAACTGAAAGCCTGAAATGCAGAATAGAATATGATAAATATCATAAATTCACAAATTTCATCCATAGGTAGACTGGTAGATATTTGCAGTTCCCCAAATTCACGTTATACCAAAACTCTAAAGCATATTCACCCAATGCACAGTAAACTTAGTAAAGACACAAAATCCAATGATAAATATGAATCATTGGGTGTCACGCCGAGCAGCTCATACAAAACACCCAAGCAGGTACGTGGCGATCGAACGTGAACACAACGAGACTGAACGCGTGACTGTTGACGCGACGTATTTCTGCTCTAGGATGGGGGTTGGGAGGGGTGTGTGCACTAGCATTCATATTTAGACGAAAATATAGTGCAAACTGAGAAATACCAACATATACATTTATTAGTAATGTTACTAATATAATTAATATAATGTGTCTTTATACAATACAGTACTGCAAACATTTACTATTTATGTTGCAATATAATGGGTTGCAATTTTACATTATTATTATTATTATTATAACAAATATTTGTAAGCTCAAGGGACCCCCGGCTCCTCGGGCACCGTTGTTAATGCAGCCCTGCTCGCGAGTGTCTAGGTTCTGTTCTTCGTGCCCTAGTTGCTCGATGTTGAGGAAGTCAGAGGAGGTGATCGTGATGAGGTGTTCGTCTACCCTTCAGGGGCCCGTGATGTTCTTGTCTCTTGGTAACTTGTGTCTTTTCTTGTTTTTTCTTCCCTTCTTGTGTTTTTGTTTCTTGATTTTTCTTAACTTCGGTGCGAACTACAAGGAGAGCCTCCTTGTAGCCAAGTTTCTTGTTTTGGCGAACCTTGGCTACCCTGCATTCCTCCTTCAACTTGGGGCAGGTCAGGTAGGCAGAGGAGTGTGGGCCGCCGCAGCGCACTTTTTCTCAGTGTTGGGACAGGAGGTGTAGCGGTGCCCGGAGGTACCACACAGGGAGCATACATCCTCCTGCGCCTTGCACTTGTTGACGGTGTGTCCGTAGTTCTGGCACTTGAAGCAACGCTTGGGTCGGCAGTAGGGCGTGACTTGGAAGGTTTCACAGGCCAGTTGGACCTCCTGGGGCAGAGTTTCGTGGTGTCCGACCAGAGCCGTCGTTTCGGACAGCTTCTGGGCACAGTGAAGCTGATTCATGAGAAGTTTGTCAATCTCGTCTTGGTTCAGGTGGGCAATTTCGGCTTCAGGTTGTCGTACTGATGGATTATCGGGCTCACTGGATATATGTACGGCCGTAACTAGAACTGAAAACTGGCTTTGGAATTTTTTTTTTTATGGGGATTAGCCCACCCGGGCACAGGTCACTGACCCACATCGGGGCCTGGGGGGCGAAAATTTAATAATAATAGTAATTCATAGTAAATAAAATTTATAAAAAGTAAAATAAAATAATAATAATAACAACAACACTGTAATAATGATAATAAAGAAAAGAAAAACAATAATCAATAGTGAGAAATGCTATATGTATAGTATGTTGTGTTGTCAATAGTAAGAGAAACAATTGAGATCCTGCAATTGTGTGTAAATGAGGCAGAAAGACAGATCAGCAACCTGGGACTTGGTCACAATGTTCGTGATGCCATATGGCAGCAGGGTCTACCATTAGACAACACATTATGCATATCTTATAAAAAAGTTTTTTTTTTTTTTCGTGCTGGTCAAGCCCCGACCAGAGGTTAATAGTACGGGCACCGGGTGATAGGAGTCATTGTGTACCTGCAGTTATTAACTACATTATCTAAAGCGTTTATTGTAAAGCGTTTTAGATGCACGGAATAGCTAACGCATTAGCTTTCCCGGACTGTCATTAAAAAATACGACATTGTACTGCGTCTTGGGAATAACTGTTGTACAACACAGCCTTCAGAAAACAATAAAATTAGGAGAACTGTTATTTGAACACAATACGGAAAGAAATAGTGAAGAAAATATATATAAAACTATGGAAAGAAAGACAAAAAAAGGAAAAAAATCAATGTCAACAAAAAGTAATTACACAGAAAATCGGGCCCGTGGTAAAGGTAATTTCTCCCGAACTCTGAAACCACACTACTGTCTCTCACGGCCAGGAGTTCGCATATTTATACACAAAACACGACAAATTTCAGGTTCATTCTGATCTTCATTTTTGCACTTACAGAACTGTAATCAACTTGTTCACCCTTATTTAAAGTATCTCATGAGTAATGATAATAAGGTTTCAATCATATTTGAGTAATTATCAATATTGTTACACCAAAGTCACCAACAGGAGGAGCCAAAACAGGTTTCAACTAGGCGCAATTCTTTTCAATTCTTTCACTCCATACGCTTTGTTTTAGGTCCTATCCAATATACTACCGGATATAGAATTATTGTTATTATTATATCGCAGTTTTTTATTGCCTTACATGCCACCAACTCTCCAATATTATTCAAAATATTCTCCATAAACGGCCATGATCCGTGTATTTACCCTCTGTATTAGTGGGAGAAATTCGCTGATTGGTTGTTAGCTATTTGGGCGCCGCATACGCTAACGCCTAATCACGGTGTTTACTTTTCCTTCCCAAGTTGTCATGCTCAGTACTCAGCAGAAGCGTCTGCTCAGACAGAATAGCTAACACGTTAGCTATTCCATGCATCTAAAACGCCTTACAATAAACGCCTTTAGTTATTCCTTGTTATACCTACATTGTTATATAGCTTTTTCTACTTACAGTAAATATTGAAAATGGCATCCTCTTCCAACATTCATTATGATCATTTCCAATGTATACTCTAAGTAGGTCAAGGTATTACTAATAACTGTATTGTATTACTAATTATTGCAGGTGTACTGGAACTTTTGATCACACTGCAAGGATATATTTCCATGAGGGCAAAAAATTAATCGTGTAAATAAACTAGTCCACAACTAAAGTAAACAAAAAACTTACATCCTATACCTGATTGACAAGACATGTGAGCTACTAAGTGGGTGACCCCCAGAAGTCCCACTACACTAGACAGCCTAGCTTAGTACTTAATCTCCCCTAAACTAGCCATTACGAATGAGTCTCCTTAGAACCAAGTCCTAATCCTACTATAGTCTTTTTTTTTTTTTAGCTGGCGGTACAAGCCCCGCCTCCCTTGCAGCTCATTGTCTCATACATAATATTCGATTATTATTGATTTATCACAAATAGATCCATATAAAACTGTTAAGGATACCCAATTCTAGCTCACTTTAATGCTTAATTTAATGTATGTAAATATATAAGTGCTTGAAAACATTAACTTTCAAAAAATGAGTTGAAAAAATACTGTTTGAAATAAAGAACATTTACCGTTGAAGTGAAAAATAAATTCATGCTTTCGGAGAATACATTCAACACTACTTCTCTTTTCACTAATTATTATGTATATCAAGACAAATGACACCAAACATATAAAACAACGGATAATAATGTCCCATTTTATAAGGAGTAGAATTAAGTGTAAACACCACATATTCACATAAAGACGTCGTTTAGACGAACGTTACGGGAGGTAGTGTGGCTCTTCCGCCAAGTGCACTACCTTCAGTAGCCGATGAACGTTAGGACGAGCCTCTCACTGCAATAACTCAAGTCCCTCAAGCTGAAAGAAATAAAAGTGCCGCTTTTTGCATTAACTAATGTACTTCTCTATGCAATGCCTAATGTGTCTTTCTGTGCAATAACTTAAGTGCCTCTCAATGCAAAAACTAAAATGACTAAACTGAAATAAATAAATGTGTCTTAATGCAATAACTAACACTAGCTCTCACTATAATAACGAAAGTGCCTCTTAATGCAGCAACTAACCAAAGTGCCTCTTTCATTACTTCTAGGAAACATTGTAAGGCTATTCCTCGTAGGGCCAAGCGGAATAAAAAAAAAAGACTGCTGTCCTGACTAACTCTTCTTCTAGTAAATCCTTCTGGCCCTTAACCAAAAACATCTGTAATAACTTCTGCACTCCCTCTTTTCCTCCTCTCTCCCAACCTGGTAACTCAATAGCCAACACTCCACCTGATAAAGCCGATCTCTTTGGCACTTTACTCTCCTCTAACTCCACCTTAGACGATTCCAACTCTATCCCTCCTGCTCCTCCTACTGAACCTATTCACTTTCCTATAATCTCTACTCGTAGGGTTGCTGTTGTGTTTTCCAGGTTGGGTGTGAGTAAAGCGCATGGGCCGGACGGAATAGCTCCTCATGTTCTGAAGTTCTGGCCCCTGTGCTTGCTCACCTCCTTCGCCTTTGCCTCAAAATCCAAACTATTCCTTCTTCTTGGAAGTATGCCTCGGTTCAGCCCATCCCGAAGGGTGACCATTCCAATCCCTCAACTATCGCCCCATTGCCCTAACTTCATCCCTCTCTAATATTTTCGAAAATATCTTAAACTCTCATTTTTTCCGTCACCTTGAACGTCATTCTCTTTTGTCGGATCACCAATATGGCTTTCGCCAGGCAAGATCTATTGGTGATCTGCTCTCCTACTGCACCCATCTTTGGTCATCCTCTCTTAGGGATTATGGGGAAGCTTTCGTCGTGGCCCTCGACATCTCCAAAGCTTTTGACAGGTTATGGCACAAGTCTTTACTTTCTAAACTTCCCTTTTATGGTTTCTCTCCCCCACATTGTTCTCCAATTTCTAGCTTCCTTGAGAACCGATCCATGGCAGTTGTTGTCGAGGGATCGATCTCTCGCTCTTTCTCTATCAATAGTGGTGTCCCACAGGGTTCTGTTCTTTCACCTACTCTCTGCCTTCTTTTTATCAATGATTTACTTCACCCTACGACAAATTCTATCCAATCTTATCCTAGTGATTCTACTCTTCATTCTTCTTCACATTTTCCCCTTCCCCCTAATTCTCAAACTAGATCTGTTTCTAGAGCTGATATCATTCTACCAATCAATGCGGATCTGGGCAGCATCTCCAAATGGGGATGTAAAAACTTCGTTAAATACAATAGCAATAAAACTCAGTATTTACCAATTACACTTCCCAAATTAGATGATCTCCCACCAATCACATTTCAGGACGCAATTATTCTGCCAAATTCTAAAATAGATAGGCTAGGCCTCACCATTTTCTCTAATATGTCATAGAAGCCACACATCCACAACATTGCTAAAGTTGCCTCCCGAAAGCTGGGAATGCTGTACACATGCCGGAGATACTTCACTCCTGAGAAGTTGCTTCAAGTATATAAGGGATTCATTCGTCCTAACTTGGAGTACTGCTCTCATATCTGGGGTGGCTCTTCTTCTATCCAATTGTTAGATAGGGTGATATCAAAGGCATTTCGTCTTGTAAACTCTCCTCCTTTAGTTGATAATCTTTCTTCCCTTTCTCTTCGCCGTAATGTTGCTTCACTCTCTCTCTTTTACAGGTACTTTAACGGGCAATGTTCGGTGGATTTGGCATCCTGTGTACCGCCGGCAAGGCCGTGGGCTCGTAACACTCCTCTTGCCCGCAGTGCCCACCGTTTATCTGTGGATGTCAGTCACACTAGAATAACCCGTTATAGTACACCTTTCTTTCCTCACATAGCCAAACTGTGGAATACTCTGTCTTCTTCTGTGTTTCCATGCAAATGCAATCTATCTCACTTCAAAAAGCTGATTTTCCGGCATCTTCGTGTAGATTAATATAATCTTTTTATTTTCTATTTTTAATTTCTTTTTACTCTTTTTTCGCCCTCCTAGGACCCGTTGTGGGTCGATGACCTGTGTCCAGGTGGGCTATTCCCCGTAAAAAAAAGGTGCCTCATAATGCAATAACTAACACAAGCTCTCACTGTAATAACTAAAGTGCCTCTTAATGCAATAACTAACACTAGCTTTTAGTATAACCCAAACTGCATCTTAAGGCGGCGTCACACGCATTCTTTCGTCGATTTTTTTTGTCAACTTTCAGAAAATCGTCAAACTTTGTCTTGTGCACCGTCACACATGCGTTTAGAACCAACTCGCCAGTTTCCCTCGTTCGACAACTGTCAACAAACAAGATGGATCCAACTGAAGAAAAAGGCGCAGCAATTCTACGCCTTCTTTGGTGTATGGAGAGTCCTGATGATCCCAGAGACAGCGGCGCTGCCTTATCTGGTCATCTGGTCCACCAAGTACTCCTCGGAGAGGCGTGTCCATACTTGGGAAATTATTTTTATGTTGGCTCTGTCATGTTTGTTATTCCCGCGTGTTCAACACGTAAACAACAAGTGACATTTTCTTACCCTTTTAAAATCACGAAATTAAACATAAGGAGTTATCTTGGGAAGACTAATAATGGTTACTTCATAATAATTTTAGCTTTATATTTTAAGTAAAATAAAAAATATATTTTTTATAACTATTTGTACTGTAGTATCAATTATAGATCTTGAGTTGACTCCGGTAAGTTATCGTACGAACAGGGATCCCTCTTTAGGGAAAAAGTTCCTAGGTCGGAAAATTTGAGTGAATTTAGGGAAAAATCTAGGAAAATGGCAATTTGGGGGAAAATTGCGGGAAATGTGATTATGAAAAGGAATATGCTGATTTCAACGAATGTGTCAATGTTATTTTTTTTCCACGAAGAAACAAGGTTAACAGTGATGAAAGGACCTATGCTTATTATTCCAAAGATTACAATTCCACTAAGTTTAACAGTGGTTAGTGAATTATATACTGATTACAAAAGAATATTTTTCATAATAAAGGTTTAAGACTTCATTTGCGCCATCTTTTTTCTAAAACAGTACAGTTCTCCATTACAAGTAATTTACTAATTTACTGCCTGCTAATGCGTGTATCAGAGACAAAGTTTTTATGCATAAAGATTAAAAAATATATATAATAATAATATAATGCATAATAATAATAATTAAATTAAGATAATTCTTTTAGAGAAATATTCTTTCTCGGGAAATTTCATGTTAGTTTGGGGAATTCAAGGTTTTGCTTTGTAGAAGCCCTGTGTACGAGTCGTCAGTGCAGACGGTCTGTACCGTTTGACAAACAGCCGACGATTCGTGATAAAGGTCGACTAATGAAAAAGCTGACAATAGAAATGCTGGTGAGACGCCGCCTTTAATGCAATAACTAACACTAGCTCTCTCTATAATAACCGAAAGTGCCTCTCGTAACAATAACAAAAACTGCCTTAGAGAGATATAACTGCGCAGTTCTTGATTACAACCTACGTACAGCATCAGGTATCACCAGGATATCCACCAGCCGTACTCTTATCGAAACTTCCCCCCCCCCCCCAAGTATTATTGTTCAACGGTGTTTTGCCCAGTGAAACAGGCATTCAAATATGGCTGCGTGTGTTCTTAACTATATTCCCCTGGACACCTGATTACATTCTGAAACCCCTTTGCGTTGCTGGCACAATGTACTGTAGTTAAATAGGGTTGATAACAGATAAACGATAACGAAGAGTACTCATTCTACCTAGTCTGTTTAAAGTTTAAACCCAGAAAGACAAGGGTGAAAGACTGCCTCTCGTGGATTTTATTTCATATCCTTGGGGCTATTTACCTTTTTTTTTTTTTTTAAATTTTGTCCAGTACTTATTCGGCCTTATCTTCAAATACTGTTCATCCCATCACATCCACCACCTTACACCCAAAACTGATCAGAGTAGAAAGGCCGCCCGTTCTGTTATTGACATTGCCTCTCGTTTTCCGTGGGACGAAGGGAAGGTGGAAGGGGGAGTGAGGCTGGGTGAGAGGACACTCGGGGTTACTCAACTTACTGTATCTATAACATGGACTGATTGAGATAAAAGTACAAATATGAATTTAATAACTCCCATCATTTATCCCCCCCCCCCCTCTTTAGGGTTCAATCACCAAAATGGGTGCAGAACCAAACAAACTGTTGCACAAGCTTAAGTTCATCATGAAATATACCGTTAGTATAATAGCTATGAAACATCCAGACCATTTGTTGCCTTGACTTTAAAAGCTTCACGGCACCATCAAACTATATACCATCATAAGTAGTTCCCCGATCCATTTGTTGTTCACCTTCAATTACTGTGTTAAACATCCACACCAATCGTTGCATGTGTCTGTTGCTCACCAGACTACATCAGAAATGGTTAAATGTTACTTAAACTTGAGCTTACCATGCATTTTATCACTGAATGTAAAGACAAATGAGAAAAGGTGCAAATACTTGTATCCATCATGCTAAAGATCATGACTAAATACATAAAACAAACCCATTGTTTCATGCCTGCATGTTAACCACACAAGGCATCAGCAATAAGGTGCAGAAAAACATGCAGTAGCAAAATGTTGTGTATGTTTGTGTTTACCAAGCAATACAGCAACATACGATTGGGTAAAGAAACAACAATATCAGTTAGCTAACAGTTGTATGTCTCTCTAAATTCAATAGTCAAGTTCAATGACAAGGACAGCGTAGTGCAGTCACCACCAATCACCCCTGCTGATGCGGGCCAGACATATCACAATATTATTTTTCATTTTTATTCATAAATTCCACACTAACTACATCTCCTATTCGTCTATCACATGAGCCATCTCCCCTGTACTGGCTGCTGTTATACTTGATCCAACCTGGACATGTTTACGTACACACCTCACACTCATGCTTAAAACAAGTGGATAGGTGTTTTGTTGCCTCCAGTGTGTGTGTGTGTGTGTGTGTCTGTGTGGTCTGAAATCTTAGTTGTGTATACGAGTTCATGCTTACAAAAGAAATCATGCCACAAATAAAGTAACAGTAACAACATTAACAAAAATGCATATCGATGAGCCAACATACCCTCGCCGGTAAGCAATTACATCTTCCATCAATTAATGGCAAAAGCAGAATGTATAACACTTGTTGCACGAACGAAAAAAAGTGAAAGAACAAATCGCATTGCTAAAGGTCACAAGTGAGTCACAAGATAAGACCCGGTAAAGACCTAATAAAACACTGGTCAAAGCTTCTGTCTATAGCGTGGTGGTCATGCGGCACTAGCGACATGACACACTCAACTCACTGTTGTGCCAGGAGGAGGCGTGTCCCTCGCCGTCGACAGGGTGGGGTGCAGGGTGACACAGCGTGCCGATGACGCCCACACAAACGCTCCCTAGTACCACCATCCTTCGACCAGCCACGCCACGCAACCACCACAACACCAACACTTTACCTGCAGATTACCTAAAGTTGGCTTGGGGGATAGGAGAGAGAGAGAGAGAGAGAGAGGTTGCGGCTGTACTTCCCTCACTGAACCCACCCGGTCTCCTCCAGTGGTACCACCGACACAAGTGCTAGCGTGCAGAATCCACACACCACCACCACCACCACCACGAGCACAACTGACTCTTTTTTCCAGTCAAGTGCGGTACACCAGCACCTGTATCGATTAACACACACACACTGAGCACTAGGCAGAACCCCAGCGAGAGCCACGAAAGTCCCGGGATGTGGCGGAGTAGCACGAAGCGAGGAGTAAGGGCGGTTGTGTTGCACCTACCGCTGCTGCTGGCGGAGTCGCCGTCGTCGTCATTGATCACGCTCCCAGGCCAGGGCGGCGGCGGGGGTTCCTGACACACGGGAAAAACCTTGGACATGCTACTGCTGCCACTAGCACGAGGTACTCCCAAAACTGGGGCTATCTACTGGTTAAGGACACCACTATCGCCGCCCCCCTCAACACCTCCGAGCAACGCCACTAGGCTAAGCTGACTGACCGAGTGTCACCGGAAGTGGGAATCACACACACACACACACACACACACACACACACACACACACACACACACACACACACCTCACCATATTTTAAGAAAACCACATGTCGGTATCCTAGAGATTGTCAATAACACTGAACAAGATAAAAGTACCTTAAAAAGGAAAGATCAGCTGAGGGTGCCTGCTCTTACGGGTTACAAAATGGGATTAGACGTGAAATGGGCTTTAATCTTAAAGAGGCCCCAACCCTGCCTAACCTAACCTAACCTAACAATTAAAACTGGTACCTAATAGGGTCTAGGCCCTAGGGCCTTTTAGAACATTGGCCTATTTGATCAGCCATCAGAAAAAGGTGGGCGGGAAGCTGTGAGTGACGGCCAGTGGCTTATCGCCCACTATTGTGGCCTGTGTGTGTGTGTGTAACCGCTAGCCAGCCCTTATCCTCTATCACCGGCACACCCTCCATACATAAATACCCGATTGACACACATACGAACGAAAAAAAACGGTGGAATAAAAAAAAACATACTCAACAACAGAAGGATATTAAAGTACAGAAACATAACAATATAACAAATGTTCTTGGAAAGGATTATGTGGGTAACCAGTTCATAAAGCCTTAAAACTTAAAACAGCGGGCCACGGCACCAATTACGTAACGACCGGTGTGTGACGCTTGGTAAAGCTGTGCTAGCTAACCTGCCAACCCAATACACAAGTATTTCCTACCACCTACTGCAAACTCAATTAATGGACGTGTATTGCTCGCCTTCAGATCATGCTGCGGCCACGTCCTGATTGTGGCACCGAGCCAATTTCTTCACATAAGGTATTCTAAAATTGTCTTATTAATGTTAAATTCTCACCAAGGCATTCTGCAGCAAAAGTATTACAGTAATCGGAACGTATCTGGTAAGATCTTTATTTCCATTATCTTCACCCCATTTCTAGGACTCTAAAGTTTTACGTGATGATTGTTTTTTGCAATCAGGTTTAATCCGTGTTACACTTTTAATACCACGTAGTCTACATTGTAATGAGATACAATGGATTATGTACCTTATTCTGGTGAAATTAGTCGTATATTAATAATAATTACTACAAAATACACACCCACACACATACAACCACCCACACCATAAACACAAACATGCAAATACACAAGATAACACATACAGTATATACATGCACGTACACAAACATACAAACAATGGTTGGGTGGAAGGGAGGGGACGGGAGAGGTAACAAGTTCCAGAAATAACAATACCAACTGTGAGAAAAAAAATGACAGCATGTACAAGGTGTAACCCTAGACTGAAACACAAGTGCCAGCCCTCAGCCCCAGGTGTGTGTGTCAGAGAGAGACTCATCTAGATATCAACACCACTTTTGACCCAAATGAAATATGAATGGCTCACTACAAAAAGGTGATCAGAAACGATAATATCAATATCAACGATAATAATATTAAGAACAACAATAAAAATAGTGATAATAATAACTAATAATAACAGTATAGGTAATAATACCAGTAATAAAAATGATAACAATAATAATAATAGTAATAGTAATAATAATAATATAATAATAAAAAAAAAAAAAAAAAAAAAAAAAATAATAATAATAATAATAATAATAATAATAATAATAAAAGACTGATAGCCAAAGACCAAGTCCATCTTTCAAATTATTTTCACTAGAGCTTGTGTACAAAACAACCAGCCTTAACACGCACAACTCGTGACGAGGCTCATTTGCTAATTGTACGCATGTGCAGTAGCAGGCCCGTGTACCACCGAATAAAACTCAAACCTAACTGAAGATCGTTAAGTTACGTTGGGTCCAGTTAAGTTGGGTTAAGTTAGGTTAGGTCGGGTTAAGTTAGGTTAGGTCTGGCTAAGATGGATTCGATCAGGTCAGGTTAAGTTGAATTTGATTTGGTTTGGTCACGTTAGATTAGGTTAGGTCTGGCTAAGATGGATTCGATCAGGTTAGGTCAGGTTAAGTTGAATTTAATTTGATATGGTTTGGTTAGGTTAGGTCAGGTCACGTTAGATTAGGTTAGGTCTGGCTAAGATAGATTCGATCAGGTTAGGTCAGGTTAAGTTGAATTTGATTTGATTTGGTTAGGTTAGGTCTGGTTAAGTTAGATTAGGTTAGGTCTGGCTAAGATGGATTCGATCAGGTTAGGTCAGGTCACGTTAGATTAGGTTAGGTCTGGTCACGTTAGATTAGCTTAGGTTTGGTTAAGTTGGAATAGGTTAGGTTAGGTTAGGTTAGGTCTGGTTAGGTTAGGATAGGTCCTGTTAAGCTGGATTAGGTTAGGTTTGGTTAAGTTAGATTAGGTCTGGCTAAGATGGATTAGGTTAGGTTAGGATAGGTCCTGTTAAGCTGGATTAGGTTAGGTTTGGTTAAGTTAGATTAGGTCTGGCTAAGATGGATTAGATTAGGTTAGGTCTGGTCAAGTTGGATTAGGTGAGGTTAAGTCTGGTTAAGATGGATTAGATTTGATTAGGTCCGGTTAAGTTGGGTTTGGTTAGGTTAAGTATGGTTAAGTTTGATTAGGTTACATAAAGTATGACTAAGTTGGATTTGGTTAAGTATGGCTAAGTTGGATTAGGTTACGTTAAGTATGGTTAAGTTGGATTAGGTTACGTTAAGTATGGTTAAGTTGGATTAAGTTGCGTTAAGTATGGTTGTTGGATTAGGTTACGTTAAGTATGGTAAGTTGGATTAAGTTGCGTTAAGTATGGTTGTTGGATTAGGTTGCGTTAAGTATGGTTGTTGGATTAGGTTACGTTAAGTATGGTAAGTTGGATTAAGTTGCGTTAAGTATGGTTGTGGGATTAGGTTATGTTAAGTATGGTTATGTTGGATTAGTTTGGTTAACCCTTTCACTGCCATTTTATTCTGGCTATCGCCAAACGATTTTATTCAGCTTAGGTTAACCTTCCCGTAGCCAAAGGGTTAAGCCAGGCAAGGGCAGGTTAATTTGGTTGGGTTGGGTTGGGCCAGCGAAGTTAGGTTACCTTGCATTAGGTTAGGGTACGTCTGGTCAGGACAGGCTACATTTGCTCGAGTTGGGTATGGTCGAGTGAGGTTAGGTTAAGTTAGGTTGCGGTCTGGTTGGTTCACGACTATTAGTGGAGATAGTCATCTAACCCCTTGTTCGTAAAATGTGGCAAAAGCTAGTTATATTTCCATTAAAAGGTCTGACTTCATCATCCAATCAAAACCTGTGTTCCCAACTCCATATGACAACAGAAACAATTTATCCATTCATACTTCTCAGACGCTAGGAGAGAGACTGCCGCTCATCTCGCTCCTCCCCTTTAAACTGGGAGAGAACTTTCATCATACCTAAGGTGACGAAAATATGTTGGGAAAAAATTCAGGAAAATGTACACTCAGAAAAAACGATCTTTATAATTCTAGTGCTAAACAAAATGACACCTCGAACGAAGGTTTTTGATAAAGGCCCATGGGTGACAATACTGTTATTCACCAATCACATTGATCGGGACTAATTGCATATTTCGAATGAAATAGCTAAATTGACCCAACCATAATAGGCACGACACATCTCACAGTAACGCCTACCAACCCTCGCGAAACAACAGGATTAATCATTCAGTTCCAAATTTATCGGACCCTCCTGAAAGATACGATATTTTTACCGTGTCCGGTACAGGAAACAAATGTGTGCGCGCACGCGCTGTCCGCTCATCACTCTGCAGGGGGGTGTACTCCCAAACATACAGTCTCTACATATTTGGCATCGTTGGAATCATCTTTTGAGAGAGAGAGAGAGAGAGAGAGAGAGAGAGAGAGAGAGTAATAATAATAATAATAATAATAATAATAATAATAATAATAATAATAATAAAAATAATAATAATTAACGGTTTATTGAAAGACCATGGCAGCCGGGATGCTGAAAATATAGTTACATAATTTGGGAATGGGACTCTTGATTTCCAAATAATATACAAGTAAAATAAGTGATACAAATATGATATATAAAAACTAGGTGTGTAGAAGCTCAAACTACAGGGCATTTCAACATAGTGATAGTGGTTGATTACAAGTTATTGATAATTTTTACAATGGTTGGGACTGGGCTGTCCTTATAGCGATCAGTTCACTGATCGTGCTCATACGGGCTGGATGTGGTTGTGGTGTCGAACTGCAATTCTCGGGCGAGGGATCTCGTGTGTGTGTGTGTGCAGCCACATACAGGGTGGTGAAATGAGTCTAGAATGGCAGCATTAAGTTAGTGTTAAGATACAAGCACTGCTTGCTCAATCTCGTTTCCAGCTGCCGCCGCTGGCTAACCCTCGTGGCGAACAGGTAAGCAACATGCATAAGTCTTCCTCACCATCAAGACTCCTGCTGTGTCTCCTCGTGGCATCACAAGGTAACTGGGTGCCTCGTGGGCCCAGAATAGATCAGCAAGGGATCTCGGAGTAGCAGTGGGCCCTAGAGGGACGGTGCATAGGCCCACTGACATGTGGACACATCCTGGCACTTACCAATCATTGCCCTGCTGCCTTGCAGAAGAACCTTGACAGGTACAAGGCTACGGGAATAGACCCCGAACGAATAATCTGCGGTGGAGCCCCGCATCAGGCAGACATGCTTACAGAGATCCAACAAGACCCCAACGGCGGTGTAGGCGTAGGAGGTGACCAACATGGGAACCCAACGACTACACCAGTGGACGAAGGCAATGCCTGATGGACAGGCTACTAAGGCAAAACCCAACAAACTGAGCTATCGGCAGTCCATTCAACTCTCCCTCTCCCCAGTTGTTACAACACTTGCACCACTGGATCAGGAAAAGGGAGAGTCAAGATGTGTGGTTGCAGCCTGCGCTCCTGCCTCACCACATAAATCAACTCACACACAGCCATCATCCAGCTCAACATACCTCGCATCATCATCAAAACCCCTATTCCCCAAAAAGTCCTATGGCGACTGGGACAGGCAGAAATGACTGCCGGGAGTCTCTAGTCAAAAGTCTGCACATGGGCAGCACAGATAAGATGGTAGTTTATGCACTGGTATCTAAGCAGCAGTGCAATCCGGTCGTCTCTGTGCGACTGAGCAGCCCTTTCGGGGAGCCACTTTGCTCACCCTACATGGGGAGGGGGCTAAAAAAGCTGCCCTAAACATAGTCTGCCTAAAATTCCATTCTGACTGGGCAACTGCACCCAGTAATGACATCCTTATGCAGTCGAAAACACAATCAAAATAACAGATCCAAACAAAAACAAACCATACAACCTCTTATGGTCGCTGCATGGAATGTCAGGAGCTCAGGACCCTTCTGGATACTGGCACAAATGTGCATCCTGAAAGAAATGCCCTTGTGGCAAAAGAGCTGGCTAGGTATAATATCGACATAGCAGTCATCAGTGAGTCTCGGCTCCCAGATGAGGGCCAACTCACAGAAAGGAGGTCTGGCTACACCTTCGTCTGGAAGGGTAAGCCTGCTGAGAAGAGAAACCGCATTTATGGAGTTGGCTTTGCCATTCGCTAACGCATCCTACACAGGCTAACTGAAATGCCAATTGAGATCAACGAGCACCTCATGACGCTTGGAGTCCCACTGAATCACTCACGTCATGCCTTCTTCATCAGTGCTTACGCCCCAACACCAGATGCAGAGGATGACATCAAGGAGGCCTTTTACGCTAACCTCTATCCCCAGAGAAGACAAGGTTGTGCTCCTTGACGACTTTAATGCTAGAGTTGGCAGAGAAGCTAACATTTGGCAGGGAACCATAGGGAGAAATGGGCTAGGCAAGTGAAATCCCAATGGCCTACTCCTCCTCAGCAAGTGTGCTGCACACAACCTCACTATAACTAATACCCTGTTTAGGCAAGCTGACAAGTTCAAGGGTTCGTGGCAACACCTACGATTCAAACACTGGCATCTCATTAACTACATCATTGTCAGAGAAAGAGATCGCCGAGATGTCCTCATCACCAGTGCCATGCATGACTCAGACCACTGTGACACTGATCATCAACTTGTCAGATCCAAGCTCTCACTTCACATCGGCTCAAAATGGCGAAGGCAGCAAGCCTCCAGAAGAGGTTTTAATACTAAGCGTCTGGAGGATCCAGCGGTTGCACATGCTCTCAGAGAGCAGCTCAAACAAGGGCTTATAAGCAACCCAACGCCAAACAAGGATGAATCCCAGTGTCGAATGGGATACTCTCAATAATGTTATGTCAAAAACCTGCAGAGAGACCCTCAGCCAGATCAAAGAATACACCAGGACTGGTTTGAAGAAAATGACCTGGCAATCAAAGTACACTATTTGCCGATGATAAACGTGCTGCTTTTACTGACTGGCAGAACAACTCTTGGTCTCAGACCAAAGCTGATACCTTCCGCAAGAAGAAAGCAGCAGCCCAGCGGGAACTTCGCAATCTAAAGAATGTCTGGCTTAAAAATAAAGCATGTCAAGCACAAAAACTGGCAGATCAGCACAAGATGCGCAAATTTTTCATTACCACTAAAAAAGCTTATGGGCCAGTCACTCGTGGCACAGCACCCCTCCGCTCATCTGAAGGTAACCTCATAATTAAAGACAAAGAGGCCTCCTTCAGAGCTGGAAAGAGCACTACCATTCATTGCTGAACCAAAACACCGATGTGGATGTTCTGACTACCCAGCAGGTCCCTCAGCATCCAGAGCTGACCCACCTCAGCTATCCTCCATCTCTGGATGAGGTAGCTACTGCCATCAAACAGATGAAAAACAACAAAGTCTCAGGGCCTGGTGGAATACCAGCCGAGGTGTATAAAGCAGGAGGACCTCTGCTTACCAGCCGTCTCCACTCTCTTGTAGTGAATATATGGGAAAAAGGAGTAAATCCCCCAACCTCTTAAAGACGCCTTCATTGTCAATATTTAAATGAACAAGGGAGACAAGTCAGACTGTGGCAACTACCGTGGGATCACGCTGCCCTCCGTAACTGGCAAGATTATCGTCCAAGTCCTCCTAAAAAGACTTCTTCCTGAGGTGGAAAACTTCCTCCCAGAGTTTCAATGTGGTTTTAGACCATCACGTGGCACCACTGATATGATCTTTGCTGCCCACCAGATACAGGAAAAGTGCAGAGAACAGGTCGTGACCTGTTCATGGCTTTCATCGACCTAACCAAGGCCTTCGACTCGGTCAACAGGAAAGCCCCCTGGTGGACCCTCAGCCATATTGGCTCCCCACCAAAATTCATCACCATTGTGAGGCAACTCCACGGTGGTATGAACGGCAGTGTCCTGCACAACGGCACCCAGTCTGAGTTCTTCCCCATCCAAACGGGTTAAACAAGGGTGTGAACTGGCACCAACTCTCTTTTCCATCTTCTTGGCTGCCTTCCTTACTCATGCCAGTGCCAATTTAGCCAGCGGGGTGAACATCGAGTACCGGGTGAACAGGGGTCTTTTCGACATAAGACGACTCCAGGCAAGAACAAAGGTGTCAGCAGCTTCCATTACTGAACTTCAGTATGCAGACCACCTCACCCTTTTTGCTCACACTGAACACGGCCTACAAGAGATCCTGAACACCTATGCACACTGCTGCCTTGAGGTTAATGTACGTAAGACTCAGATTCTCTTTCAACCTGCCCCTGGTTCAGACACACTTCCACCATCCATCCAGCTTAACGGTACTACCCTCTCTAATGTTGCCAATTTTCGGTTTCTCGGCTCCAACCTCTCCACCACCGCAGACATCGATGAACAGATTCAGCAGCGGATCAGATGTGCGTCTCAAGTCTTTGGCAGATTCCGAAATCGTGTCTTCAGCTGTAGGGAGCTGAAATTATCTACAAAGCTGCACATATATCAAGCAGTGGTCCTGCCCACCCTTCTATATGGCAGTGAGACATGGGTCACATACAGGAGGCACCTCAAGGCACTTGAAAACTTTCACCAAAGATAGTCTATGTTCCATCCTCCAAGTTCACTGGGAAGACAAGAGAACAAACACCAATATTCATGCTTATACCAACCTTTGGAGCATCGAGGCTACCATTATCCATGAACAACTACGTTGGACTGGCCATGTTACCCGCATGGACGACAGTGGACTGCCAAACCAGCTACTTTACAGTCACTTAACGAATAGCAAACGTAACGCCGTCGGGCAATTGAAAATGTATAAGGATAGTCTTAAGACAAACCTGAAAAAGTGCCAATTCGAGCCCCTCACCTGGGAGTCGATTACTCCACATCTTAACGCTTGGAAGAGCACCGCACGAGATGGTGTCAATACTTTTGAGTTAGCCCAACTGCAAACCGAGGCAGACAAACGCCAACGCCGGAAAGACGCTGCCACCACCTCTCCCACAGTAGATGGAGCCCTCCACATGTGCAACGAATGTGAATGAAACTGCGGGTCCTGTATCGGTCTCTTTAGTCACCTCAAAACTCACTAACCTAGGTGACATCCCTTATACCTCATATCATTGCATCATAGCTGGATGATCGTCATACTCAATTCCGAGTGACAGCAAAGTAGTAGTAGTGGCAGAATGGGGCCCTTGATGATCTCCTATGCGAAGCAAGAACACTGCAGGAGAAACTAAAATTTATAGGAGACGGAAAGCAAAACACCGATGACGTTGCAAGAAAGTTTGGAAACAAAATGGGTGTGGGAAAAGTGTCTTTGGCGGTAAGATCTCTCACAGAGGAATCCTCCGGAGGAGTTCTGCCAATAAACAGAGAGACATTAAAACAACTGAAGGAAAAAGATCCTCCTGCAAGTGAAGAGGACAGCATCAGGTTCCAGGGTGACTATATCCCACCAAATGCTGTCCTGTTCGTGAAAATAACAGGAGGGATGATGTGGAAAAAAGCACTGAAAACTCAGGGAGGGGCTGGCATGCAAACGGTTGGAGAGTCATCCTCAGCACTAACAAGTTTGGCCCCATAGCAAGTGATCTCTGCACTGCCTTTGCCGCCCTTGCAAGGTAGCAACCTCGTGCTGCCAACACCTCCATGCTCTGACGGCCTGCCGCCTCATTCCCCTGGATAAGAATCCAGGATGTAGGCCTATAGGGGTGGGGGAAGTGCTGAGGTGGATCATCGGAAAATGCATAATGGAGGTGGTAAAGGATGATGTCAGGGCAGCGGCAGGGAACCTGCAAGTTTGTGCTGGCCACCAGGCTGGAGGGGAAGCTGCCATTCACGCCATGAGAATGATATTTGAGCAGCGTGATTGCGAGGCTGTTCTCCTGGTTGACGCTTCCAACGCATTCAACATACTTAACCGCAAGGCCGCACTGCACAACATCAAGATCAAGTGTCCAAGCTTTGCAATGTATGTTGAAAATTCGTATAGGAATCCATCAGACCTCTATATAGTAAGCAACAAGGCTCTAAGAGGTGATACCATCTTACAGTCAACTGAGGGAATAACGCAGGGGGACCCTGTTGCAATGGCAATGTACGCAATAGGCCTATCCGTGCTCCAACACACAATAAAATTTGAAACAACCGAGGTCAAACAAGTGGCATATGCTGACGACCTTACAGGAGCAGGAAAAGTGGAGGACATCAAAAAGTGGTGGGACCTGATAACATCATATGGTCCACAAATAGGGTACCACCCTAATGCCAGCAAGTCCTTCCTCATTGTGAAGCCAGAACATTATAAACGGGCAATGGAGGTGTTCAGTGGAAGTGAGGTCAAAATAACAAAGGATTGCCAAAGACACCTAGGCCCAGTAATCGGCACAACGGACTTCAAAACTGAGTACATAAAGAGGAAAGGTGAATGAATGGGTTAGGGAAATCCAAGCTCTGTCTGATATTGCTAACACAGAGCCACATGCAGCTTTTGCGGCATTCACCCATGGAGTCAAGCATCGCTGGAACTACCTGATGCGCACTATCCTTGATATCGGACCCCTCCTCCACCCTCTGGAAGAAGCTATCAGCATCAATTTTTCTTTCCCAATTTAGTGAAACACCTTTACTTAACCCCAGCAGAAAGATCACTCCTTGCACTACCACCGAGACTGGGAAGAATGGGATTGACCAATCCAGAGGAGATTGCTGCCACTGAACATCAAAACTCAGTTAAGCTCACGGCAGCCCTCACTGACCACATAATAGCTCAGAACGCAACAGGTGAGGTGGATACCAGCAAAGTAAACAAGATTCGAAGATCCATTACAACAGAATGACAGCACGGCCAAAGTGATAAGTTGCAGCAACTGATGCTGCAAGTACCAGAGAATTTGAAAAAAAAAAAGTATCTATAGCGCAGGAGGTGGGCGCCTTACCGATAAGGGCAAATGGTTTCAGTCTCAATAAACAAGAATTTACAGATGCCATTGCTCTAAGGTACAGTAGGCCAGTAGAAGGTTTGCCCTCCCAATGCGTGTGTGGCTCTTCCCATGACGTCAATCACGCCATGGTGTGCAAGAAAAGGGGCTTCATATGCATGAGGCATGACGAAGTAAGGGATCTCACAGCAAATATGTTGAAGGATATCTGTCATGATGTCAGGGTAGAACCGACCCTCTTTCCATTGGACGGTGAGAATTTCCAACATAGGACTTCAAACACATCCAACAAAGCCAGTGTTGACGTCAGTGCTCGAAGATTCTGGACACGGGGACAAGCAAGCCTTCTTCGACATCAGGATTTTTTATCCCATGGCCGCATGTCACCGTAACTTAGCTCTCGATGCTGAACACAGGAAGAACGAGAACGACAAGATAAGGCCATATGGGGAGAGAATTCAAAACGTTGATCAAGGCAGCTTCACTTCTCTGGTATTCACAAACTCTGGTGGGATGGGACCAAGTGTAAGATGCTTCTACGCCAGACTCGCGGAAGTGTTATCTGTATGGAAGGAAACAGCAGCCCAGAAGTTATGTTACAGCATAGATGAGATGTTGACTGTCCTTCTCTCTCCTTAGGTCTGCATTGCTTTGCCTCAGGTGAAAGAAAGCATCGGCCCCAAAGCCGACAAAGTCGCAGAAACTCTTGTGCAACCCAAAAATTTTTATAATGGGACATATGGGAAGCATTCTGTATCCTTGAATTTCTGTAAACCAAGTATTCTGTATATCACTGTACAGTATATGGTATATTTTTCGATAAAAATAAAAATAAAATAAAAATACACAGTATATACAGGGGGGTCCCCTGTTCCCAGTGACAGAAATGTCTAATTTGTCTGTGATTTGTTAAATTTCAAGTCAAATACAGTATGTCTGGTTTTTTTCCACTAGTTTATGATGACACAAAGGTTTATTTACATAATTATTATCTTGACACAAACACAAATTTTAGTACTAACTTTAAAGTTTATTTTGAGAAAAAAAATCATATGTAACGTGTGTAGAATCAAAGTTTAGTTTAGTAACCTACAATATAGAAATAATAAATATCATTTACAGGTCTATGTCCTGTACATTCATGCAGTATGATCAGGGGTACAGACTCCTAGGAACAGTGTACGACCTAGGAAATAATTCAGGCCTGGCTCAGGTTGAGCGAAACACTTGTCTAATCATAATTTTTGTCGTTTCTTGTCTTTTGAATAATACAAGACAAGTTACAACCCAGACAGCCAGCCACCAGATGCTTATTATGGTTTGTTTGAATATCTGAGTGGTGTTCATAGTGAAAACAATGATGAAAATTTCGCAGATTTAAAAAATAAATGAAAAGAATGATAGTAGCGACACTGATGAGGAACATTAATTCTAGAAAAAAATTACACATGTCAGTGCCCGCCTGCCTAGCACATTTTTTTCTTGGTCACTGTGTCTTCCTGTAATTAAATTTAAATCTAGGCTAATTATATTTATTTCAAAGTCCAGACACAACAGTCAGTAGCAAATAAAACATTACATCTCTCTGAATTCAATATAATCAGTCAAAACAATGAAAAATTACAGTAAAAGTCCAAAAATCCGGATACCAGAAATCAGGACCACCCGAGAATCCGGACTTTTCAAAAACTCAAATTTATTCTTATTTTTTTGTTAGCTGGCTTTTGTGTGAATGTGCGCATGCGTGAGCGCCACAGCTGCACAGTGACAACAAGCGACCACGCGGTCGCCACTTTAAAACAAGCAATCAAACTGTGACAACGTATGTAATTTTGAGTCCTGCTCTTTCCATTTTCAGAGCCCATAATAATGGCTCCTAAAGTAGATAAACTTCGTTGTGTGAAGAGAAAGAACACGTTGAAATTGAGTGACAAACTTTAAATAATTAAAATAGAATGTGGTGTGAGCAATACTGTTCTAATGGAAACATACAACATTGGAAAGTCTACAATTTATGATATAAAAAAGGCAAAGAATAAAATTCTAGAATTCACAGCTTTTTCTTTAAAACTGCTTGATTTGATAATGAAGCATGCTATATTTGCTAATGAATAAACTATCAAAATGTATCTGTTCATCTCTTCTTTATTCCTCCTTAAATTTGAATTTTAAAAGTACTGCCTGAGAATCCGGAAAATCCGAAAATCCGGACCGACCCAATCCCCAAGCAGTCCGGATTTTTGGACTTCTACTGTATGTTATTTCACCTTCAAAAAATTTTCTGATTTTCTCTCAGATTTGTCTGCGAGTAGATCGCAGATTACAGGCACTTCTGTCAGTGGGCCCTGGTTTACGAACGGGTTCCGTTCCTGAGGACGTTCTTAAGTCGGATTTGTACTTAATTCGGAACACATGCTATGTGCATACCGTATTTACAGAAAAATTTTTAAAAGCCCATTATAACATAGCCTAAGTCCTTATATACATTTAAAATCACTTAATTTAAGACAAAAGAAGAAATAGAATGACAAAATACAGTAAATGAAAGTACAGTGGGGTATGCTATAACGAACGGATCCTACTATGAATATTCCTAAAACGAACGGTTTTACCTATAAAATTGAGAATGCTATAACGAACGAAACTCCTACAACGAACATTATTTAATTTTTTTTTTTTTCTAATTTATTGTTTTTTATTACAAATATTAATGATATTCTTTATTTCAGGGGTTTAGATGCATATTTATGCACTTTTTTACAATTTTTACAATTTTATATTATATTTTTCAGTGTTAAGTGGTTGTATTTGGGGGCCTGGAACGGATTAATCCTATAACGAACGAATGCTATAACGAACAAGGTTCTAGAACCAATTAGATTCGTTATAGCATACCCCACTGTATTCCTTAACATTTCTAAACCAAATTTTAATTCACAAACTGTATTAACCAAACTTAGTTAACAATATTGCTATGCAACTGAAGAAGTTATTGTACAGTATTGTAGATGCAATTGATACTAGCCCACTGATTATGCTGTTATAATAATATGGGTGTTGATGTAACCAGTAGCCTAGTCTGCACAAAGTTAAGGGTATACTGATCGTAGCAAGCCATAGGGAAGCAAGTTTCCTAGGGACGAAAATAGATGAAGCTGGGTCCTTGATGGTTGCCAAACTAGAACAATTTGGGAAAGAGATCCTTGCTAAGACTAAGAAAGTAGCAAAAAGAATGGAGGTGGTAGTGAAGAAGAGTTATGCTCAAACCCTAGCAGGGCCACGAGAGGTGGTGGAGAGTAATGCTGGATCTGAACAAGTTCTACAGCAGCTAGGGACTCTGAAGAAGTGTCGAAGAGATGGCACTAGCAGACCTACTGCTAAGGAAGAGGAGGAACACCAGAAACGTTTCGAGCGCAGGAACAATGAAATAGTTTTTGGAGTCCCTGAGAGCCAGTCAGAGGAAGCTGAGAGTAGGAAAACATACAATAAGTTGCAGTTTGAGAATATTTGTACAGAGGTTCTGAATATGCCATTCCCCCCTCAGGATGTGAGGAGGCTGGGACAAAAACAGGAGGACAAGCCTCGCCCCTCAGGATCACACTAGTGAGTGAGTGAGGAATAGAAATGGGAAGTTATTCGGCAGGCAAAAAACTTAGCAAGGAGCGGGGCATTTCGGAATGTATTCATTCATCCAGATCGCACGGGAATGCAAAGGGAACAGCACAAGAAGCTCCTAAGGCCTGAAGCAGAGGGGGGGGGTTAGTGGAAGCAAGAGTGCCAGCACAGAGCCGCTCTACCTCCCACCCAGGAGGCAAACGGCGTGTAAACAATGACATTTCTAACCACACCCTGCAAAATACAGTGTATTTAGCAAATGTTGCAGCTGCTGAGAATGGAGGGGGGCCGGAGTCACTACCAAGAGCAGAGACGTTACCGAGAACAAATTCCGGCTTGAATGTCATGTATACTAATACTGACACGTTACTTGATAAGAGAGAGGAGTTTGAAACACCAGTACACCAACCCGATATAATAGGTGCTGTAGAACTGTTGTACAAGAACAGGAAAATTGACCCAGAGGAATGCGAGTTCAGTATTGATGGATATGACTTATTTCCAAACCTTTTTCAAGAAACTTGCAAGAGGGGTGTGGTTATCTAGGTTTGGCAAGACCTTAGAGCCAGCCAGGTGAGGGTACAGGGAGAGGATGTTTTTGAAGAATCCAAGTAGTGTAAAATTAAATAAAAGGGAGGCGACTTACTTATTGTCGGGTGTATCTACAGATCCCCAAACTGTAGCTTACTAAACCAAAGGAACTTAAGAGCCTTAATAGACAACACAGCGATGCTCAACCCTAGCCACCTCCTTATCATGGGGGACTTTAACTATGGTGACATTGACTGGAGAAATGAGTTCACGCCAAATGACTTAAATAACCCCGCTAATCATTTGTAGAAACTCTGAGAGATAATTTTCTGTTCCAAAATGTTAAACCCAATGCATTACAGAAAGGAGCAAACGCCCAAGCCAATGGACCTCATCATAACAAACGAGGAGGTATGGTGGCCAATCTAGATTCTAGAACATCTAGCCCCAGTTGGCACCAGCCACCATGCAATGTTGTCATTCAGATTTAACTGTTACTTAGTTTACGACAAAACCAGGCCAAGGTGCAAATATTACAAGGGATATTACGATGGGATGAGGGAAGAGATGAAGGGGTATCCACTGGCCTGTCCCACTAACCCATAAGAACGCAGACAGTACGCTGAATATCATAGCCAGTAAAGTGAACCATTTGATCGAGAAAAATACTGTATACCAAAGACCAAACCTAGAGCCTCTAGGAATATGAGGAGACCCATACATATGAACCATGCGACGGCCGACAGTTAAGAAAAAAGAGCAGAAATTTAAGGCATGGGTTAGGTCAAACGATGAACCCGACAGGATGATGTATGCAACAGCCAGGAACCAAGCAAAGTCAGAATGTAGAAGGGCTGAAAAGGAGTTCCAGAGGCTGGTTGCAAGCGAGGTCAAGTCAAACCCAAAGGCATTTTACCGCTATGCAAAGTCAAAATTAAAAACGTAAGTAGGAGTACATCGGACCTAAGGTTTGAAGATGGTAGTTACGTAGATTCTGACCAGGACAAAACCGAGGCATTGAACAGTTTTTTTCCTCGGTGTTCACAAGAGAGGATGCAGTCATTCTTCCTGCGGTTGAGGACAGACAGTTCGACACAGCACTGACCCACATTGTGTTTACAGAAGAGGTTATAAGAAATAAATTGTCAAAGCTAAAGGTGCATAAGAATCCCGGTCCTGACATGGCGCATCCATGAGTGCTAAGAGAGTTGTGCAACGAGCTTGCTGAGCCCCTGAAGATCCTGTTCTGTGAATGCCTGGATGAGCAAATGGTCCCTAGTGATTGGAAAATGGCTTATGTGAGTCCTATCTTCAAGAAGGGCGATCGTCACTCCATGAATAACTGTAGACCTGTGAGCCTGACCAGCATAGAATGTAAAGAACCCGAGAGCTTTATAAGAGATGCCATGATGGAATATCTACTATGAAACAGCCTTATAAAGGATTGCCAACATGGTTTTATGCCGGGACGCTCCTGCTTAACACAATTACTCAAGGTACTGGATGTTTGAACCCAAATTCTGGAACAGCGTGGTAATATCGACATTATATACCTAGATTTTACCAAGGCTTTTGACAGCGTACCCCATAAAATGCCGAAAATTGAACTGGAAGGGTATGGGATTCGGGGAAATGTCCCAACGTGGATCGGAGACTTTCTCCATAACCGCAAGCAGTGTGTGGTGATTAATGGCACGAAATTATCATATGTACCAGTCACAAGCGGGGTACCACAGGGCAGTGAAATGGGCCCACTGTTGTTTGTTAGCTTCATAAATGACATGCCCGACACTGTACACTCCTTCATACAAATGTTTGCGGATGACTCCAAGTTATATCGGGAAATTATGAACCAAGCAGACTGTGAAGAGCTGGAGGGGCTCTGTGAGCTTCAAGAATGGTCAAAGAAATGGCTGCTAAGATTCAATGTTAAAAAGTGTAAGAGGATGCACCTGGGACGTACCAACAGTAAGGAGACGTATCATATGTTCCAACGAGATGAAGAAACTGCATTAATTGAATGTTAAAAGGACCTAGGTGTGTAAGTTGACAACGAGTTGAAGTTTTCGGGCCATTGCGAGAAGAAGGTGAATTAGGCAAATAAATTATTAGATCTTATAAGAAAGTCGTTCAGATATCTAAACGGTCCGTTCCTCGTAACGATCTTCAAGAGTGAGGTGCTTCCCGTCAGGAGTACCGTCACCCCGGCTGGTACCCGAGATATGCTAAGGACTGTCAGTTGATTGAAAATGTCCAAAGGAGGGCCACCAGACTGTGCCTGCACTTTGGCACCCCAGCTACCCTGAGTGATTAGAGCGCCTGAAACTGCCTAGCTTATACTACAGATGGGCAAGGGGGGACCTAATTGAGGTGTATAAACATCTCTAAGGGCACTACTCAGTCGAGTGTCCTTACCTGGAGCTGGCGGACGCTCGCCCCATAAGGGGTCACAGCTCAAGGTTGAAGAAGCTGTGAGGGGTGACTTTTTCGGAGTGAGAGTTGTGAACTCTTAGAACAATCTGCCAGAGTGTTGTGACGGAACCAAGTGCGAGCTCTTTCAAAACTAGACTTGACAAAGCACTGGACCAGGTTCAGATACATTCAGGAGCCAATGCATGCCCAGTACTTGCCAACAGTGCGAAACAGAGATGTGACCAATCACCCAAGCGGCTAACGAGCCAATCAGTGGTGAAGAGGATAAAAAGTGTTGAAAAAAAATAGTGTATGATTTGGTCTACCCCACTGAGTGTAAGATGTTTAGAAGGGTGATATTATATAACAATATACTGCACAGTATAATACTGTACCTGATCTGCCTTAGGTGATAAAACATGGTGTCGGCAAGGATTCTAAAATATCTGAGGATTGCTCAATTGAATGGGCGATCCTGTTTAGCTGCTCATGAAATTCCAAATGATCCAGAACGCTTGAGTTGTAGTCATTCCGCACATCCCTCAATGCTACTATTAATTTGTTTTTTATCAACTCTTTATTACCCTGATGTACATCGTAATAAAAGTCAATGTCAGCATGACACTTAATGTAATTGGGACGCTTGTATCCCTTGAAAAAATATGACTGGAATTTACAAAGATTAACCTAGTACATCATAAAAACATTAAAATAATGTTACCTTCTACAAGGTTTGCATATTAGGCTACATATCTTAGTATTTTTTTTTATTTGTCTTAAGCTGATGGACAGTATTGATTAAACACTTTTCTTCAGAACACAAATATCTCCGTTATCTGGAATCCCTCAAACCCGGACCTCTCCGATAGCCAGAATTGAAATTTTCTCGGTGTGCATTCCCGAAGCCAGAATTTTCTGGAAAATTCTGGCTTTGGGAACAATTTTCCGTGGGGAACATTTTCTGGAAAATTCCAAGAAAATTTTCCTGTGTAATGATTGATTATCAGACCAAAGCTTACAGCCCAGAATTACATCACATTTAACAGCAAGTACACTGCAGACCTCGTGTGTACCCTGACATTCCAGGTTGACACACCTCAGACCCAAGGGACTTGACCTCGCCCGCTAATGACTTGAGTTAGCCAGGTGTCCTGAACACACCTAAGACACACGTGAGCAGGACCACACCTGAACACAGCCGTCCACATCTAACCAGTTTAGTGTTAATTGGTAGGTCAAAACGCTGGCTGGGCCTCTCCCCCATATAAAGGCCTTGCAGTCCTGCCCAAGGGGGGGATTCTCATACGGGTCTTATTGAGAGAGATTGGTCATTGAGAGGTCATTCTGGTCACTCGCACAGAGTCACGCTCGTCCCCTCCCCCCAAGTCGGGGAGACTTCACGACGTCACCAGCTAAGCAGAGTATCGCATACGAGAGCCCAGCCAACACCCACTGGGCCTACGTCAGGTTACACGTGAGTCATTGTCAGAGCTATCTCTAGGGTGAGTTACCTACTGTACTGTGGGAAGTATATTCATTCATGTTGTGTCCGAGAGTCAGTGTCGAGTAACGTGAAACATAATGTGTTAGTCCCCCGATATATTAATGATATTAACGTGTCCATGTCATTGAGTGAATTAATAAATAGTTGTATCGAAGAGGTGTTTGAGAAGTTGTCCCTTAAGAAGAATAGATATGTGTATTCACGTATAAGATAAGTGTGTTGACTCACAGTATATAACATCCCGGCCACGTTACCAAGTCTTCCTATCTTTACATTCCTACTCTCCATACTTTCTACTTATATGTACAATAATCCTCTTCTGTGAGTTTCCCACATTATACCCGGTACCCAAAAAATTCTGGGGATGTGAGATTTTTATTCTGGGTTTGAGAGATGAAAAGCAGGCATTTTCTGTAACTTTCAAGAATATTTTTCCGTGACCTGGAAAATTCCGGGGATGAGGGATTTTGTTTCCATCTTTGAGAGATGAAATAATGCATCATTCTGGAACTTCTGGGAAAATTTTTCCGTTACCTGGAAAATTTGGGGAATGAGGGATTTTTTTTCTGGCATTGAGAGTTGTTTCGTTACCCGGAAATCTCTCATTCCCGTAAGTGTTCTGCACCAATTGTTCTGGCCAACGGAGATATCACTCTTTAAAATCAGGGTTCTGTACAGTAAACAGCCGATATAATGGACTAATTGGGGGAAGGCAAGTCCGTTATGT
Organism: Homarus americanus; assembly: GCF_018991925.1. Lineage (NCBI taxonomy): Eukaryota > Metazoa > Arthropoda > Malacostraca > Decapoda > Nephropidae > Homarus > Homarus americanus. The sequence continues at coordinate 7,994,790 of NW_024711292.1, read as the reverse complement.
CTGGATCCGGAATAATAACGGACTTGGTCCGTTATGTACCAACATAGTCCAAAGTGACTACGATCATTTTTCCATGCTTGAGGGGCGGTTCACTTGCACCGTTAAACCATAAGCACTGGTGAGGTCCCCCCAAGAGAAAAAAATTTTAAAACGAGTTTCTAACACAACTACAGTCTCTTCTCGACTTACGACGGGGTTCCGTCCCAACGACCAGGTCATAAGTCAAATTGGTCGTAAGTCGAAAAGGCAAAAATAATACAGTGAGTTCTGCTATAGCGCGTGTTTTGACAACGCGAATTGGCTCTAACGCGATTTATGAATAGAGGAACGATATTTGTATAACGCGAACGCTTGTTTGCTGTAATGCGATTTTTGCTTACTATTTCTCCAATTTTGTGGTATTAACTGTGAATATGGTAAAGAAGAATATCTCCAAGAAGCGTTCTGGTGATCGCATTCCCGGTGATGATGTAAAAGAAAGGCTATAACACTTGAAGAGAAGCTCGATGTTATCAACCTCAAAATCACCCTTCTCCCCCATCAAGTTATATTCATATTTTTTCAAGGTAAAGTGTTACATTTACTGTATGATTTCATTATTAGATATGAATGAAACATTTATTTAGACTGTGCTATCCTTTGTGTTAGGCTAACTACTAAATTTTTTTCGATTTTGAGTAGTAATCTGCACCTAACCTTATTTTCTCCATAAGCCCTGTTATTTCTATTACACGAATTTCTATAACACGATGTTTTACAAGAACACAACTATCGCGTTATAGCAGAACTGACTACAGTACATAGAAATTCTAAAATTGGTGTCTCTTTTTCCTCTCAGCCCCACAAGAACTCTCACTTTTACGCTTGCCAGCCATTTTAAAGGGAATTACAAACAAAAATTTTGTCAGTACACAGCACGATCACTAACGTCGGGACTCGAAAATACGTAATGTGAAAAATATTTTATGCGACCATGGCCGTCGTATATCCAGGTTGTCATAAGTCGAATATGTCGTGAGTCGAGGAGAGACTGTACCCAAATACTCTAATGTCAAAATATTCCGATCTTGGTTAATTTGGATTTTCGGTAATTCAAGCACTACTGTACATAAATTTTTTACCATATTGGACCCGAGTCTGTTATTTTTTCTTTTATGTACCTGAGTCCATAATATAAAAACCTAGTCCAAATGGGTAAGAGAATCTGCTTAAGCAGAGGTCGGTTATAGATGGTGTCCGTTATATTGGGGGTTTACTGTAAATCAAATACAGTACAGTACAGTACAGGTTGTACCTCTCTAGTCCGGCAACCTCGGGACCTGACCGGTGCCGGACCATGGAAATTCACCCTTTTCCTGGATAGATAGTGACTTGGCTTGGAAGCACTAGCACCACTTTCTCTGCTTCATGGTCTCTTTGAAGACATATTGAAGGGTTAAATGTCGTACAGTAGCTTCTCAAATTTCGCGAGTTTTTAATTCGACGTTTTCTATTTGAACACACAAAAAAAGCAACACATTTAAAAATTTTGACGGCGGAAACTCAAATTTCGATAGGTTTGAACGGCTCACCAACGTGCAGATGACGTGCACAATTGTGTAAACAGCGTCATTTCTCTTATGTACAAAAGATTCATTATTGTTTATTACTAAAAGTCTTTTTGATTGAATAAATGATTGTGTGTGCAAAATGAGCAATACAATTCATTAATGATACGTAAAATATTAAAACACGAGGAAATGAGACAGCATTGTTTTCGTTGATTACAAAGCCAGTGACTGACTGGTTCTACATATAAAACTGAAGAAAATAAGACCTTGGTTGTAGCTGTAGTAAAATTAATATGGTTGTTTTAAGTAATGTTATTTAATGTTAATAAATGGAACAATAGAAGTAGCTAACAATAATGGTAAAGAAAAAAGAGAGATAGCGTATGTAAGTGCGCACACATGAAAACATATCGTCATTACTTTACATAAGAATATGAAAGCAGCACTTATTTACTGTTCATATATATTTTAATTAATGTTTCTGAATTTGTTTTTATTGAATTAGTGTTTGTGTGTGCAAAATTAACAATACAATTTATTAATAATACGTGGAATATTAAAACACACGAGGAGACGAGACGGCTGCCGGCAGTGTTTTTGTTAAAGCTTACAAAACCAGTGACTGATTGGTTCTACATATAAGACTGAAGAAAATAAGACCCTGATTGTAGCTGTAGTAAAATTAATGTAAAAAAAATTAAAATGGTTGTTTGAAGTACCTGTAACGTTATTTAATGTTAATAAATGGAACAATATAAGTAGCTAACCATTAATGTTAAAAAAAAAGTGAGACTGCGCGTATGTAAGTGCGCACATGGGAAAACATATCGTCATTACTCTACATAAGAATATGAAAGCAACACTTATTTACTGCTCATATATATTGAAGGGTTAAATGTTGTACTCTGTATAGACAAGCAGAGAGAGAGAGAGCAGCTGAACTGCCTGATGTAAACAAACCTTAATTTCCCGCGGCTTTGTTGTCGTTTTTTTTTACGGGGATTAGCCCACCCGGGCATAGGTCACTGACCCACATTGGGGCCCGAGGGGCAAAAATTTAATACTCCTGTAATAATAATAATAATTCAGATAATTAAAAAAAGAAAAAAAAAGAAAGCTGCCTATCTACCTATTGGACAAACTAAAATCGTTCCGGACCACGGGAGTTTCCGGACCACAGAATGCCGGACTAGAGAGGTACAACCTGTACAGCATAAAACATCAGTTAAGATGTGTTGCTTTGTTGGAAGATTGACAGGTAGAACTTTCTCATTAGGCTAATTGTTTTAAATACAATAACTAAAAAGTAATAAAGTGTATCGGTAGCTGATAACTTGTTCCTGTATGAAACAGTCATGTCAATACAGGTAATGAAGAACACATTGCTGGGTGGACATACTGTATTAGCATTCAGGACGAAAAACAATGCAAATCCTCTTCATTTATTGGGATTTTTTTAAGGTAAAAAAGAACAAAGTTGTATTCTGCATAAAATTTGCCAAAAGTTGCTGGTTAACTCACGCCCCTGTTCCAAAGTAAGGTAATCTTGTACAGGTACAGCATATACAGTACAGTATGTACTGTATACTGTAGTTGTATTGTTATACAGCTCCTCCCCGACTTACGACAGGGTTAGGGACCCAAATCCAGGTCATAAGTCGAAATGGTTGTAAGTCGAAAATGCTTAAGTAATACACAGAAAATTTAAAATGAGTGTCTCTTTTTCTTCTAAGCACCACAAACTCTCTCTTTTAAGCTTGCCAGCCATTTTAAAGTGAATTACAAACGAAAATTTTGTCAGTACACAGCGCAATCACTGACGTTGGGACTCAAAAATACGTAATTTGACAAAATTTTGGTACGACTGAGGTAGGTCGTAAGTGCGGGTAGTCGTAATAATAAAATAATAATAATAATGGCTAGTCACCAGTTCTTCTAAAGAATTCACGAGCGCTCAAAACATTACAAAGTCAAAGACTTGGGAATAAAAAGAAATACAGAACTGTACTACAATAATAGATCACAAAAAGTGACAGTTCTACTTCTATCATTCATATACCCTTAAGTTTTAATACTTCCTAAACTCTGTACACTAATTCTCCATCACCATACCTTGCGCAGGATCACAAATTTAAAAAAAAAGGGACCTTCAGTTGTTTCTTAAAGGCCTCCACAGAAGTTGGCTGCTTCAGGCAACTGACTATACAATCTGGGTGCTGTAGCTACCTGTATAGAAAATGGATGGACAGAAAAAAACATTCCCGTACTGTTCTTGGCTCCTCAAGGTGTGAAGGATCATCACTACTATGCAAAATAATTTCAGAATATGTAGTCAGAAGAATTAGTAACGTTGGCCAAATACCTAGACTCACCAAACATTAGTGTCTTAAAAGTCATTACACAGAGTTTGAACTCTATCCTAGCTTTAATTAGAAGCCAATGTAATTTGATCAAGAATGGAGTAGTGGGAGTCTTCAGTGGGAGAGCAAAAATAAGCCTGGCAACCTTGTTCAACACTGTCAGAACTTTCTTCAGTAGATAATTAGGTAATCAGACCCATAAAGCATACATAATAATTAGGTAGACAGACCCATAAAGCATACATACAGTATTTAGGAAAATAGTTATCAAAGAAAAGTTGTGAATAAAAATAATATTTCACTACGTAATGGTGGTGTAAATTTTGCGATCTGATGAACGCACCTAAACCGAATACCGATTAATGTACTGTATTTATTTTCTCCCTCTGGATGCAAAAGATAATTGTACATCTTGAGTCACAGCACTAGGGCTGCTTGTTGAAGGGCCAGACAAACTATCACTTATGCCAGGAGGGGACCAGGAACACTGGGAGAGGAATCAGGAGGCACCACACTATCACTACTTGGTGCCATCTCCTTGCACTTATTATGTTTTCCCATCCATCCACCCTTGCCTGCAGCACAAGGCATGGTTCAAAGCTATTACAACACTTATGAATAAATGAAATCACTGTGATGCATGAGAAATCAGCACAAGCCTCAAGAAATTGCATGGGAATGTGGGTCAACATTATATCCCAGATCCCTACAGAAGAGAGACTGGTATGGTGACCTTGGAGTGCAGTACTGTAGTTGCCAGATCGCATTGACATTGCCAAATACTGTAGGAGTCTTGTGTGTCTCGTGTCTACAGAGCAAACAAAATTATTTTATTTAAACTTTTTACATCATATGCAAATTTCCACATGGAAACCCTGAAGCGATAATTTAGATCATATGCAATATTGTGTATGAAAATCCCAAGAGTGATATCAGACATCAAAGATTTCATTATATCTTATATATCCTTGACATTTATTATTTTCACATAAAGTTTTGTATCATCAGTATAGAAATGGTAGGCAACACCATTAGCATCTAACAGAGATGCAAGACTGCTGGCATAGACTATGAACAGAAGTGGTACCAAAACTGATCTCTGTGGGACTCCAAACTGCAAAGGGACTGGGTTTGAAATGGTTCCGTCATCCATCACAAATTGCGATCGCTCTGACAAACACTGTAAGACTCAAGCAGTGAAAGTGTATTCTCAGACACCAAACGAGCCATGATCCCGAAGAAAAGATGATGATCCCCCTATAAAAAGCTGCAGAGAATCCAGCAAGACCAGAAGGGAGGACTTTATTGTGAAAGTGTTTTTTACCAAATTGTTATGAATTTTACATAAGGCAGTTTCAGTTGAATGATGCTTCCTATAAGCAGAGGAAGTAACTGATCCAGCATAGCATACTCTACGATCTTTGATAAGAATGAAAGATTGGGGACCAGATGATAATTTAACATATTTTCAGTATCAAGAGCAGGTTTCTTAAAAAGTGGACACAATAAAGCCTGTTTCTCTGATCGCACAAAATTGCCCTCGCAAAACATTTATTTATGATTCTACAAATAAAGTCTGCAACATTTTCATAAGCGAGTGGTACCTTAGATACATTTTCAAGATCAAGACGACAAAAAGTCTTTTTTGAGTCCTTGATATACTGCAGAATGTTGTTCACCCCCAGAGGACAAAACGATGAAAGGGTGAAGTTTATGGCATAACTCAGTTGAAATTAAACTGAAAAGTCCTCAATTAAAGAAACACCATCAAGGTCATTTTTTATACGTGATATCTTTGTCATAAAAAAATAGGAAAAATCTGAGGCAGGCTGAGCATCTGTAGTGGAAGAAAGCCTAATACAGTAGTTCCAGACTTCCAACACAAGAGCCCATTCATATATTTTTTTCTGATCATTGCCACAAGAGGATACTTGACTTCTGCAACTTTTCATGCCCTTATTGAACAAACAATAGCCCAATGCCCAGCCATATGTAGTACGTACTGTACTCTGATCTAGTATGATCTGTTCGCTGCCTGCATCACTTTCGTTCAGCACTTCTACAATCCCTACGAAGAGAACTTATAGACAAGTCATATCATGGAGTCATCTCGTACTGTGATTCTTTTTACGACCTTTGGACAATAACAGTCTGAAATGGACTAGAAAACATCACTGCTGTATGTAACTTAACGATCTCATCAGAGGAGTCGACCCAGTTCAAAGAATGATCGACTTCCTGATCACTCATAGTCTGGTCAATGTTTCTATAATTCCCGAAAGTAGTTATTTTAATGTAAGAAGGGGGTCTTGGGACATTAAAACCAAAAGTAACCAAAGCATGGTCAGAGACTGCTGGATCGATCAGGTCAACTGCAGCATCTAATAAACGATCACAGTCAACAGGAAACAAAAAGTAGGCCTAGTGTGTGTCCAGAGGATGTGTTGGACATGGCACATGATGACAAAATTTTTTTCAATTGTGAATTTCCAAGAACTCAGAAGAAAGAATTTTCAGAGATGGGTTGTCAACCCAATAATTAAAGTAACCACAGATCAACCGTCGCCATTTTTTCATTAGAAAATCTCAAGAAACAAGCCAAAATGATCCATGAACTCCCTATATGTACCTAGGTGACCAAGACGATACACAAGAGCAATTCTAATAACTTGGCAAAGATGATTTATTGATAATATTGTTCCATAAATTGAAAGGAGGAAAAAAGTCACTACTAATCAATCTAATACTGAACAGGGCCACCTGGAGCTCCTGCAGCAGGTCAGGGAACATGAACAAAAGAATGTGTCTTGGGAAGAGCACTATAAATAATGCTGATGTCAGATTCATACAACCATGTTTCATTACACAGAGCGTATCCAACCTGAACTCCCTCAGAGCTCATTAATGTGACCCACTTTGTTTCCGATCATATAGATATTAAGCAAACCTACTTTTGACAGGTTAAAGGGGGGGGGGCCCACTATGCAATTCACTATAGAACATAAATGCTTTCTTGCCTCATGAAATCAAAGAAAAGTGTGCCAGAAATACATTTCCCAAAACATAGAATTTAAAATATAAAATTAGCTTTTTTTTCCAGAGCACAATTCTGCGGACACTTCCTCCAACCTTCAATGTGGCCATAATTCCTTCTCCGCTTCCCTGAAGGTAGGAAAATATCTCATTGTTTCAAGATGATAAAGAGTGATATCCCATTAGCCGGAACTATTGGTGCAGACGACTCTCTCCAACCCGGAAACCCCCCCCCTTCCCTCGAAATTTTCTCAGAATTTTCCAGAAATCGTGTATTACTGTATTTCATCCATAAAATTTACTCCCAGACCTGGAAAAAATAATTGTTGTTTCCTTAATTTTCCAGAATGCTGCATTACAGTATTTCATCCTTGGAATTTGCTCCCAGACCCAGAAAAAAAATTGGAGAGATTCTGGAAGGTTCTCCGAATTTTCAAGAATTACACACTATTTTATCCCCAGAATTTCCTCCAAGGCCTGGAACAAAATTGTAGAGAGTTCCGGAATTTTTCTAAGAATTTTCAGAAAATGGGCCTGGATTTCAACCTCAATATTTTTTCCCACACCCAGAATTTTTTATAGGAGTTCCAGAATTTTTCTCAGTAGTTTCCACAAAATGCATCTGATTTTAAACCTTGGAAAATCATTCCCAAGCCCAGAATCGAGAGAAATCTTCCACAAAAATTCTGATCAAATTTCAATTCCGGCTAAGAGTGATTCCAGTTAACGAAGATATTACTGTAGATGATAACAGTAGAGGTATGATTTTTTAAGTTTAGTTAGGTTGGTTTAATCTATAAATGATAAATTATATTCTGGCAATACAAGTACAGCTCCTCCCCGACTTACGACCTACTCAACTTACGGCCACCTGGACATACGACCGCCTCAGTCGTACCAAAATTTTGTCATATTACGTATTTTCGAGTCCCAACGTCAGTGACTGCGCTGTGTAATGACAAAATTTTTGTTTGTACTTCTCTTTAAAATGGCTGCCAAGCTTAAAAGTGACAGTCTTGTGGTGCTGAGAAGAAAAAGAGACACCCATTTTAGATTTTCTATGTATTATTTAAGCAGTTTCGACTTACGACCTGGATTTGGGTCCCCAACCCAGTCGTAAGACAGGGAGGAGCTGTAGTCTGATTGGTTCCATTAATAGTCAAATTTATGTTATAGATAATAAAACTAATGTTTCAGGTTAGGATAGTTATGGTTAGAATGGTAAAATTTTTTAAGTTAAATCATATAATGTAGCAACATCTAGAAAGTCGTACCTGTGATGTATGAATTGGTGCCAAATTTGCATTCAGTTGAAAGTTTGTCACACTTCAGGGATTATGTCTCATTCTGGCTGTTCTATCAATATGTTCCTACTGTTTGACAAAATTATTTGGCATCTGATGGCAGTTGAAGGAGACACATCGCTACCTAAACCCGGAAGAAATCATAAAATTTATATCATGCACAATATACCGTACTGCTTAAGCACTTTTTCATCATTGCCATGTCATAAAAAAGCATCCATGTTCTTAGGTGAGTTTTAATACTGTATATAGTTAAGGTGCACAACTCATCTGGAATGTATTTAACGGGCATAAAATCACATGTACCAATGTTTAAATTCAGCATGTCTGGCAACTTCCCAAAATGAGCAAAAATCTGAATAAATATTTTTCAACAGTTTTCACCACCGAAAATTTAATCATGATACCCGAGGCACCGACTTTATACAGAGATAGCGAAGAAAATGGATAAAGCGAGATAGTAGTGACTAGTAACGACGTTAGTAAGCAAATGGACAAGCTAAAGCTTAATAAGTCGCCAGGTCCCGATGAGTATTTGCCAGAGTATTAAAGGAATGTAAGGAAGAGCTTAGTATGCCCTTAGTAAATTTGTTTAACCTGTCCTTAAAAACGGGTGTAGTACCAGAATCCTGCAGGATAGCGAATGTAATACCGACTTTGAAGAAGAGAAATAGATCACTATCCTATAACTACCGTCCAATCAGCTTAACATCAATTGTAGGCAAATTACTGGAAGCAATAATTTCAAACTCTATTCGAAATCACCTGGAGAAGCACAAGTTGATCAATGATTTCCAACATGGCTTCACAAGCTGGCGTTCATGTCTAACTAATCTATTAACATTCTTTTCTGCTGTTTTTAAATCAGTGGACAAGGGCACGACTATGATGTGGTTTATCATGACTTTAGTAAAGCCTTCGACAGAGTCCCACATGAAAAACTAATAAGAAAAGTGGAGGCTCATGGCATTGAAGGAGATATTCTAAAATGGATTAGGGCGTGGTTACAGGACAGGAAACAGCGAATGAGCATTAACGGCACTAAATCCGATTGGAGTAATGTCACTAGTGGAGTGCCCCAAGGCTCAGCCATATTAATTATTATACTCTGTATACATAAACGACATAGATATCGGCGTAGACAGCAACATAATTAAATTTGCTGATGACACTAAAATAGGGGGTATAATTAAATCTGATGAGGAGTCTGCAAAACTACAGGAATATCTAAATAAATATTTTGAATGGTCTAGGAGATGTAAATAGAGAAACCAGATATCAGATGAACAATGATATTATAGAGAAATCCAAATGTGAGAAAGATTTAGAAGTAATGGTAAGTAGGAATCTTAAGCCAAGTAAGCAATGTGTATTTGCTGGAAACAAGGCTAATAAAGTACGTGGGTTCACACAAAGGAGTGTTAGTTTCAAGATTAGAGAGGTTATCCTAAAACTATATATTGTGCTTGTGAGACCTCACTTGGATTACGCAGTTCAATTCTGGTCGCCATATTACAGAATGGATATAGAATCCCTAGAAAGAATACAGAGGAGAATGAAAAGACTAATTCCATGCATTAGGAGCCTTGAGTACAGAGAAAGGTTAAAGTCTCTTAATTTGCACTTCCTCGAGAGACGTAGAGTGAGGGGCAATATGATAGAGGTGTATAAACAGAAGTCAGGGCTAAACAAAGGTGATATAACAAAGGTACTCAAACTATCCAACCAGGAGTAAACTCGTAACAATGACTTTAAATTAGACAAATTTAGATTTAGGTGCGATGGGTACAAATTGGTTTGGAAATAGAGTAGTGGATTAATGGAACAAGTTACCAAACATCATCATTAACTAGAATACGCTCGATAACTTCAAACATAGGTTGGCTGGATTTATGCGCGATAGGGGTTGGGTGTAAATGGGACTGCCCAGTATAGGCCAATGGGCCCGCTGCAGTTTCCTCCATTCTTATGTTCTTAAGGAGTAAAAGTATTTACATCAATGATGAATCTCAGTATAAATTTAACATAGTCATTGTAAATTTAGGTTAACCTGTAGATTAATGCTCCCAACGATTCTAGCAAGAACACACTGTTTTTTCCACCATAATTTTTTTGTTAATTGCTAGCAACAGTGTTCCCTTTTGAGGAATTGTTTCTTTTTTATAATTTATGCTATAATACCTCATGCATGTTCAAAGGAACCGCGCGCGACATACTCCCACTCTAGGGGGTTAGGTTAGGTTAAATAAGGATAAGTTAAATACTGACAACATTATATAACAACTCAAAGGGGGTCGAGGAGGTAAAGCCCCTCCCCCCCCCCGCTAGAGAGTTAGGTCAGGTTACGTTAGGTTAAATAAGGATAAGTTAAATACTGACTACATCACATATCCACTCGGCGGGTGGGGGTTAGGTTAGTGGTTCTTTTGTGTACATGAAAGCAGCAAAAACATTTTTTTCCTGCATAAATTTTGCTGTTTTATTTACTGGAGGATGTTGATTTCTCCGGAAAAGCTGAATCAAACTAATGTTTGACAATGATTGTAAAACATTTTTTCCCCAGAAAAAATATCTCCAATAAAGAAAAGCAGCAAAAGTCAAGCAGGAAAAAAATTGCTGGCGAAATCGCTTAAGTAAACGTTTACCTAAGTTTACTGTCATTTTGGACATGTTACATTATTGGAGATTTAGAAATCAGCTGAACAGTACATATCAGTCCTGTACTGTATTGATTATTATGGTCAAATATGTCTTTTAGTTCATATGATTTTCAGAAAGCACCCATAAATTACAACAAGACCATGAAAGTATGTACAACACAAAACAAAGAAGATTAATTTATATGTCATTAACTTTATAAAATAATATCAGCCACACAGCACTCCACTATATTTATGTAATGGTCAGTTTATTGTTAAGGAATTTTACATGGGGCTTCAGCCACTAAAGGATAGTGCCCACTGATCAGTATTCGAGTTCCTAACAATGGTCTACTGTTACACACTGTAAAAAATTAATTTGGTTACCTGTACGTTTCTGTAAATGAAATGTCAACTGGAATTGTCACACCGACGCAACCAATAGGCCTATCTGATCCTATAAAATACTTAGGCACACATCAATATATTCTTTGGTGTCCATTTTGAGCGCCTATCTGCCAACTGTTAAATGAAAAACCTGCTTCTTGCCGACCCAACGGGTTATATATATATATACATATAGCAATTTCTTGACCTCCACCACTGAATATAGCTGTATAGGCAGACTCACCTGTCCGGCGCTTTGCCTCATTATAATCACAGGTATATCTAGCAATGATCAAATCTACATCAATCACTTACCATAGAGTGATTTTGTTGAAAACTACCAGGCAATCCAACTTCAAGGGTCAATAAAGCATACATTAATCGATCCACAAAACATTATCCCCAACAAGCTCCACAACCAAAACAAACTGTTGCCACTCTCCCTCCTCTCAACAGATGGCTCTCCCGGCTGTCTCAACCCTCCTCCACAACAAGTACCTACGTCAATAAATTGATCGAATAAACAGATATATTATTTATCTATTAAAATCGTTAAGCAAGTTCATATATGTTCAATGATTATATAAACGGTGAGAGTATGCAAACATAGTAACAGTAAGGTTGAGAAAATTAGATTAGGAGTCAATTCAACCAAGGAAAAACCCAAGAAAGCCGTGTAAAGAGTATTTTACTGAGTTAGGATAATAAATTATTTATTTAGGAAAATTGCCAAACAAGCTCACATTAGTTAAACACGTAATAGGGAATACATATGTGAACAATAGTAAACAGTAAGTCGGTTTAACCAAGGGTTCTTTACTAAGAATTTTAAGTTCAACTAAAGCTAGGATTCCATTCCATTGCAGTGCGTTTACGTTTCCAATCGCTACGGGGACCGATTGGCATGTACTGCAAACGCATAACGCTAAAGCAACGTGTCAATGGAAACAACAGTGTACATGTCAATGTGATCTATTTTTAGCGCTAGCGCTTACGCAACCGCTAACGCGTGAACGGAATCCTAGCCCAAAAGCTTTCTATCGTTACGCAAAGACAGGTTTGGGTGCCAATAAGTGGTGAAGAGGATAAAGGTTAAAAAAAAAAAATCTGAGACTTGAAGATGATAGTTACACAGAGACAGACCAAGAAGCAGACCAGGACAAAGCAGAGGCGTTAAATAAATTACTTTCCTCTGTGTTCACAAGATGATGCATTTGAGAAAAGACGGTTCGACACAGTGCTGACAGTCTGACACAAATTATGTTCTCAGAAGAGTCTATTAGGAATATACTGTCAAAGATGAAAGGTTCAGAAGAGCCTGGGTTAGGTAGTAGGCAGCTACCAAACAGGGAGGTACTACCGCCTGGGAAGATATTGGAAGCATAATGTATTGTCTAATGGTAGACCCTGCTGCCATTGGCATCACCAAGTCCCAGGTTGCTGATCTGTCTTTCTGTCACATTTACACATAATTGCAGGGTCTCAATTGCTTCTCTTACTATTGGCAACACAACATATATATATATATATATATATATATATATATATATATATATATATATATATATATATATATATATATTGTTTCTCACTTTTGTTCTTTTTCTTTAAATGTATTTCTTTATGGTTCTTTATTATTATTATTATTATTATTATTATTATTATTACATTTTCGCCCCCCAGGCCTCGATGTGGGTCAGTGACCTGTGTCCGGGTGGGCTAATCCCCGTAAAAAAAAAAAAAAATTAACGCAGGCCAGCAGCCGAGCTCAGCCAGCCACTGAGAGATTGGCCTGAGGACGCGTTCACCTTCCGCTTGTTGATCACCGCGACATAAACATGACCCGCTCATGCAGTGTTGCTGCATGAATCCACTGCTTAGTACAGATTACTTTGGATGTGTTATTCGTTCGAGAATTCATGTGTATAATCTCCCCAGTGCTATGTATTGGTAGAGCTAGCAAGAGTATGAGGGGTATTATTTTCCTACAGTGACCACCTTTATTTTCTTCCCATATCTTGGTACCATTATTATAGTTCCACGTGTCTTACCCTCGAGCCATGCTACCACAGGTCAGAAGTAAGACAGAAAGTACAGTAAATGTTTTAAGTAGGGCGACAGAGGTTTTCCCACCCCTACATTGGTGCACAGCGGTTTAAATGAGGTTTCTTTCCCGCGCCCCTACATTAGTTGACAATAATATTGAAGCGGAGCCTTCTCAGATGGGTTCCACTGGTCGGGAGGATTGTGGACCCCAGGGCCGACCTGATCATCATCAAACTACTGGGGCCTCAACTGACGTCACCACAGTTGCTGGAGGGTCGGCTTTTTTCACACTTCATTTTTCCAACATTCGCGGCCTGAGATCCAATTTTCCTTCGATTAGCCTCTTTCCCCCGACCTCTTACTACTATCTGAACTTCAACTAACCAAAACAGCTTCACCCAAACCTTTTCAAGTCTCCAACTACAACCTTTATACCTCTCCGTTCTAAGGGAGGTGTACGCGCCAACAGCAACACACGTACACCTACCTATATATAGCTCGACTCATTGTTCTTGAATCCTCTCTATATATCCTCTCAAAATATCTTTTCCAACTATGACTATTTTCCTTTGTTTCCTATACTGTTCTCCTAACTCTACCAACTTTTTAGAACTCTTTGAGTATCTCACTTCTTGCCATGGGTTGTTACTATCTACACACCCCAACACCGATATCTTCTACCCAGGGATTTCAATGTACATCACAGAGAGTGGCTTGGCTCTGCAAGCGATGACCCAGGTGGAGCTGAGGCACTCTCTTTTTTCCTTACTTAATGATCTGGAACAAATAATTAAACACCCTACACGCGTTCCTGATCGACACGATCAACTTACTAACATTCTTGATCTTTGTTTTACCTCTAACCCCTCACACTATTCATACTTTTTACTTTTTTTCTTTTATCCTCTTCGCCACTGATCGGCTTGTTAGCTGCTTGGGCGATCGGTCACGTCTCTGATTACTTTTCCTTTTCATTTATCTTCTTCGCCAAAAGATCGGCTCTCTAGCCGCCTGGGCGATCGATCACTTCTCTGTCACGCACTGTTGGCAAATACTGGGCATGCACGGGCTCCTGAATGTACCTGAACCTGCTCCAGTGTTGGTCAAGTCTTGTCTTGAAAGAGCTCACACTCGGTGCCGTCACAACACTCTCTGGTAGATTGTTCCAAGAGTTTACAACCCTCACTCCGAAAAAGTTTGCCCTCACAGTTTTCTGGACTTGCGGCTTCTTCAATCTTGAGCTGTAACCCCTTGTGGGGCGAGCGTCCGCCAGCTCCAAGTAAGGACACTCAACTGAGTAGTGCCCCCTGAGATGCTTATACACCTCAACTAGGTCCCCCCTTGCCCGTCTGTAGTATAAGCTAGGCAAGTTCAGGCGCTCCAAACTCTCAGGGTAGCTGAGGTGCCGAAGTGCAGGCACCAGTCTGGTGGCCCTCCATTGAACATTTTCAACCAACTGACAGTCCCTAGCATATCTCGGGGATCAGATGGGGTGACAGTACTCCAGATGGGGAAGCACTTCACTCCTGAAGATCGTTTCTGCCCCCTTAGGGTCTCTTGATCACAATCTTATATCTATTGAATCAAACTGGGCACGACCACCTCCCCCACCCCACTCTAAACGTCAACTATGGCACTATCGGAGGGCAAACTGGCAATCCATGCGAGAATTCTTCTCTGACTTTCCTTGGGATAAATGTTGCTTTTCCACTCGGGACGCCTCGGTATATGTTGACAGCATTGCTGGGGTTATACAGGGTGTTATGAGTGCATTTATCCCATCTTCTACCAAAACTTTCACTTTACAATTATGGTTTGATCGCTCCTGTTCTTTTGCATGTAGGGAGAGACATATGTCATATCAAGTGATGAAACTATCTCCTCCTTCCTATTACCCATTCCTCTTTCATTACTTCTAGGTATCGTTGTAAGGCTATTCTTCGTAGTGTACTGACCATGGTCGTACATGTTAGTTAACGTAAAATCAGACGCTTCATATTACGCCCAATAGCCCATAAAACATGTAGCTATAACTTCTTTATTGGGTCCCCCAGTTGAGACATTCATTTTCTCACCACTTCAGAATGCCTAAGGCCTTCGTTTTATCTCAATATAGTACCGAGACTCCGATATTCCTTAGTATCTCATCTCATGTTATGAAATTTGAAATTGCAACTGAATGTGGATAAGTTATGTCAAATTAGATATATCTGATTAAAGATGAGACATTGAAGATCCCTTGCGAGTGATGCTAAGAGCTTCAACTGTATTTACTGTTAGTAAAATTGCCAAATAAGTTTGAGTAGAGTCTGCCAATAGAAGTGACGAAGCCCTAACATCGTCCTTGGGGTATACCTTGAGTTTCCAACGAATGCTGAAGTGAGATCATTTTGATTCCCAATCATCAGAGAATCTGATGTTTGTATTGAAATTATTGTCAGTTTTATATTTTAGAAAGTAATTAATATCCTAAAAAGAATATGTCAGTCTTCTTATCTCCAAGATCTAACGGCAAACTCTCAGTAGACCCTTGTCTGTATTTTTGATGATGTCGTAAGACAGACTTTATCAACTTGTGCATTTGACATAAATTTTAATAAGGTATTCCCTGACAAGCTCAAACTCTGATTAGATTGTAACAATAGATGTAAGAAATTGATCTGACTCATGATGCTGATTTTCATAGCCAAATGCACAGCAACTGATTTAAATGAAGTATATGTTAATGCGTGAATTGCCCGTTTGACATGCCTGAGTTGCCAGGTAACCTCGTATATAAACACCTGAGCGAGGGAGAGAGACACTTTTGTGACACTCCCACATCGTATCTCGGGTATGTAACAAGTGCCTCACGCCCGACATATTAAGGAAATTTAACTCAGTCGAATTTTGCGAATATCAATGTTCATGTTTTAGCAAAGTAAATTCCCATATGCCAAGTAAGAATTAACGTAACGTAAATATCGTCTGTGTCATTGCCAGAAATATGATTGAATGTAATTGAGTTAGAATTTTAAGACACTTTTGTGACACTCCCCACATCGTGTCTACCAGATGTGTTTGGGTATTGCTACGACCATAGGGCTCGAGATTAGAACATAAGAATGGAGGAAACTGCAGCGGGCCTATTGGTTCATACTGGGCGGTTCCATTTACACCCAACCCCTATTGCTCATACTGTATATCCATCCAACCTATGTTTGAAGCTACCCAGCGTATTCGAGTTAATGATGATGTTTGGTAACTTGTTCCATTCATCCACTATATTTCTAAACCAATGTTTACCTATTTCACGCCTAAATCTAAATTTCTCTAATTTAAGGCCATTGTTACGAGTTCGTTCCTGGTTGGATAGTTTGAGTACCTTTGTTATGTCCCCTTTGTTTATCCCTGACTTCCATTTATACACCTCTATCATATCGCCCCTCACTCTACGTCTCTCGAGGGAGTGCAAATTAAGATGCTTTAACCTCTCTGTGTACTCGAGTTTTCTAATGCCCGGAATTAGTCTTGTTATTCTCCTCTTATTTCTTTCTAGGGATTCTATTATAATGACCACGGTCATACACGTCAGTTAACGTAAAATCAGACGATTCATATTACGCTCAATAGCCCACAAAACATGTAGCTATGCTTTCTTTAATTGAGTTCACCATCTGAAGAATTCGTTTTCTCATCGCTTCAGGACGCTTGAGTCCTCCGCTTTCTCTCAATCTTAGAATGCACCCGAGACTTCATTATTCCTTAGTAATGACAGAATTTGTAATTGTGACTGTGGTTGCAATTGATGAGGCAACTTAGATATGTCTGTTTACAGTTGGAACATTCAAGATCCATTGTGAGTGGTGTTGAAAGCTTCAACTGTCCTTATTGTTAGTAAAACGTGTCAAATAAGTGAGTGTCGAGTTTGTCAGTATGAATAGCATATCCTTACAGTGTCCGTGGGGATATCCACGAATTTCCGATTGCTACTGAATTTATATTATTTTGTTGCCCAAACATCAGGGAATCTGATGTTTGTAGTTTAGTTAGTGTCAGTTGTCTATTTTAGAAAGTCATTAATCAACTGAAAAGATTCTGTCAAACTCAAAATTTCCAAGACCTAACGGCTGGTCGCCTGAAGAAACTGTGGTTTGCGGTTTCCGGCCAGTGGAGTTGTCAGTGCGTATGTAACTCCATTTCACCTCTTTCCTGACAAACTCAATCTCTGATTAGATTATAAAAATAGACGTAGGAAAATTAGCCTGACCTGTGACACTGACGGTCACAGCTAGGTGTACAGCGACCAATTTGAATAGAAGGTCTGTTGTTGGTGAGATTGGTCTTTCTGGTAGAGATACGTGGGCCGGAAGTGCCTCAGGCTCGCTATATACGGATGCACGAGGAGAAATCACACTCTCGTGACTTTTCCTCAACGCATCTCCAGGTATGTGAGCGATTGTTTCCCGCCGTCATGTTAAGTCAGTTTAACTTAGTCGATTTTTGTGAATATCAATGTTCATGTTTTAACATAGTGAAATATCCTGTGCCAAATAAGTCGAGTAACGTAAATATCGTCTGTATCGTTGCCAGATGTATGTTTTGTATAGTTGAAGTTAGACATTAACTTTCGTGATTTTTCCTCAACGCATCTCCAGGCACTTTGTGTTGGCACCACTACTGAGGTTCGGTAGACGCCTATGGGCAAGATGGTTCTTGAAGGATGTCTTTAACATGGCAAGACGACAAGATTACCCAGAGAACGCCGTGCGGAGAGAGTCTTCCCCCCCAGGCGCTTCCTTGCCCGCGTGCCTCTGCTCAGCTGGGTACAGTAAACAACTCTCGTCCCTCGTGGACGCACTCTTGTGCGGGTCCATTGATCTTGGCTATATGTATCGAGCAGTATTAATATCTATGGTTGGGGATGACTAGCAGAAATATAGTCATCCCAGGTAAGTATTGAACCCATGAATGTTGGTGTTACCAGCGATATTGTTGACTGTAGGAGGTGAGTTCACCTCCCAGGTGTACCACCACTGAATGAGAGTTACTTTTTTTTACTTTTATCCTCTTCGCCACTGATCGGCTTGTTAGCCGCTTGGGCGATCGGTCACGTCTCTTTTCCTTTATATTCTTCACCAAAAGGTCGGCTCGCTAGCCGCCCGGGCGATCGGTCACGTCTCTGTCACGCACTGTTGGCAAATACTGGGCATGCACCGGCTCCTGAATGTACCTGAACCCGCTCCAGTGTTGGTCAAGTCTTCTCTTGAAAGAGCTCACACTCGGTGCCGTCACAACACTCTCTGGTAGATTGTTCCAAGAGTTTACAACCTCACTCCGAAAAGTTTGCCCTCACGGTTTTCTGGACTTGCGGCTTCTTCAATCTTGAGCTGTGACCCCTTGTGGGGCGAGCGTCCGCCAGCTCCAAGTAAGGACACTCAACTGAGTAGTGCCCCTGAGATGCTTATACACCTCAACTAGGTCCCCCCTTGCCCGTCTGTAGTATAAGCTAGGCAAGTTCAGGCGCTCCAATCTCTCAGGGTAGCTGAGGTGCCGAAGTGCAGGCACCAGTTTGGTGGCCCTCCTTTGAACATTTTCAACCAACTGACAGTCCCTAGCATATCTCGGGGACCAGATGGGGTGACAGTACTCCAGATGGGGAAGCACTTCACTCCTGAAGATCGTCACGAGTGCCATGTTGTTCCTTCCGAACTGACCGGATGTGTTTGATGTTGTTCTAATTGTGGAGTTTGTCAAGTGTGTTATGTATTTATTTATATTGATCATGAAGTAATACCCTGAGTGTATAATGTTATAATCAAGAAATGATCTAATTTACTATTCAAGGTAAAGTCCGACCTAGGTGGTCCAGTTTTGTCTGAGTGAACTTAATTAAAAATTTTTTCACTCCCTGTGTTAATAAATATTAAATTAGTAAATTACGAGTATCACCACTCTATTCCTTTCACACATTGGTTCTCAGAAAATAATATTAGTAACTCACGTGCCTAAACTCGCTACCACGCTACCTAACCATTCCTTGAGATATGTTATATTCTAATAAAAGTCTGGTTGGTGACAGGCTACCGTTGTAAGTATAATAAGTGTTGTACTAAGAATGACATGGTTCCCCAGACTAATCCATGGTTTAGAATATAATAAAACAGAGTACTGTATACTTCAGCAAGGTAAGGACATTGAAATTCAGAAAATATAATACTATATATGAAAAGAAATGAAGAAAAGAACATTGACTTGGAAAATATAAGCAGAGAAATATAGGAGCTACTTATATAAGAACATAAGCAAGAATATAAAGAATATAATAGTATTGAAGAATAATAACAGAAAAGGATAACTCTGAAAGGTAAAATATGAAGTAAGGAAATCACGGTCTTACACTATATCCATTCTGTAATACGGTGACCAGAATTGAACTGCATAATGCAAGTGAGGTCTCACAAACGCAAGATATAGTTTTAGGATGACCTCTCTAGTCTTATAACTAACACTCCTTTGTATGAACCCAAGTACTATATTAGCCTTGTTTCTAGGAAATACAAATTGTTTACTTGGTGTAAGATTCCTTCTTATCATTACTCCTAAATCTTTCTCACATTCGGATTTCTCTATAACATCGTTGCTCATCTGATATCTGGTTTCTCTGTTTACATCTCCTAGACTAAGTACTTTACATTTGTCCACATTGAATTTTATCTGCCATTTTTCAGACCATTCGTGTGCGGGCGGGCGGGTCGTGTTGCGTCTCTGTAACAAAGCGTGTTCGGCATTCGGACCTTCGTTGTTGAGTGGCAGAAATTGGACAGTGACTATATAAGATCATTAAGATCGTCTTATTGATGTGAAAGTGTAAATCGATGTAGGATTTTAAATGCTAGACGTGATTGTATTTTTGAAAACTCAATCTCCACCGAGTTGGAGATACAGCCAGGTCAAGAAGCCTACAACCACAAAATCATTGCCATATGACAAAGCTTTTATTTTATTTTTTTACGGAGTTGTGGTCACGGCTGTGATAAAGGCCAACCAGGGAGTGTAGTACTGTGCCTTTAGTTAAATCAGTTCATAGTGTCATCAGTGACCGCGGATGAGGTTGTAAATAACTTAAAGTGAATACAAATTGGCAAGCAAGCTGGAAAGGCACCAGGGCGACGGGAGGGGGCAGAGAGTAATGCAGGATCAGAACAGGTTCTATAGCTGCAGCAGCTAGGGACTCTGAAGAAGTGTGTCGAAGAAATGAAAATTAACGGACCTACTGTTAGGGGAGAGGAGGAACAACGGGAACGTTTCCAGCGCAGGAACAATGTAATAGTTTTTGGAGTCCCTGAGAGCCAGGCGGAGGGAACTGAGAGTAAGATAACACACGATAAGATGCAGTTTAAGAATATTTGTACAGAGATGCCATCAACCCCTCAGGATGTGAGGAGGCTGAGACAAGAGCCTCGCCCCCTCAGGATCACACTAGTGAGTGAGGAGGAGAAATGGGAGGTTATTCGGCAGGCAAAAAACTTAGCAAGTAGCGAGGCATTTCAGAGTGTATTTATTCACCCAGATCGCACGGTAATGCAGAGGGAACAGCACAGGAAGCTCTTGCAGGGCCTGAAGCAGAGAAGGGAGGAGTCGAGGAGGAGCGGGGACGGGTGTACATGGTGTCATGATCGTAATGAGGGCTTGCCTGAAAACCAAGGATTCATATTACGCTTAAACGTCCGCAAAACCTTCTGAGTCCCCCAGTGGAAACGTCCTCCGTTTACTCTGTTTCTTTGATGACGTCATCGAGATATCGTCTTTGTCTGAAGGGAACCTTTTGAATCTGATCCTCAGGTTTGTAGCAAGGCGCTGTATGTTGGGACCTGTTGCCATCCAACCTTTTGTAATCAATTTAATTCTTGCTTTTGATAGCTCAGTAAGAGCATTGTTTGTGAAGATAATAGTAGGGAATGAAACTGAGTTCGTAGTCTCAGTTTCAAACGTCAGAGTGTACAGTAAAGTAATTCAGCTAAATAGTTAAGTAGGTGGAATCCACGACCTAGTTTGAGTGAGGGTGCGGCGGGCATTTCAACGGTTAGTAAGTGCCTTGTTCCCCCCTCACCCACACAGGTGGGTCTTTCCACTCCGTGTTGTAATTCGCCATTCTTTAAGTGATTTGACCTAATTAATAGTTGATTGTGCAAGTGTTACAGTAACGTAGTTGATGTGCTTAGAGTGAAGTAATGTTTACGTCCTTAACGTCCCTTTGTAACGTGATGTCGTTATCACCAGTTAGTAAGTGCTTTGTCCCCCCCTCACCCACACAGGTCCCTAACGCAGCCTAGGCCGTGTCTGTAGCGTGGATGTTGCATCCACTAGTCTGGAGAGATGTGTGAGGTCCAGTAGGATCAGTTATCTCCGTGGGTCCCGACCGTCAGAAGCTCCAGTACCACTTATGGGAGCCATAGCTGGCTCGTCTGACCCTAACGCTCGGCCCGCGAGGTGACCCCGGATCACCTTGCCACAAATAACTATCAGCCCCCATCATTGGTGGATGAGTGTCTAGCTCAATAGGGTTATTTGTGTGGTTGTGTTATTCCATTGGGATCTTCAGAGTTCGTTGGAAAGCGCCCCGTGGTGGCGGGACCCCATGGCGGTCGCTTGAGTATCACTCCTGGCGATTGAGTGCTATAGTGGCAGTTGCCCCTGGTTTTAATGGTGCTAAGGTGATATAAGAGTTTGTGTGTTATTGTGTATGTCCACCCAGTAGTGGTGTGAATATTTTGAGTCTGAGGGCATGGTACCAGGAGTTCGTCTTTTGGTACATATAATTTTATCCTACATCCATTTTAATATCTGAATAAATATTGTATTTGTATATTGTGTCCATTATTTACCTACAATATCCACCGTTATTTCTTCCCTATTGCTTGATACTATAATTACATGTACCCATGGGCCTACCTCTCACGTCGCGCTACCAAAGATTGAAGTATTGAAGTAAAAGTTGTCATAAGAGGCGCAGGGTTGTATTCAGGGAGAGAGTGGTGGAAGCAAGTGTGCCGACACAGGGCCGGGGGACAGCAACGCACCCTCCACCCGCTTTAACCCTCACCCGGGAGGTGGCACCAGCTCAGCCTATCAGCCGGGAGGAGGCGAGCACCTTGTAAACAATGACATTTCTAAGCAACACCCTGCAAAATACAGTATTGCTGGATATGACTCATTTACGAACCTTTCTCAAGAAACTTGCAAGAGGAGTGTGGTTATCTATGCTAGGCAAGACCTTAGAGCCAGTCAGGCCGAGGGTACAGGAAGAGGATGTTTTTGAAGAGTCCAAGTGGTGTAAAATTAAACTAAAGGGAAGGGACTTATTTTTTGTCGGGTGTATCTACAGATCCCCAAACTGTGGCCTACTAAATCGAAGAAACTTAAGAGCCTCAGTAGACAACGCGGCGATGCTCAGCCCTAGCCACCTCCTTATCATGGGGGACTTTAACTATGGCGACTTCGACTGGAGAAACGAGTTCACCCCAAATGACTTGAATAACCCTGCTACTCCTTTTGCAGAAACTCTGAGAGATAATTTTCTGTTCCAACATATT
Source organism: Homarus americanus (assembly GCF_018991925.1). Lineage (NCBI taxonomy): Eukaryota > Metazoa > Arthropoda > Malacostraca > Decapoda > Nephropidae > Homarus > Homarus americanus. The sequence goes on along the minus strand of NW_024711292.1, from coordinate 7,971,896 downwards.
AAGAGACCCGACACATTACAGAGGGGAGCAAACACCCAAGCCACTAGACCTCATCATAACAAACGAGGAGGGTATGGTTGCCAAACTGGAACACCTTGCCCAGTTGGCACTGTTAGATGTTCTGGGTAATAAGTTCTATATAGGAGAGAACACAAACACCTGTATAGTTTTGTAGGTTCGGTTTACTGGATAAGGGTATGTACACAGAGGTGGGTAGCACTGCTCTAGCTAAGGTCCTGGTCAACTACCATAGACGACGTATGGCAAGTGATACATTAGCAGCTTCCATACGTCGCCAGGCACATTAATTAAGCGTGTGGGATATGGTAATAACATTGCCACACGCTGCTAGCTAGGCTGAATAAATATAAATGGAGCACATACATAATATACATACATAATACATAATCCAGCATACATAATATACATACACCTCCCTCCCCCCTATACGCTCATAGCAAAGTCTTGAGCGGACCTCTTCTTCTGGATCCGTTCTGAGCGTCGAGGGTCTTCATCACTGGGAAGGGTGTGGGACTCAACACTGGTGGCGGGGCCAGCAGAAGGCAGTGTTACGGGGCGGAGAAAACGGCGGTTCCTCCACCACACGCGACCACTGGGTAACCGCACCTGGTAGTCCCGTGACCTGCCGAGACCCATGACTACGCCTACTTTGTCCCAACGCAGGGAGGTCGGGTCCTGAACACGGACTTGGGTACCGACACTCAACCTGGGGAGAGAACGGGCGTGGTCGTTGTAGCGGGCGACGACGTCCTGAACACGTTCGGCGGCTCGGCGATCACAATCCTCTGTCTTAGCCTGCCACTCCTTGGAGAAGGATTGAGGGTGAGCAGGGACACAAGAACGAAGGGGGCGTCCATACAAGACCTGGGCAGGGGAGCGTCCGGTGTAGTTGGGTGTGTTGCGGAGTTCAAGAAGACCCCGGTCGAAGGCCTCGCAGTCAATGTTCCCAGAAGGGGCCACCTTAAGGATGAGGTGCTTCAGGGATTTGACAGCAGCCTCAGCGTGGCCGTTGGACTGCGGGTAATGGGGCGATGACAACGCATGCCGGACTCCCCATCGGTCAAGGAACGCAGCAAAGTCCCGGCTTGTGAACTGAGGCCCTCCGTCGGTTCGCAGGCGTACAGGAACGCCCACGTCACGGAAGTAGTGGCGGAACTTGCTGATGGTGGCGGCAGACGTCGTGTCATTACCGCCCTTGATGACAACCGGCCAACCAGAGAGACGGTCGACGATAACCAGGAAGGACTTTCCTGACACACAGAAAAAGTCGGCCGACACAGACTCAAAGGGGCGGGTGGGGTTGTCGTCACTCATGAAGGGTACCTGCTGCTGGCTGGGTTGTAATACGTGGCGGGGCTTACACACCTGGACAGCATTGGAGATGTCGGGGTCGATGCCAGGCCGGAACGCAGTCTGTCGTGCACGCCGTTTGGTGGCCTCGGCTCCACAGTGACTGTCGTGGAGGCGAGCCAAGGCGTGGGGACGTGATGCAGCAGGGACAACTACCGAAGGAGAGGTGTCACTGGCCAGAGGTAGGGGTAGGGCGGCAGCAGGGTAGTTGCTGCTCCCTTCGTGCACCCTGTTGGCGTAATTTACCTCGAGAATCGGTGTTGGGAAGTCCTGGGAGATGATGGCCAACTCTTGACAATGTCTGTAGGACAGCAAGGGAGTCGGGACACCATTATGCACGTCAATCCAGGCCTGACACGACCTGTTGCCAAAGGTGACATGTGCATAGAGTGAACCCAGGGCTGGGGCCATCTGTGAACCATCTGCCATAAAGCGGAGGTCCTCGGGAGGCGGTCCTAGATCGCTTGGAGAGAGCCCCAAGCATCGCAAATGCTGGGGACCGATGACTGTAGCATCAGCGCCGGTGTCGGGCAACATCTGAAGACGGGATGACACACCGCCGTAGGTCACGATGACGCTGATGTACTGGGGGACTTTGGTCCTGGGATGCGAGGAGTACACCCTCCTAAAATGGGTCGGGCTTTGTCCAGGGTCGTCGTGCCTCTGATTTGGCGACTGTGGGCGGCCCTCACTGGTAGAAGGGCGCCGAAGCTTCCGCCGACGCTGTCCCTTGGGTTCGTGGGTAGGGCAACACTTGTCATAGTGGCCCAGACGACCGCACACATTGCACTGTACGTACTTAGCTGGGCACCGCACTGTGAGCGACCAGTGGCCCATACGGTCACAACTGTTGCAGGTCGACTGAGCAGCTGGACATACCTGTGTTCCGTGCTGCTTACCACAGTTGTTACAAAATGAACCGGGCGTGGACGTGGTGGGCGAAGGCGTAGGAGCAGACTTCTTGTCCTTCTTGTACCGGGACACAGCGCGTACAGCTGTAGGTGGAGCTCGGATGGCAGAAAAACACCCTGGCAGCCCTATAGGAGCGATATATCGTCAACACATCCTGAAGAGAAGAGGAAGAGTCGAGGAGGTGAGGCGTTGGACCAGTTCCTCGTCCCAACACCCACTCAGATCACCTGTTTAACTGGGCTCCCCCACTGCTGGTGGTGGCCTAAACATATATCTTCCTGCCTCTCTCCGGGAGGCTCTCTTAAGACGTACATAAAAAGGTCAAAAGACTCCACCTCTCCATCTGCAGCCAAACACCCTTTCTCAAGTAGGAGCCATTCCTAAGGTCTTTTGATGCCGTTGTAGAACGTCCAGTACTCTCCTCTACAGACAGCGAAGAGGTTGGGGGTACTGCAACGTATGTTCTAAGACACGCTGAACTTCCAAGGACAGGCACATACAGCTGGATGAGTTGTTTAGGCTGTGACAAATGGAGATCCACCATTGTAGCATAATCAGCCTGGCCTGCTGCCATTCGCGAAAAGTCTGAAATTTACATCAGGCTCCAAGATGGGCGTGCTTGAGCTGCTTAGGTGGGGCTGGGGGCGAAGGGAGCATGGATGAGGATTCAAACTCATTCGGAAAATGAGGCAGTGTTAGGAGCCAGGGCTTGGTTAACAGTGAGGCGAGATATCAAGGCTTCCAAACTGCATGTCTTCCATTCTCCGTTGGTGGTCTCTGTTCTGCCTCTGCTTGCCTTCTCTAAAGCCATCCGCCAAAACGCCCAGAGCTTAACCCTCGCGCTCTCTCATCTCATAAACTTCATTAAGGCAATTATCTCTGGAGATAATGAATGGTGAGGCGCGATGTTGTGAGCTTGGGTGTCATGGTCGTGCCCTGTCACCATCTCTGGGGGACTATCATCCCACACCATCCAGGCGCTGGGTCCAATACACGAAGGCATGAGATATAACTACTTTATGTCTGGTACTGTGCTCAAATCAGTGTTGACCGTCAGCCCGGTCAGACAACAAGATTTCTAGACAAAAATTTAATTAAATACACAGATAAGTAGGTTATATATATAAATATATATAAGTTCACATGGCCGGGGCAAAGTGTTAGTACATGTATGTGTGTGTCCCACGCAAGGAGAAAGGTCTCGGCCTCTGTTGTGAGGGGGGGGTGGAAAGTGGCGCTGTGAGGAGGGGGTGGAGATAGGAGTCGCCAGTCGTCAGCCTGCCAGAGGAGGGTGCGCTGAGCTCACACCCCTGACAAATGCCTACAGAACATGCCGTATACCTTGGAAATCCGTTCGAACAAGGTCACACATGAATGCGCGAAACACACAATGCACTAAACACTTCACAGAAAAATCACTGTCACCGACACTGCTCAAAGTTGCGAAATCTTCTCGAGGATGACGCGGGTTGAATCGTGTGCGCGATCCATCAGCCGGTTTTCCACAAACTTGCACCAATCACTCGTAATAATCCAGTAAAACCACGCACTGCGCCATGTTAGATGTCTGCAATGTCGACATACAGGAGAGAACAAACACCTGTATAGTTTTGTAGGTCTGGCTTACTGATGGCGTATGCTAATAGAGGTGGGCAGCACTGCTCCCTACAGCTGCTGTCCGGTCAACCACCATAGACACGGCGTAAGGGTGATACATGTAGCCCATGTCGCCAAAATATTAATTGCTGTGATATGGTATTTAACATTACACACGCTGCTAGCTAGGCTGAATAAATATAAATGGAGTACATACATAATATATACATACATAATATAATCCAGCATATGATAATATATATAAAATTCCAGTCACCATATAGTGTTGTCATTCAGATTTAACTGTAACCTAGTTCAAGATAAGGCCAGGTCAAGGTGCAAATATTACAGGGGAATATACAACGGGATGAGGTAAGAGATGAGAGGTATCCACTGGCCTGACTCATTAAGGCACAAGAACGCAGACACTACACTGAATATCATAACTAGTAAAGTGACCCATTTGATCAATAAATATATACCCAAGACCAAACCAAGTACCTCTACGAATACGAGGGGATCCCTACACATGAACCATGCGGCGGTCGATAAAGTTAAGAAGAACACCCAGAATTTCAAGACGTGGGTTGGGTCAAATGATGAGCAGGACAGGAGGATGTATGCACGATCCAGAAACCAAGCAAAGACAAAATGTAGAAGGGCTGAAAAGGAGTTCCAGAGGCTGGTTGCAAGGAGGCAAGTCAAACCCAAAGGCGTTTTACCGCGATGCAAAGACGAAATTAAAAAAGCGCATAGGAGTATCAGACCTGAGGCTTGAAGATGGTAGTGCAGATTATGACCAGGATGCTGAGGCATTGAACAGCTTTTTCCTCGGTGTTCACAAGAGAGGATGCGATTAACCTTCCTGCGATTGAGGACAGACGGTTCGACACAGCACTGACCCACATTGTGCTCACGAAGAGGGTATAGAAATAAACTGTTAAAGGTCCATAAGAGTCCCGGCCCTGACATGGTGCATCCTAGAGTGCTAAAAGAGTTGAGAAACGTGCTTGACGAGCCCCTGAAGATCCTGTTTTATAAATGCCTGGATGAACAAAAGGTCCCCAGTGAATGGAAAAGGCTTATGTGAGTCCTATCTTCAAGAAGGGCGATCGTCACTCCACGAACAACTATAGACCGGTGAGCCTGACCAGCATAATATGTAAAGTATTTGAGAGTATTATCAGAGATGCCGCGATGGAACATCTACTACGAAACAACCTTGTAAAGGATTGCCAACACGGTTTTATGCCGTGGTGCTACTGCTTAACAATTGCTGAAGGTATTAGATATTTGGACCCATATTCTGGAACGGGGTGATAATATCGACAATATTTACCTAGATTTTGCCAAGGCTTTCGACAGTGTATCCCACGAAAGACTGAAAATCAAACTGGAAGGGTACGGAATTCGGAGAATTTCCTAGCGTGGATAGAAGACTTTCTACGTGACCGCAAGCAGTGTGTGGTGATTAATGGCACGAAATCATCATCCATACCTGTCACAACGGGTACCACAGAGCGTGTATTGACCTGCTGTTGTTTGTTTGTTTCATAATGACGTGCCTGACGTTCTACATCTCCATACAAAGTTTGCCGATGACGCCAAGTTATTTGGGAAATAAACCAAGGACTGTGAAGAGCTGCAGAAAGACCTCTGTGGCTCCAAGAATGGTCGAAGAAATGGCTGCTGAGATTCAATGTCACAATGTGTAAATATAGTCCCAAAACACGGAGACTGAAGTGTGAACTTGACAATGTCAAGTTCTCGGATGAGAAGAAAAATCAGGTAAATAAATTATTGAGTCTTAGAAGAAGGTCGTTCAGATATCTAGCCGGTCCGTCCCCGTAACGATCTTCAGGAGGAAGTGAGTGCATCCCATCTGGAGTTCTGTCACCCCGTCTGGTCCCCGAGATATGAGGACTGTCTGTTGGTTGAAAATGTTCAATGGAGGGCCACTAGACTGGTGCCTGCCTTCGGCACCTCAGCTACCCTGAGAGATTGAGCGCCTGAACTTGCTCATTATACTACAAACGGGCAAGGTGACTTAATTGAGGTGTATAAGCATCTCAAGGCACTATTCAGTCGAGTGTCCTTACTGAGCTGGCGGACGCTCGCCCCACAATGGGTCACAGCTCAAGATTGAAGAAGCTGCAAGTCCAGAAACCGTGAGGGCAAACGTTTTCGGAGTGAGAGTTGTGAACTCTTGGAACAATCTACCAGAAAGTGTTGTGACGGCACCGAGTGTGAGCTCTTCGTCAAGACTTGACCAACACTGGAGCAGGTTCAGGCACATTCAGGAACCGGTGCATGCCCAATACTTGCCAACAGTGCGTAACAGAGACGTGACCGATCGCCCAAGTGATTAACGAGCCTATCTTTTGGTGAAAAGGATAACAGAAAAAGAAGAGTAATCAGAGACGTGACCGATCGCCCAAGCGGCTAATGAGCCGGTCAGTGGCAAAGAGGATAAAAAAAGGAGAGTATTATTTGACATAATAGTTGACAGGCATGATTTAACACCCAAATATATTTTCGTTTTCTTTTATTTCATCGTAAAGCATTGTTGGGGCAACTTAATTAATATCAATTGAGAGCGAAGTATAATTAAGGAACTGAAGAATAAAAGGTAGATAGATAAATAGATATCTCGTCAGAAACATTGGAATTTAGATTTTGTATTTGAAAGTCTGGGTAATCTTGCATATAAAGGGAGTAAAATCACTAACGCAGTTGTTGTAATTCGGCGATACTGAAAAATGCTACAATATACAATTTATCGTTCATAAAATGAACCGAACTAACCTACCTTACTTCAGTGATATACATAAATAATGTTTAAATGAAGTTCAAATTTAGGTAGGGTAGGTTACGTTACGATAAATTATACAATGTAGTGTTACGAATCGTAAATTACGATCCACCTTTCGCCGCTTATCAGCTTCTAAAGGTGGTTACCGTGTAAAATAAAGGTAGACAATTAAAATTCTTTATTTTTATTTTTTTACTATGAAACACATATTATTATTATTATTAACATTAAAAAAACAAAACAAATTCTCTGCGTTCACCCTACCGAAAACTATGGACTTCGGGGCCCTTTGGCCCTGGAGGCCCCTTGGCACTGTGCCTATTGGGTAATCTGGCTCTGGGTGAGATGTTATAATATAACGCCACGCCTCAAGAACTAAGGTCCTGTAGGAGTATTCTAGATCATATCACATACAAGACATCAAACATTCAACTTAAGAGACATGATACCGCGACCGACACCGTGGAACACTTGTAGTATAGATGATTTCCATGCGATAAATAGAGACCTACAGTATATAATTTCTTAACTTTTTGAAGAGTACATTACGTAACACACATACCTTAATATACTGTATTTATTCATTTCACGTAAACACTTCGGAAAAATAAAGTTGTCATTTCTATAAGAAGAACGAAATTTCACAATCGGTAACCTTTTTTTCTTACTATAAAAGTCATGGGCAACAGGTGCTCCTTCTCCCACGTGTAGTCGTCTTGTCGACCAGTACAGTACCACCTCAAACAGCTGCAGACCTCGGTAGAAGGTAGGTAATAATACTGATTATATCCTAATTAATTGCTTAGACTAGTAGTGCTACATTATTACAGTAGCATATGCATGATAACATCATTGATATGAGTTATGTGATGCTGTTTACTGATCTTTAAAAATTATTTCAGGGATTTGATATCAAGACAACAATACAGAACCTTTTGTAGCATGTCAGTTCACGTACTGTACATTGTAGTTGATCATATACTGTATTACTGGTACGCTAATCTAACCTCAATGTCAATGAATGGACGGCCCCACCACTGCACTTTAGTAAAATTTAGTTGTATATGGGCAGGTGCACTGAATGGGTGGCTGCATGATACACTGTGTACAGACTTGACGAATCTTGTATTCCCTTGAAATCTACACTCTCCTGAGAGCATAAGATCACGGTATTTTTAGTGGGGGCACAAGAACCTCACATGGCCGGCGTTTATAATAAGTTTAAAATGTTATCGGTATCTAAATTTGAATATTTTTTGAAGTGACGAATTTATTAATATCAATTTGATAGATTTGGGCAAAAAAAACTGCTGGTTCGGGTAAATTTGTGTAGAAACATTGAGAATATGATTATTTTGAGTGAATTCAAGTTTAAAAGTAAACACCGTTACTGCCCCAGTGATAGACCTGGTGCCTCAGTGACCGGATCTCATTTCACCTCAGTCGCCACATAAAAATACGCGAGAAATACGCAGGAACTCTTCATCTTGATCCAACTTATGTAAAGCAAGTACTGTTAGAATGAAAGGGAATCCCTTTTTGGCAAAAAAGTCTGTTGCATTTTACTTTTTTACCTTTATCCTCTTCACCACTGATCGGCTCGTTAGCCACTTGGGCGATCGGTCACGTCTCTGTTACTTTTCTTTTTCTTTTATCCTCTTCACCAAATGATTGGCTCGTTAGCCGCTTGGGCGATCGGTCACGTCTCTGTCACGCACTGTTGGCAAGTACTGGGCATGCACCAGCTCCTGAATGTACTGTACCTGAACCTGCATCCAGTGTTGGTCAAGTCTGGTCTTGAAAGAGCTCAACTCGGTGCCGTCACAACACTTTCTGGTAGATTGTTCCAAGAGTTCACAACTCTCACTCCGAAAAAGTTTGCCCTCACAGTTTTCTGGACTTGTGGCTTCTTCAATCTTGAGCTGTGACCCCTTGTAAATTCATCAGCAATTTTCCCTACTTATCGAAACACAATATATATATATATATATATATATATATATATATATATATATATATATATATATATATATATATATATATATTATTACGAGTTGGGGATTTAGAATATAGTTAAAAGTCTACAGATCCCAACAGGCAACAACAACAAAAAACAAGACAATCGGACTATAAAGGGTAGACAAAGGATGCGAGCTTTTGTTGGGTATAACAAAGTACCATAAATTCCTTAACAAAATATTCAGCTATCTATAATTTACCAACCATACTTAACCTAAACATTAACAGTATATACATATTTATACAACATACAATAATTTGAAGCAAGTGGACGTGGGAGGCAATATAAGATTACAAATACTTAAGTGCGGAGCTGAGATGGCTGACGAGTATGGCTGAGTATTGTAGAAGACGGTAGGTAGGTAGTCACTGTGCCGTAGGTTTAGAGGATAGGTGATCCTGTGGTCACTTCCCAGAGTGTAGTGCTCTCTCCTCAAACTCGAGCTGACAAAGAAGACTTGGAGGAAGTGACGCAACAACCAGGATATGGAGAAGGAAACCCGGAGTGGTAACTAAGACGAGTCATACTCGTGTCTCGTCCCTAGATGGCGTTGCTCGTGGTGCTGGGTAGGTAGATCAGGGCAATAGATGGCGTGGTTCGTAGTGCTGGGTAGGTAGATCATGACAATTGGTGGAGGGGTTCGTAACAATATTTATATATATTTGATGTAGATCCACACTGAAAACATAGATAAGATAAATCTTGATAAAATCACACAGGGAAAATTGTTTCCCTTTCCCCTGTGTGATTTTATCAATATATATATATATATATATATATATATATATATATATATATATATATATATATATATATATATATATATATATATATATATATATATATATATATATATTACTGTATATGCAAGTAAATCACTGCAGGTGCGCGTGATCCAAGTATATGCGGATAACCACAAGGAAACAAGAAAACACAGAAATTTTAATGATATATATATATATATATATATATATATATATATATATATATATATATATATATATATATATATATATATATATATATTAGCATGAAATAGCAAAATTATTCCCAAAGAAGGTTAGGTAAGATTAAATTAGATTAAGTTTTCTATGAAAAATTTCATATACATGTATTTCAACGACCTTCATGATTGTTTATTACCAGTCAAAAGTTAACGCTAATCAGCAATTACCCCTAGTTACCCCTTGTGGTTATCAGCATATATATATATATATATATATATATATATATATATATATATATATATATATATATATATATATATATATATATATATATATATATATATATATATATATATATATATATATACACCATGGAAAGTGAAAGTTATTTAACGAATTACAAGCTAAAATGTTATCTCCAATATAAGACACAATATTATTATACTTGAACGTGATAGCTCTCAGTTTAATATGTGGAGTTTTTCTTATCTCACTCTATGTTGATATCGCACTGCGCTTCAACATCAAAGGCCTCGTACCGTACACTCGTATTTACACTAGTCATCAATATACATAAATAAAATTGATTTCCCTATACTTGATAGTACAGTAAACCATTTCAATAATAAAAGAATGAACAAGATATTAAAGTACGTATTATAGTAGCAGGTGCCTGTGGAGGCGTTATCAGTGCTCCCACCTGACAAAATTCTCACTGCTATCTCATCGGTAGTGAGTAAACTTGTTATATTACGGGGGTACGGTGCTTCAAATGCCGAGGACTTAAGCAATCGTCCATTAGGTCCGTACAACAAATAGCTATTGAAAATTCCTATTAACGTAAGTCAAAATCACATGGTCTAGCATACAAGAGATAAGACTGATTACTTTAGGGGTTACGGGATGATAATATGGTTATATTGGGGAAATTCAGTGAATCGTGAAGTTTCCTCACAATACTAGGTGGGTACAATCAATGGTTCTGAGACTGTAGAAAAATAGTTCACTCCAGTGGGCAAAGGCGTTCATTCCGGAGCCGTAGATAGATATCTATCTAGGGCTCTGGTTCACTCTCTAAAGTGGCGCCGCCAAGCAGCCGGAAAGTAAACAAAATACTCATAATTACCAGGCAAGGAATAAAGGGAAGAAGCCGAAGAATTCGGCGAAATCACGTTATTCTATTATTTTTAGAGGAACAGAGATCTGTTTTCCTTTCGATTTCCAAACGATAAATAGAGGTGAGTCATACACCTACTGCTGTCAATGTAGACTGTTGGATGAAATGACTTTCTGGATGATATGTTTTTTTCCTGTATATTTCAATATGTTTTTAATGGATTTCATATTCATTACTTGAGCAAATTCACGAAAACCCTACGAACCGAAGCCAAATTGTTTGGTAAATCAAAGAGCACCGTCCTCATATCTGAGGGTTGGCGACAACAGTCATCCACTGTAAAGGCGGCGGCACACTGGGCACTTTCCTCCAAAAATGTTTGGCAAACACGGTCCGGCCAGAAAAACAAAGAGACGTTTTGCGTCACACTGGGATGTTTTGTTGGCGCGTCTGCCCAATGCAATGAAAACAACAACAAAGCGTCAAGAGGAGACTCGCCACGGATCCCGTAACTACAGTTGAGGCCTTGCAGGATTGCGCTATAGTACAGTACTTCAATTGCTGAAGCAAGTGAGGCGTCTGCAAAAGCTAAAGAAAAGACTAAACAAGTCGACTTGTGAAAGAGACCTAGGGGTACTTGTAAGCCCGTTAATGTTCGAAATAAGGCAAACAGAGCATAAGGTTTTATATCCAGAAGTGTAAGTAGGTGCGGAGGTCATATTGCAGTTATATCTTGCACTAGTGAGGCCGCACCTCGATTATGCTGTCGGTGCAGTGAAGAATGACAAAAATGATTCCGGGACCTAAAAATCTTCCCTATCTAGATAGATTAAAGAAACTAAACTTGCATTCCCTAGAAAGACGAAGAGTGCGGGAGATATGATAGAAGTACTTAAGTGGGTGAAAGGAATCGATAAAGGAGATATAGATAAAGTTCTTATAATATCCGAGCAGGATAGGACTCGTAGCAACGGATTTAAGTTGGATAAATTTAGGTTTAGGAGGGAGATAGGAAGAAACTGGTTCACAAATAGGGTGTTAGATGAGTGGAACAAGCTTAGCAAGTTTGTAGTAAGTGCTGGAACGCTGGAAAGTTTTAAAAGTAGGCTAGATAGATCCATGGACGATAGAGAGTGGTTGTAACTCTTGACAGGAGCTGCCATGCAGACCAACCGATCTATTGCAGACTCCTTATTTTTTTCTTATGTTGTGAAGTTTCTTTAAAAGTGGCGGCGGCTGGCTTGTCAAAGAAGACCCTGAATAATGATTTAATTATACTAAAGAAATTTTAAAGTGACAAATAAATAGAAATATGTCACCGTTTATGTGTTATATTTTAAATTATTATTGTTTCATGGTTTATTTAAAATTTTACTTGAAATTATATGAAGCTCATTTGAGCATAATCCGGCCAGCAAAGATCCCAGCCAAACCGTTGTCCATTTCTAGCAACAGCAGAAATCCTGCTGCTTGCTGGACCGTCAGGCCAAAGGCCAGCAAAACTGGCGACGTGTTTAGGAGGAAAGTGCCCAGTGTGCCGCCGCATTACGTTCTCGGGTTGTTTTTACCATCCCTCTTAACATATGGCATCTCTCTGGGGACCCCTTTTTATTTTCATTCATCCATCTCAGTCTCTGTATGGTAAAAACACGCAAAAAATGAACCAATCCGAGCCTAACGAAATCCAGAGTTGTAAGGTAACTAAATAAATTTACTTGAGTACTATACTCAAGTAACATTTTAGTATTTACTTTTTAAAAGTATTTATTTTTTTAGTATTTTTACTTTTACTTAATTATGGTTTTCTAATACTTTACTCCAGTACAATTGAAATTTTTATTTTTTTTACATGCCCCAAACAAAGAGTTTTAATGTCTGTGGCAATAATTTCAATAAATTAATTAATTGTTAACGATAGTAAAAGAGTTGTGTGGGTGGAGGGTATGTTGTGGGTGTAGTCATGAAGGGTATGGTGTGAGCGTGGAAATACCCCACGCGATCACATACCTGGAGGTCTCATGAGGTGAAGTGGCGTCAGGTCAGGTCTGGTGACAGTGATCATGACAGAGGACTTTTCCTTTGATCTTCTTGTGTCCATTACCATTAGCACCTTTACCACCCACCTCACCTAACCTACATAAGAACATAAGAATTGAGGAAATTGCAGCCGACCTATTGGCCCATACTGGGCAGTCCCATTTAGACCCAACCCCTATGGCTCATATATCCACCCAACCTATGTTTGAAGCTATCCAGCGTATTCGAATTAATGATGATGTTTGGTAACTTGTTCCACTCATAAGAACATAAGAATGGAGGAAACTGCAGCGGGCCTATTGGCCCATACTGGGCAGTCCCATTTACACCTGAACCCCCATTGCTCATATATCCATCCAACCTATGTTTGAAGGTATCCAGCGTATCTGAGTTAATGATGACATTTGGTAACTTGTTCCACCTATCCACTAATCTATTTCCAAACCAATGTTTACCTATTTCGCGCCTAAATCTAAATTTGTCTAATTTAAAACCATTGTTACGAGTTCGCTCCTGGTTGGATAGTCTGATTACCTTTGTAATGTCCCCTTTGTTTAGCCCTGACTTCCATTTATACACCTCGATCATATCGCTCCTCACTCTACGTCTCTCGAGGGAGTGCAAATTAAGAAGCTTTAACCCAGTTCTGTATTCAAGATGCCTAATGTTCGGGATTAGTCTTGTCATTCTCCTCTGAATTCTTTCCAAGGATTATATATCCATTCTGTAATGTGGTGACCAGAATTGAAATATGTAATCCAAGTGGGGTGTCTCATTAAGCGCAAGATATAGTTTCAAGATGACGTAGTTAGTCTTGAAACTAACACTTTGTATGAACCCAAGTAATCTATTAGCCTTGTTTCGAGCAAATACACATTGTTTACTTGGCTTATGATTCCTACTTATCATTACTCCTAAATCTTTCTCGCAGTCGGATTTCTCATTAACATCGTTGTTCATCTGGTTTCCCTGTTTACATCTCCTGTACTGAGTACTTTACATTTGTCCACATTGAATCTCATCTGCCATTTTTCAGACCATTCGAAAAATTTGTTTAGATCTTCCTGTAGTTTTGCGGAGTCATCGTCAGATTTAATTACACGCCCTATTTTAGTGTCATCAGCAAATTTACTTATGTTGCTGTCTACACCGATATCTATGTCGTTTATGTATATAATAAATAATAATGGTCCGAGTATCGAGCCTTGGGGAACTGCACGAGTGACGTTGCTCCAATGGGATTTATTGCCGTAAATGCTCACTCGCTGTTTCCTGTCCTGTAACCACGCCCTAATCCATTTTAGAATATCTCCTTTAATGCCACGAACCTCCACTTTTCTTATTAGTCTTTCGTGGGGAACTCTGTAGAAGGCTTTGATAAAGTCGAGATATACCACATCATAATTGTGCCCCTCGTCCACTGATTAGAAAACAGATGAAAAGAATGTTAATAAATTATTTAGATAAGAACGCCCTCTTGTGAAGTCATGTTGGGAATCATTGATCAACTTGTGCTTCTCCAGGTGGTTTCGAACAGAGTTTGAAATAATTGATTCTAGTAATTTACCTACTATTGATGTTAGACTGATTGGGCGGTAGTTAGAGGATATCTATCTCCTTCTTCAAAATCGGTATTACATTCGCTATCCTGCAGGATTCTCCTGGTACTACATCCGTTTTTAAGGAGAGGTTAAACAAATTTCTAAGGGCATACTAAGCTCTTCCTTACATTCCTTTAATACTCTGGCAAATATCTCATCGGGACCTGGGTGACTTATTAGGCTTTAGTTTGTCTATTTGTTTACTAATATCGTTAACTAGTCACTACCTCTCGCTTAATTTATTTTCTCTTCACTATCTCTGTATAGAGTCGGTGCCTCGGTATCATGTTTAAATTTTGGTCGTGAAACTGTTGAAAATATTTATTCAGATTATTGCTCATTTCTCCGTCCTATCAGTTAGCTCGCCGGTATCTGACTGTATTGATCCAATATTTTCGTGTTTTAGTTTTATACATCGGAAAGAACCTCTTTGGCTTTGACTTTGCCTCCCTGCTACCTTCAGTCTATTATTCCTATTTGCTTTTCTTGTCTCGGTCTTAAACCTAATGGCAATACTCAAAATAACTGGAGGTAAACTTTACCACGATTTATTCTCCTAACATAGCCTTCCTTTGTCCAATAATATTCTTTAAATAATTATTTATCCATTAAGGGTCATTGTTGTTTGATTTGAGTTTTCTGTATGGTATATTCTGCCGTTGTGCATTAAGTAACTCATTATTTAAATTGTTGTGGAACTCACAAACTCAGATCTCGTTATCAGGTCATCCTCAACCGCCAGATCTCCAGGTAAGGTGAGATCGCCCTCTGTGGGTACATTGTGTGAGGTCATGTAATTCACCCCCAAGTGTGATACCCCTTCTCTCAGCTGCCTCTTCAAACTATCAAAGTTTGTCTTTCTGAAATCTGGAACTTTAGTGGAATTTTCCTTATGAATGCCCTGAAATTCTAACTGAATCTAATTTCTTTGTGATCGCTGTTAGTTGTCTGTTCTCTACTCGACATTACTAATGAGGTTTTCTGTTTGATAGAACTAAATCGAGTATATTATTACCCCCGTGAAGTTCGGTTATAAGGCGTTGGCTAAGGAAAAGTCCTGATTGTTTCAAGAAAAACTTGATTCTGAGAGTTACCCGTAAGGTCAATCCAATCTATTTGGCTAAAGTTAAAGTCGCTCAATACTATACAGACTTTGCTATGTATGGAAGCCCTGCGCATTTCATCCCATATAAGTAACTCTATCAAGATTAGGAGGTCTATATATTACTCCTGTGATTAATTTTTCCATACCATCGGTTAATTCTATCCAACTTGTTTCTGTAATCAGTTCAGTTTTAATTTCCGTATTTATTTCACACTTCAGATTATCCCTGACATAGATTGCTACTCCGCCTCCTTTCCTAATCTGCCTATCAGTATGGAATACTTGTAACCTGCAATTTGGTATTCGACAAGTAACTCACGTGAGTCTAAGTTTATCCATGTTTCGGTGAATCTTATTAAATCGATTTTTTCGGTACATACCAACGCCCTGATTTCATCCATTTTGTTTCTCATATTTCTACTGTTTGCGTAGAAGACATTTATGTTAGACGTGTTCTGAGTCCTCTCTTTGTCGCGTTTAGGTTTTAACTCCCTGCCTAATTTAGTTTTGTCATCATTCCTAGCACTATTTCCCTGTAACCTTTCACTTTGTTTACCCGCCTCCGCTGCAGTCTCCTCCACCCCCGTGCTCATACCTGTATGTTTCCCTAGCAGTTTAAAGACTTCGACGTGTTTTCAACTGCCCTCTTGAGAGAGCCAGCCAGGGTTGCCACCCCATCCCTAGGCAGATGTACCCCATCCCTAGCATAAAGGTCCCTTCTGCCGTAAAAGTCCCAGTTGTCAACGAATGGGACCGATATTGATTTGCAATATCTATCAAGACGGCCGTTGACACCAACTGCCCTTGACAACCATTCGATAACTCTCCTTCTAGGCAGGACATCACATATGATAGGGATCTCTCCCTTCACCCTAATACGTCCTACAGCTGTCTTGAACTTATCAAGGAGTTCCTCACTCCGACACCGGCCAATATCATTGCCTCCTGCACTGAGGCAGATAATGGGTTTGTTCCTATTACAGGACAAGATATTGTCCACGCTGTCAACGATATCCTCTCCCCTCTCCTGGCAAACACACCCTCACCCTATTTTTATTTTACAACAAAAGCTCTATTCAGGTACCCTGTCCTTTTCTCTCCAATTATCAAAGGACTAAAAGTTCACTGAGCTGTTGTCGTCAGGTCTCTCCCACCAGTTTGGTCGTCTCTCCTCCTTCCATTCGCCTGTGTTTTCGTCAGATACGGGCTTTCCTTGTCTCGTGTCTTCTTCCTTCATCCTCGCAATCACTTCCTTTAATTTCAAGTTTTCGTCTTTGACCTTCACTAACTCGGCCCTCAGAAGGGCACAGCCCTGCTCCCAAGTAGCACTAGCTACTACTGACAATTAATCCCTTGGAGCTATGTCTACCGTGACCTTTCCTCTAGCGAGGTCAGACCACGTCTTATCCCTCTGTATCCCCAGCTCCCCCATCGAATATCCTCTCTTTTCCTCCACCTTTCCTTAAAAAAAGAAAGAAAAAAGAATGATATTTTTGGAATCAGCAGGAAAATTTTCATTAAAAATATATATGTTTATTTTTTTGGACACGGTACATTAAACCGAAAGACTTAACTGATGTAAAGCTGCAGCTACCACCATCGTTCTTACTGAAAAAAAAACACGAAGGGAGAATATCCATAAAGTAGGCAAATAATTATCTCTTACTGCAAAATAAAAAAATGTTACTTTGACAAATTATCCCTAGATATCTGAAGTTGGACGACAATAACCTAATGACTGTAAATTGTTTTTATTTAATAATTTGGTCTATCGCACTGTATCATGGACGCGCAACAGCTCAATGTGATTTTTACTCGAGTGAGCTATCCTCCTATAGTCTGAGAATCCTTGATACAATGTTTTGTTTTTAGGTATGATTACAGAAGAAGTGCAAAGTTAACTGAGCAAATTTGACTATATAATTTTCTGATATATGAAAATTATTACTGGGTTGTACATTACTTAATTTCGAGTAGAAGTGTATTAAAATGACTTTTGTATTATTTTTGCGCGTATACGAGTACATACCAAATCTTTTAAATATTAGTGTCTGATTAGGCAATAAAACACAACTGATGTTCAATTCATGTTTCTCCGAAACTAAGTATCGTCCACCCAGACCAGTCAACCTATAAACACTTTACATGCGGATATACTGTATTCTTATAACTGTTTACTGTTCCTCTTAGGACGTCATAACCATCTATCACTGCCTTCTTAACTCTCGCACTTGTCTAGCCAGTGGCACGAAAATAGTCTTTGTTGTTGTTATATTGCATTACTACAATTTAACAACTGAGGCAGGGGTTCTCAACCAGGGGGGAATTCCCCAGGGGGAATTCAGGTTTTCAGGGAACTGATTCGGGAGCAAGAGATATGTTCGATGAGAAATCAATCACAGAATTTTGGCCCTTGATGTGCGATTCCTACCCAAAAGTGGCAGAAAGAGCTATCCGTGTATTGCTTCCGTTTGTGTCGACATATTATTGTGAGTCAGGCTTTTCAACTCTGTTGCAAATTAAAACGAAGCAACGTAGTAGATTAGAGGTAAAAAATGACCTGCGTTGTGCCCTTTCAAGCACTCCTCCGCGTATCCCAGAATTGGCGAAGAAAAAACAATCACAGGTTTCTCATTGACTGTAATCTTCATCTGAATAAAATTAATTATAAATTTACAATATCCTGGTATTCTATTGAACTTTTTGTTTATTGCATTATGCTTCAGTTTGGTCTGTTAAGTAATTCATTATAAATAAAAAACAACTATTTTACTTTTATTCAAGTTTTATAAATCCATCAACATTTCCAATTGGCATTTAATTTGTAAAACTCCACTATAAAAATAATCCATGTAAAATTGTAAATGTATATGTACTAATATGGAAAAAATAAAGGATTTTCAGTATTATATGCATATTATTTGGAATGCACTTTTTGAGGCAGACAATCTTGGAAAGGAGGGGGGAATGACATTCTGACATATGGTGAAAGGGGTGCATGGGGCAACAAGGTTGAGAACCACTGAACTAAGGTATTTAAGTGCGTAGATGAGGTTAGAACTGTGGATACACTAGTCAACAACAATGAAATCCAAGAAAATATTCCTCCAAGCATTTAAATATGTTATTCGTGTTTTGTAAATTCAGATTCTTGACAACCACCATGCAAACTCCGCCATATGAATTAATTATTTTGGCTACATTAATAAAATCTAATTGAATTTTAAAAAATAAAACTTTCTGTTGTAATGAGCATCATCACCAGTTACCCATTAGTTGAAAGAATGAGTTTCATTGGATAACTTGAAAGGCGGATGCATCAGTTAAAAGTGAAGTGTTAGGTAAAAATGAAGTGCCAGACGTACGACTCATTCGGACAGTGGCGAACAGCGGTCGGTTGGCGTTGCTTCACAGTCAGCCTCAGTTGAAGTCAGTTCTGCTTAGATGATGGACATGCATTCCAATGACACGTACGTGCTTATACAGTATGTTTGGTATTACGAAAATCATATTATTTTAATACAGTTTTATGAGTGTTACCCTAAGGTTAGGATTTTGTGCCGATATTATATTAATACAGTTTCGTGAGTGTTACCTTAAGGTCAGGATGTTGTGAGTGTTACCCTTAGGTTACAGTATATATTTTTTTTACTTTAGGACATAGCGCGCCCGAAACTTCTAAACATTTAGATCTCCCCATTCTGAGCCTTTTAAACCCCATATATAACAGGCGGAAATGGAAAATAGCGACACAATTGAATTTAAATGATTTTGCGTAGTTTTAAGTCTTCGTCTGAAATGTTATCATTGGTAAACAACCCTGTGAGAGGTTGGAGTCATAGACCACGTTCTTTGTAGACTTTATTCTAACAGCGTCAGCTGGTGACTGGCAACCGGGCGCTGCCAAAGACAACCCCCCCATCTCAACATGGGAAAACATATCGTACGATGGTACAATCTTACGTCTCCCCCCCCCCAAGTTAAAAGGAAATGACAATGCACATTTGAACTAACAAAAGGAAAACAATGCATTCATAAAAACAACAATAATGCAGGAAAAACCAGTCAAACAAAGGAAAAAAAAAAAACCCTCTAAACTGATTTTACATCACTTACACTACACCACGTAGTCCGTCAACCAGCCCGGAGGCCTACGGCCTCTCCTGGGCCTGGCCGCGCTCGACTGGGGAGGGGCCGTGGGTGCGAAGGAGGGCGCGGGTACGGAGGGCACAGCGGAAGGGGGGCCAGGAGGCACAGCTTGGTGCACCACCGCAGTAGTAGGCACAGGTGTGGAGCCGTTTCGCAGGTGGCGCCTGTTGCGGATGGACACCCTGCCACTGCCATTCAACCTGACGGCATACTGCCTGTGAGGGCGGGCTTCCACCACTATGCCTGTCCTGTCCCAGAGCTTGGTAGCTGCATCCTGCACACGCACCTGCGTGCCCACGACTAGGGGAGCCAGCTGGCGGGATACCTCCCTCCGCGACAGGACCCCATCCTGGGTTTCGGCCAAGCGCACCTCCCTCATACGAAGTGCCCGCCGCCAGTGCTGGTCCACCTTATAGTGCTGTCTGGCCACGGGAACGCCGTCACGGAGCTGGCGGCCGGTGGCAAGTTGGGCGGGCGACTTGTTCACCCCCCGCAGAGGCGTGTTCAGGTACTGGAGGAGGGCCTGGGATGTCCTATCGCAGTCCAGGCTACCCCCGGGCCCAGTGTTATCCCTGAGGAGCCTCTTGGCAGCCTTGACCCCAGCCTCTGCCCTGCCATTGGACTGGGGGAAGTGGGCCGACGAGAGGCGCACCTCGACCCCCCATGACTTGAGGAAATCTGTCATCTCAAGGCTGGCAAGGTTGGTACCTCCATCCGTGGAGATCTGCTCAGGTACCCCCCACCTCGTGAAGTAGGCCCGCAGACTGGCGATGATTTTTCCAGAGGTGGCCTCGTTGGGGAAGTGGGCGATCTCCAGCCAACCTGTCAGTCGGTCAGCATATGCTAGGTACGTGCGGCCCTGCAGGTGGAACAAATCGGCCACCACTTGTTGAAAGGGATAGTCTGGCGCTGGGGTCAGAACCAACGACTCCGGAGGCTGGGAAGGGGCGTGGGTCTCGCAAGCAGCACACCGGGACCGATGATACTGCAGGTCACCCTCCATGCCAGGCCAATAGACAGACTGCCGGGCCCGCCTGAGCATTGAGTCGAGGCCCTGGTGCCCCACATGCAGGTTAACGGCGACCCGGTGGCGGAGGGAGTCGGGGATGACAAGGCGCACGCAGCCCTGGTCAAAGGTGTAGGTGACCAAACCCCTGACCACAGCCAACCTGTCCCTCACCGAGAAGTACGGGCGCAGACAGGCCACCTCCTGCGACTTGTGGGGGTGCCAGTCGCCCGCCAGCACCCTCGACACTAGAATCTGGTACACTGGGTCGTCCGCAGCCGCTTTGCACACTGTGTCTTCGTCCATAGTGATGCACCCATCCTGATCCAGTGCTGCGATTGTGACTGCACACACTGCAGCGCACAGGTCCTCCTCTTGGTCCATGTCCTCCGCATCAGGCGCCGCCCTGAGGGAGGGGAAGCGGGATAGGGCGTCAGCTGCACAGTTCCGCTTCCCTGGCAAGTATTTGACCGTGAATCGGTACTGCAGGGTCTTCTCCTTGAGCCTGAACAGGCGCGGATTCGCCACATCCGTGAGGGCTCTGTCCCCTAGCAAGCCAACTAAGGGGCGGTGGTCCGTCACCAGAATGAGGTTCGGGCAGCCAAGGAGGAACAGCCTGGCCTTGCGCAGGCACCACACCACAGCCAGGGCCTCCCCTTCTACTGCAGCATAACCGGCCTCGGCCGTGCTCAGATGTCGGCTACCACACAGAGCCAACCGCCACCCTCCTCTGCAGCAGAAGGGCGTCTCTGGAGAGGCACAGGCACAGTATTGTTGCAGGACGACGAAGCCGATGCCCTCCCTGCTCCAATCAGTGACAGCTGCCGTAGGCCTGGATTTGTCGTAGTACACCAAGCCGTCTCTGGCCAACTGACAGATGGTGTCCTGGGCCTGGCGAAACTTGAGCCGCAGCTGGTCGTCCCAATACACCTGCTTGCCCACTGGCTTCTTGAGGAGCTCACGGAAGGGCTCCATCACAGGTGCAGTGGCAAGGAAGGGAGCCAACTGGTTAACCAAGCCATGCCAGGACCTGATGTCAGTGATTGATGGCTGATCCGGCATGGGGAAGTCCTTGATGGCTGACAGACGTTGGGCAGCGGGCTGGTACAGGTCCCACCCCAGGAGGAAACCCACAAACTCAGCTTCTCTCCTGCAGAACAAGAACTTTTCTGGTTTCAGCGTGATACCTGTGCGAGCGCAGGTCTCCAGAAAATCGTAAGTGTGCCAGAACGCCCCTTCACACGGGAGTCATAGAGGAGAGTGTCATCCACGCACTTGTACTTGCGGGGCACATCCTGAATAGCGTCGTCAAACCTCTTGGTGTAAGCATCTGACGCTGAGCAATGTCCCATGGGCGTCCTGCAGTATCGAAAACGGCCCCACGGCGTGATGAATGTGGTCAGACGTCTACTCTCCTCCTCCAACTCCACTTGATGAAATCCCCAAAAGGCGTCGGCGACGGTTTTGAACGAGTGCACTGGCACCCCAGACACCATGTCGAATGGTGCAGGTGTGTGGTGCGTCTCCCTCAGACAGCTTGCATTGAGGCGTTGGAAGTCCACAGTGCGCCTGGGCTGACCGTTTTT
Organism: Homarus americanus; assembly: GCF_018991925.1. Lineage (NCBI taxonomy): Eukaryota > Metazoa > Arthropoda > Malacostraca > Decapoda > Nephropidae > Homarus > Homarus americanus. The sequence continues at coordinate 7,949,637 of NW_024711292.1, read as the reverse complement.
CTTGGCCACCACGACCATCCTGGCGCACCACTCCGTAGCCTCACCAGCAGGCACTGGCTGGATGACGCCTCTCCTGACGTCCTCCTCCAACTGGGCCTTCACCTCCGCTTCCCAGTGTTTCGGAACGGGAGCGGGTGTGTGACAGGCATAGGGGGTCGTGCCGGGCGTCAGGTGGATACGGTGAGGGGGACCAGTCATGACTGGCAGTGGGGACCTGCTGGTGTTGAATGCGGTAGACGAAAAGTGCGTGAGTAGCCATGCCTCCAGCCTGGCCACATTCTCCTCCAAAGGAGGCAAGGGTATCTCAACTGGCCTCGGCGGGAAACGGCTGCTCTCAGGTAAAGGGTTCGGAGGTAGATCGTCGGCAGTGTGCCGCTCCCCTCCATCGCTCACGGCAGCCACAGCACGTCTATGGAGCGGGAAGTCGACAGGCACCAAGTTGAGGCACTTGCAGGCCTCCAATGACAGATAGAGGGCCTTGGCTGTCTGCACGAAGTAGACCTCCTGGACGGTGGACCCCTCGTCCACACCGAGGCGGCAGGGGGCGGACCCCAGACACTTGAGCTGTTTGTTTGCCACGTCCCTTAGGCCATTACGGGCCCGAAGTTGCCCCGGACACAAACCGATGTCCCGGAGCAGGGATGCGCCTGCCACACACACCATAGCACCCGTGTCAGCTACAGCCAGCACAGGGGTGGCGGGGGAATTGCCCCCGGCCTGGGACACGAACACTTGTAACCTGGGGTGGCGGGATAGCTGGGCTGTTGCCACTGTAACAGCGCCTGACACATTCACAGGAGCACTTAGGGCTGACTTACTCCTACAACACCTTTTGAAGTGACCAACCTTACAGCAATTGCGACATGTAGCCCCACTTGCAGGGCAGTTACTTTTACCAGAGGCATGTGACATGCCGCAGTTACCACAGTGCGCGCGATTGGGGTGTCCAGGTCGGGCGGCAGCTACCTCGGACTCACCGGTGACGTCATCACCAACCGCCACTGCCTCCAGGGCTGTTCCCACCACTGCCTGGCCAGACGTACGACACAATACACCAGCAACCTCTCACTGCTGCCTCAAATAACATGCATTTGTTTCTAAGCACTTCAACACTATTATAACTAGAGTACCCCTGGAAAATTTCCCTTTTCAACACTGGGTTACTCAGGCCCACCATAACTTTACGTAATAGCATGTACTCAGAGAGGTCGTTATCACAGGTGGGACATTTAAATTCACACTCCACTGCCTCTGCGAAGCATCGTTGAAAATACCTTTTCATGGGCTCCTCTTCACCTTGTTTGCTGTTGAAAAACTCGTTCCATTTCACAGCTTGGTTTGAAGATTGAAGAACCATTCCACTGATGGCGTCCAGGGCTTCTTTGGGCGAGAGCTGCTCCCACTGACCGCTGGGGTATCTCGAGTCAATCACCCTTTGGAGTGCAGGGACGCAGTTCAGGCGAATGTGGAGTGTGGCCACCAGTTGTGACCACCCGTTCAACAGCACCCATGACTCCATGGACCGCCTCCATGTCCTAAACGCAGCTGCTGGCATTTCTGCCTCACACTTCTCTGGTGCGACAGCTGCTGAGGGCTTCATGACCGGCATAGAAGCATGACCACCGCCAGCAACTAGAGACGCCATCTGAGCCATCAATGCACTCATGGCCTGCTGCTGGGCGCGCGTGGTGTTCCCCGCCGGTGTAGAGAAGCCCGGGCGTCCCCTTGAGGGCGTCGAGAATCGTGGACGTGTAGGGGCCATGTCAGCGTTCTTGTCAGGGCTGTAATGGCGTGTCGGGCCCCGACATATCCTACTCACTGCGCCATGTGAGAGGTTGGAGTCATAGACCACGTTCTTTGTAGACTTTATTCTAACAGCGTCAGCTGGTGACTGGCAACCGAGCGCTGCC
>NW_024711292.1:7829817-7947627 GCF_018991925.1 Homarus americanus | reverse complement strand
AAAGACAAGCCCCCATCTCAACATGGGAAAACATATCGTATGATGGTACAATCTTACAAACCCCTAGGGACTCGGTGAAACATTTAGATCTCCCTATTCACATTTTGAACCCCATATATACCAGGCTGGAAGGAAGGTGTGGGTATGCTTATTTATGATGTATGGGCCAAGTGTATGATTGATTTTCCACCGGTCTGCATTTTAAGAAAAGTTGAATGTTTTAAAACCGAGACGTGATCCGATTCGTTTTTTATCAAGGATTTAAAAAATAAACTTTGTTTTGCTCTAGCCCGTCACACTTTATTACAAATAAGACAAGATAATATAACTTATACATATACAGGTACAACATACAAATATGACAAGATAATACAAATAAGACAATTCAGTAGGCTTTAAAGTTAACTAAACCTAAAGATTATTGTGATTAAGGCTAAGTGCCTGCCTAATAATAGGTAGTAGGCAGCTACCAAACAGGGAAGTACTACCGCCTGGGAAGATATTGGAAGTATAATGTATTGTCTAATGGTAGATTCAGCTGCCATATGGCATCAAAAAAATTGTGAACAAGTCCAAGGTTGCTGATCTGACTTTCTGCCTCATTTACACACAATTGCAGGTTCTCAATTGTTTCTCGTACTATTGACAACACAAAATACATATATTGTTTCTCACTTTTGATAATTTTTTCATTTTTGTATTTCTGTATTATTATTATTATTATTATTATTATTATTATTATTATTATTATTATTATTATTATTATTATTATAGTTATTATTATATTTAAATTTTTATATTTTTATTATACATTTTATTTACTATGAATTATTATCATTATTATTATTATTATTATTATATTTTCGCCCCCAGGCCCTGATGTGGGTCAGTGACCTGTGCCAGGGTGGACTAATACCCGTAAACAAAAATGATATACAGTATATGAATATGTATGAACATAATATTTGGATTCTAGTATGGGTGAAACTTTCGGTTTTATCAATTTTCTGGCAATATTTTCACTGGCACAATCTCTCTTCAGCATCCAGCAGTAGTCTGCCATCATGTTCACAGATTCCCGGGCGGTGGAAGTTGTTTGGACTTACCTCCTAGCCCCCATTAGTCCCTGTTCACCTCGCAGTAAAGTAGGTACCTGTTGTAAGTCGAAAGTTTCGAATTCGTATTCAGGGAGTTGTTGGAGCTTCCAATAACTTGATGACATAAACCACTTACTTTTCAGTCTTCTACGCCCTTGACTCTTCAGGCTTCGACGCCCTTAACTCATGAGACATAAAGGCAAGCATGAACTTAGCATGCTTCCCTGTTGGGCGCTGGAAACGCTTCTGCGCTTCACCTTACACAAGGATGTAGGGGGGTGCCCCCCCCCCAAAAAAAAAAATCATGTTCACCTTTTACCTTCATTGATACCTCTTTTCCATTTCCTTAATGTCCCGGTGAAATCTTTCACCTTGCTCTTCACTTAAACTACCCAAATTTTCAGGAAAAACCTCAAGATGGGAATGCAAGAAATGCACTTTTACACTCATATTGCAACCCATGTTTTTATAGTTATTCAATATACCTTCAACAATGTTTTGATAGTTTAGATCTTTTCTATTGCCTAAAAAACTATACACAACATTCTTGAAACTATTCCATGCTTCTTTCTCACACTGGTTCATCGATTCTTCAAATTGGTGGTCCAACATTAACTTTCGGATTTGAGGGCCCACGAAAATGCCAGCTTAGATTTTTTTCATATGTGACATGGAAATTCCCTGCATATGTACTGTACCTGGAACAATCACTTTCCTTATCTAGGGCTTTCACAAATTGTTTCATTAACCTTAATTTAATATGCAAAGGAGGCAACAGCACTTTCTTTGGGTCAATCAATGGTTCATGGAGCATATTTTTTGAGTCTGGCACAAGAGCCTGTCTAGGTGGCCAGTGTTTTGTATCCCAATGTTCACGTCTTGCTCTACTGTCCCACTCGCACAAAAAACATGGCATTTTCGTGTATCCACTCTGTTGATACAAGCAAAAAAGCATTGACTTAGAAATCTCCACAAACCAACCAACCAACCATGATCTTTATAATGAACTTTCTCTAGAAGTATCTGCAAATTTTCGTAAGTTTCCTTAAGATGAATAAGAGTGAGCCATAGGAATTGATGAAAATGCATTTCCATTATGAAGTAAAACTCCTTTGAGACTTGTTTTTTGAAAAATCAATGGACAACCTCCATTCAGTAGCTGTATAGGTAATGCCAAAATAGTTCATTAAAGCAGACACATTATTACAATAAACCAAGGAGCCTTCCTCTGGCAAAAAAGAACTATTTCTTGTTCACGTTGCCTATACCATGAAAAATATGTCCCTTTGGTCAATAACTTCTTTGATTTCAACCTAGATCCTCAAAGTTTAGCAGACTCCTTTGGTAAATTCAAATCCCTAACCAGATCGTTAAGTTCACTCTGGGTAAACACCTCCGGTACATCACTAATATCTTCAGGCTGATAAACATCACTTCCGTTACCTGACGATGAATCACGGTATGACGCGGACTGCAACAAATCTTGCGGAATGGGGACTAGAACCTCAGGACCATGTGGCGCTGGTCTCATGGCAGATGGAATCTTGGGATAAATGATTCCTTGTTTATTTTAATTTTTTTGCATTATACTCCTCTATCTTCACCGAGTAAAAATAAAAGTAATTTTTAGGCTCCCGCCATACAATAGGGACTCCAAATGGCATAGCTTTTTTTTTCCCATATTTCCAGTCTTAAACCTTCAACACAAGTGCAACATACTTTATGCGGCGCCCATGGTTTATCTAAATCACCTATTTTCACTCCAAAGTAGACAAAATATGCATTTTTCACGAATGCGATTATTTCTTGTCGTTGCTTATGCACAACAAAGCACCCACATATGTAGCAGAATACGTTTGGATTGTTCAAACATCAACGAGAAGACATATTTATAACAGGAATAGTATCTTAATAGAACAAAACAAGGAGATTTAACACTGCATCCACGAGGAAAGGAAACAACTTGTAATAGGAGCCCTATACTCAGCACCAATTAGTATATTTTTCCTTTTCATAATGAGCTCGCACCATACCGCTTTATCATACAAATGAGCATTCAAGAAATTTACATTGTCTACAAGAGAAATAAGAGAATTTCTCACTAATATAACCATACCTCTACCAGGTTCGTTCTGCACACCATCGAATTTACTATTTTACTTTCACAAAAAACCTGATGGACTTTTATTTTTACTAGTATATTATATTTTAAAAACTAAACTAATAAATTGTATTATTAGAGTTTACTAGCCTATTAAACTACTTATACACTGGACTGGTATTTATTTATTTCCCTTTATCATCTATATTTTATAATATTTCTGGCTTCGCTGCATTTTCGCTTTCAACAACTCAATTAATTAATTGAATTATTATACATCCAAAGGCATGGAAGTCGAATATAATACTATCAGTCACCACTCACCAGCTCTGCTCACCACGGAATCTCAGAGCTTTCTGCCGGGAGTGCCGTACGATATGTTGGGCAAACACTTCATTTTTACCAAGACTTCACTTTTAAGGGCTACACCGCCTTTCAAGTGCAGTCAAAACAACAGGACGGGCCAGAGCTAAAAAGTTTAATGTATGATAAAAGGAAAACGCTTATGATTAAATGCTACAGTATTAATTTATTCAGGTGAGACCAAGTACGTAAGATGTGCCTTGCTACTGCTGCTACACCCATTTAAAATGCCAAATTCCGCCATTAAAGCTGCTTTATTGAATTTTGCCATTAAAAACGGAAAATAATAGTAAAAACAAAAGCTTGATCATTTTACCTCAATCAAATGAGCACCATGTAATAAACTCGAGAAGATTAGTTTCCTGATTGAGCCCAAAATGTTGAGCTCCTATTTCAATTACTAATTACATAGATACTTCCTCTTTACCCCAGCTCACTCGACCCGCCAAGAAACCCCCACCAGTTACCTTCTATCCACAAAGACTTACGCACTCCCAGTTTTACTACAACTTCCAATGTCTTCATCATGTGAGAGCACTGACACGATTACAATCCGGAGCCCGGTACTACTACTGTATACAGCATATCAGATAACCATGTTGTTTCATGCTGAGGGTAAACCATCTTTAAAAAATATTATTGGTCGTTTCGCTAAATTAAAAGCTGTTCTTATTTTTATTAGTTACAGTAGTTAAAACAATGGAAGCAGGTTCATTCACTATCGTGGTCATTCTGTTGAGGTTAATTATGATACAACGTGCATCTTCATATATATATATATATATATATATATATATATATATATATATATATATATATATATATATATATATATATATATATATATATATAGTAGGTAGTAGGCAGGTACCAAACAGGGAGGTACTACGGCCTGGGAAGATATTGGAAGCATAATGTATTGTCTAATGGTACACCCTGCTGCCAGATGGCAACACGAAAATTGTGACCAGGTCCCAGGTTGCTGCTCAGACCTTCTACTTCATTTACACACAATAGCATGGTCTCAATTGTTTCTCTTACTATTGACAACACAATATACATAAAATGTTTCTCATTTTTTTCATTTTTGTATTTCTTTATGGTTCTTTGTTATTATTTTTATAATTTTTATTTTATTTTATTTTAAATTTTGTATTTTATATTATAATTTTATTTAGTATGAATTATTATTATTAATTATTATTATTATTATCATCATTATTATTATTATTACATTTTCGCCCCCCAGGCCCCGATGTGGGGTCAGTGACCTGTGCCCGGGTTGGCTAATCCCCGCAAAAAAAAGAAAAAAAATGTATATATATGAATATATACAGTATATATATATATATATATATATATATATATATATATATATATATATATATATATATATATATATATATATATATATATATATATATATATATATATATATATATACATATATATATAGGTATATATATATATATATATATATATATATATATATCAACAACCTCACCCACCAGGACTCGAACCCACGATCTATGTGCGTGACTGGGAAAAATATATATATATATATATATATATATAATTATTATTTTTTTTTTCGATGATCCGCCTCAGCACTTCCCCCACCCCTATAGGCCTACATCCTGGATTATTAGCCAGGGGAATGAGGCGGCAGGCCGTCAGAGCATGGAGGTGTTGGCAGCAAGAGGATGCCAACTTTCTTGCAAGGACGGCAAAGGCAGTGCAAAGATCACTTGCTACGGGGCCAAACTTGTTAGTACTGAGGATGACTCTCCAACCGTTTGCATCCAGACCTGAAGGGCCGGCACCTCCTCGAGTCTTCAGTGCCTTTTTCCATACCATCGCTACCATTTTATTACAGTACCTTAATATTAAATATCTTAATACAAAAGTTGACGGTCACGTGTTGGCCGTGATGTTTGTTCCATACTAAAATAATATTTGGCAAGATATTATAAATTTATCTAGTAATCTAATTTACCTTAAATAATAACTTAGTGAATGCATGTGTCTTTTTGCTGTGACTGTAAAACTCATTTATATATACGTTAGCTGTGGAAATTTCCATATAAGTATAATTGATGCCAGAATCATAAATATATATATGAAGAGTATTTTCCACTGTAGATACCAGACAGATTGTTATGGACATTGTTGTAATCACTATTAATGTCATATCTAAAATTAAAAAAAAAAAATTCTTTGAAGACTGAAAAAGTTGCCCAAGCGTTCAGTGATGCAAGCTACGGGTTGCCACTGAGTTACTTGCAGTATATTCTTGAGCAACCAATATTTGAGTTTTAGTCAACACTTAGATGTTAAAAAATCTGGACCTCTAGTGGGTAACTATATTATGAGCGAGTACAATAAAAAAATATCGAAGCCATTATCGATAAAAAACAATTTCAGTACCCCTATAATTCCATACTCAAGTCTAGTGGCAAAAGGCACCAATGGATATTTACCGAAATTGAGCCCTGCCGCTGTAACTCCAAAAATATCAGTTACAATACAGTTAGACACAAAAATAATACACACTAAAAAGAATCCCACAGTGAAAGCTATATATATATATATATATATATATATATATATATATATATATATATATATATATAATCAACGACCTCACCAGCCAAGACTCGAACCCTTGACCTTATGTGTGTGACCAGGGAATGCTACAAACCATGCCACAAGGACACTAAAAGCAATCCTAGACTTTGTTATATTTCACACAAAGCCTGTTCATCGAGCTGATGGCACCGTGAACCTCCCAATGAGGAGGTTCCCTGGTCACACACATAAGGTCGAGGGTTCGAGTCTTGGCTGGTGAGGTCGTTGATTATATGTTCAAGTTCGCGTGTTATATGGACTAAAATGAAATATATTTGGTACCTCATGTTTCATACCAGCTGGATTCGGTAAAATGCTACTCCCACCACATAAGTGGCACGGGCATTCCTCATTGGGAGGTTCACGGCACCATCAGCTCGATGAACAGGCTTTGTGAGAAATTAACAAAGTCTAGGGTCGCTTTTAGTGTCCTTATGGCATGGTTGGTAGCGTTCCCTGGTCACACGCATAAGGTCGAGGGTTCGAGTCCTGGGTGGTGAGGTCGTTGAGGATATGTTAAAGTCTGTGTGCTATTTGGACTTAGAATGATATATATATATATATATATATATATATATATATATATATATATATATATATATATATATATATATATATATATATAGAAAACTGCCAGTGCTGTGATGGTATTAATAACCAATTTCCACTAACCCCTTCAATACGAGGACGCCTTTTTTTATATTTTATTTAACCAACACCATACGATTTCATTAAGCACAGACGGACCCCGTACACAAATGGTTAAAAGCCAATTATGTGCTCTATAAGAGAGTTGGGTAAATACTAAATAGAGATATATTCTCAAGGTTGTGAGTTGTGACAAAGCTACATACCGTACTGTGACTCACTACTCATGAAAAACAGGTTACACTCGACGGCCCTTTGTTAAAAGTGTATCAACACTTTGGTGACGATGTAACTTGTACTGTCATAATAAACCCTGAGGTGTAAAACACATCATTTTGAAGACTGGACCAACAATAAATCATAAATGTTGGGATATGAAACTTGTATTCCTGAGAAGTCTGCAGTATGTCTGGAAAAAAGAAAAGAAAATTGGTTAACAACAGTAGAAGTGTTATTCTTAATTATCAAATAACTATAAAATACATAAAATAACTTTGAGTTTTTAATATGCGAGAATGAAGAATACGAGTAATGAAAATTGCGCACAACATACAGTAAGTGAGGATGTCATGTTATAGAATAGGTAGGCCTATTATATGATTGTTACCGCCATTGGAAAACAAAGAATTAGAAAACAGCTGCATATTGTATACGTTATTTTTAGGAGATCGTAAGAAAAAAGAAAAGCAAATGAATATCCAACTTATTTTTATAAAATATATTATGTATACGTTATACAAGAGCGAGGCTTGTCAAAAAACACTTACCTCGCTGGTTTATATATAAATAAATCAACTTTAATATTTCATCAAATAATGTAATGATACATAATTATACGTCCACTTTAATATAACCATGACTAATAATTTTTTCATAATCCTACTGACAATGAGTGGTACGGAAGTAGGGCACGTATGCATGACGGGCAGACGGACACAAAAAGATCAATATATTCCTCTTCATGCACAATGGGGTTATAAAATTTATTATGGGTTATATATAGTACTACTGGCTCAGGGCACTGTTATTTCAGTAAATGTTGTGGATTATAGCTGGCGAGAATGAACAACGTGAGAATGAGGTCACTGTAAGGACGAGCGGGTAAACATGTCACAGATCAATAAACTCGGCCAGTATCCCGCACGACTGCTTCTGTAAAGATGATGGCGGTTATCAGTTGTGATACTTTACTCATTTAGTGCTGACCTTAATGGATTAATGGCGTAGTCTACATCACTTTATAATACAGTACTTTTTATTTTAGGATGGATAAAATCAGAAACAATTATTTAAAGGAGTGCAGTGGACCAACCATGGTAAGTTTCATATATAAGACTAGTACTATGTTAAGACTGGCTGTCATCGTGCGGCATGCCAATAATTTCTATGCGATATCACACGTACCTGAAAATACAATAGAAATAAAAAAAATCCACATCCCTTAGCAGCTAAGTTTTATTCCCGCTGGAAATAATTCACTTCATTGAATCTCCATTGTATCTATTAAATTTTTTAACTTGATATCTAGTGTATAATTTAACAGAATAGATTCTTAGACTTTAGCTGTTGAAGCGTAGAAATACATTATCAACAATAATATAAAAAGAACGACTACTGGCATTATGAATAAATAGCATCATTACTAAGTTCTACAATACTCGTCGACCACAACTAAGAATTTATCTATTTTTAATGAATTTGACTTCCCATTTAGTCCAATACCTTAAAGTGGTTCCAGGATTCAACGACTGTAGAAGAAATGGTGGCAAGCATAAAGGCGGCGTGTTTGGCAAACACGGTCCGACCAGCAAAACAAAGAGACGTTTTGTGTCACACTGGGATGTTTTGTTGGCGCATCTGCCCAACGCAATGAAAACAACGACAAGGCATCTAGACGTGGATCACCATGGATCCCGTTATTACAGTCGAGGCCTTGCAGGATTGTGCTATAGTACTTTATTTGCTGAAGAGAGGCATCTGCTAAAGCTAAAGAAAAGACATGGATGCGTCGTGAAGTTTCTTTAAAATTGGCGATGGTTGGCTGATCAAAGAAGACCCTGAATAATGATTTAATATTACTTAAGAAGTTTTAAAGTGACGAATAAATTGAAATACGTCACCGTTTATGTGTTGTATTTTAAATTATTACGGTTTCATGAATTATTTCAATTTTACTTGAAATTATATGAAGCTCATTTGAGGACTAATCCGACCAGCAAAGATCCCCGCCAAACCGTTGTCCATTTCCAGCAGAAACAGAATTTCTGCTGCTTGCTGGGTCGTCAGGCCAACGGCCAGCAAAACGCGCAGCATGTTTGGAGGAAAGTGCCCAATGTGTCGCCGCCTTAGTTCCAGTGTGTATTAGGAGAATAGTCACTGGAGAGATGATAATTATCAGCCTCTGTTCTGTTTACTACTGAAAAACCCAGATACCGCATCCGCATCCAACAGTTCATCTCTCAACTATTTTTAAATTATCTCTTATAACAGCTCAAAAAATGCTGCACTGGTGTTTGTTAGGTTAAGTGCATTTAGTTAGAAATATGAATTTTTATCTTGTATTCTCTTTGAATTTGGGAACCACGACCTGTTTTTCATTTTATATTTGATAACCTTTCTCCATAAAGGAAAGGGCGAAATGTTTATTTAAATTTTGAAAGCGTGTTCCTCATCCCCTGGCGATTCATGAGCAACGAAGATCATTGAAAACATTTCTAAAGTAAAATAGAACGCGTGATTAACATATCATCAAGCATAAAGCGAAAGAGAAAGAGAGAAAGAGAGAGATGCTGGAGATATCACCAATACAGTTTTATGTTAAAAAAAAAATTCGAGTACTGAACTGCAATTTTGAAAATATTTCCTATGTTATTTGCCGAAACGAATGAGGAAATGTATTACCTGTAAATGTGACTCAATTAAATTGTGATTATGAGCATTTGGCGGAGGTAGACCATGAAATAAGCGTCAACAGTCTTTACCTTGTAGGGGTATCGACATATTAAAGTCGTCTAGCACTCAGGATGGAAGGAAACTCTAATGTGGTTTTCTTGTATAATATATAAGTTATATGATAGACAGTCTGGTGCTGGAGGTGCTGTGTGGTGAGGGGCTGCTTGGTAGAGACGTGCGGTGAGTAGCTTGTTGAAGGAGGTAGATGTGCAGGAGCTTCGTTAGAGAAGATGTTGCCTGTTGCTGGCCTCCTGGTTGAATGAATGCTGGACAGCTAGGAGCTTGCTGGAGGAGGTGTTGCGTGTTCAGGAAGATGGGCCAGAATGAGAGTTGGTTGGTGAGGAAGCTCAGAGAAGGACATGCTCGCTGGCGGGAGCGAGGACCGCCAGGCAGGCGAGGAGATGCGAGGGGCAGCCAGGCAGCGGCGGAGGAGGAGGTGTTGCTAGTTCAAGAAGAATGGTCTGACTGAATCTCAAGGGAGAGACAGAGCTTATATACCCAGCAGCAGCCGCTATGAGTCATGGTGGGAAAACCCGAGAAGTAGCCGGTGAATAGTTTCGTTGCTAAGATACGGTAACATCTGGTTGGTTGCTAGGGAAGGCGGCACATTGGAATGTGATAGCAGGTGGTGGGCTGCTGCGCAGTTAGTTTGTAGGGGAGACATCCACTACAACCTCCTTCCTTCCTCACCTTCCTATCCTTACCCCCAGTACCTCATCTCTCCCGTTTCTATCCTCGCCGTCCTCCACTCCCTAAGTTTCAATTCCATCCTCCGACTACTCCCTTCACATCTACTATCTTCCTCGTCTATCTTCTTTCTTGCATTTTTCCTTCATTGCCTCCCTTTCCATCCCTTTTCTCCATCGTTTTCCCTTTCTCCTTCTCCCTTTCTCTCGCTCACTTTCTGTTTTACCCCTTCTTCCCTCACCCTTCTCCACACAGATCCACAATAGTTCCACCCTTAATATTGGCATTTCTCTTCCTTTACTAGCTGCTTTCTCCTGCACTCTCACACCTTCTCATATACCTCTCCCACTCTCCCTTTACGTCCCACCAATGATTATTTTCATCCATACACTTCTCTCACTCACCTTCACACACCCTCCAACCGAGTCACGTATCCCTCCCAGGCTCTCACATATACCTCTTTCTCCATCATCACCTACTGCACACGCACCCTCCCTCATACCCATATGCACCCTCCCTCACACCCATATGCACCCTCCCTCACACCCACACACACACACACACGTCCTCCCTCACACCCATACACTCATTCTCCCTTATACCCACACACTCATTCTCCCTTATACCCACACACTCATTCTCCCTTATACCCACACACTCGTTCTCCCTCACACCCACACGTTCTCTCTCACACCCACACACTCGTTCTCCCTTACACCTTCCTACGCATTCATACACTGACACATACGCCGTTAATAATATTTATACCCATACACTCACCCATACAAACCTTTATACACCCAAACTATCTCTCATACACCCTTTTTACACGCCCGTACACCGACACTCACCCTCACACACCCCTCTCACGCACTAGTACACACTATACAATCCCCTCCTACACGCACACATCTCTCCTACTCCCACACGTTCCTCTTATACACATCTACATAATCTTCTCACACCCACCCATTTGCCTGTCCTATAATCCCATTCACATTCCCCTCCCACTCAAGCCTGCTATTCCCATTGGCTTCACCCTACGTCAATTTACTATGGGATAATTGTGAGCAGTTTTTTCTTCTGTCGACCCAGGAGACCTTATGAAGCCTAATAAGAAACTAAAAGGCGTATATGGGGAATGGGTCACTTGATTGACCAATAACATACAAGTGACATAAGTGATACAAATATGATATATAATAACTAGGTGGGGAGAAGCTCAAACTACAGGGCATTTCAACATAGTGACAGTGCAAAAAGGTAAGATTGACTGGGAGTGAATACACTGGTTGATTACAAGTTATTGATAATTTTTACAATGGTTGGGACTGGGCTGTTCTTATAGCGTTCAGTTCGTGCTTGTATGGGCTGGATGCGGTTGTGGTGTCGAACCTCAATTCTCGGACGAGGGACCTCGGGTGGTAGGAGGAGCAGGTGTCGAGGATGGTGCAAAAGCTTCTCACCAAATTTGCAGATGAGGTCGTGGTGATTGTCAGAGAGAGCCGAGAGGGTCAGTGTGTTGAGCGCTTCTTGATATGTGGAGTAGGAAGGGGAGAGAATAATCTTGCATGCCCTCTTTTGCACTTTTTCTAGGTGTTTACGTTGTGTGGCATTTGGGGAGGAAGACCAGGTAGGGGAGGCATAGGTGAGCTTGGGAAGTATGAATGTTGAGTAAACACTAAGGAGCTCGGGCGCAGGAACTCCGAGGGACTTGAGTCGGAGGAGGAGGTGGAGATGGAAACTGGAAGATTTTACAACTTCGCTGACGTGTGTTTTCCAATTTAGTTTGTTGTCTATGGTGACGCCAAGAAGCTTAGTGGAATCTACAATCTGGAGTGTGTTGGGACCTAAAATAATGGAAGGGGGTGGGACAACGTCGGAGGAGAGGTTGATGTGCATAACCATGGTCTTAGTATGGTTGATGGTGACGTAGTTATTGGTGGCCCAATTTTGGAGACTTCAATAAATCCTGGAGGGAGGTATAGTCGGGAGCAGAATTGTTGACACTGATCCCAATGGTGGAATCGTCGACATATTTCCAGCGAGCAGAGGTTTCTTTTAGGGCACCATTGATAAGCATACTATGCTTCCTTATGCTGCATAAGGAAGCATAGTGGTCCTATCTTGGTGACTTGGGGGACGCCACAGTTGAGTGACTGAAAGGTGGAGACAGCCCCTCGGAAGCGAACAGCTTGGCGTCGGTTACTGAGGAAGTCTGTAAGCCATGGTATAAGACTTCGAAACCCGAGGTCGATTGCTTTGTTGATGATTAAATTATGGTCGACTAGGTCAAATGTCTTGAAGTCAATGAAGGCGACAGTTGCAGACGTTTTTCGTTTTGTAAGATGGCGGTATATGTAGTCGAGAAAGCTGACAAGACAGTGAGTGGTGGAGGAAGTTTTCATATTACCAAATGGCTGAGGATCTATGGCGCCTGCAATATCAGCATAAGCCCAGTCAAACACGAAACTTTCACAGATTAAGCTGGGTATTGGGGTGATGGCAATGGGTCGTAGTTCATTGAAGGATTGTGGGCTGGTTGACTTGGGCACTGGTGACACATATGAAGTCTTCCATTCAGCTGGGCATCTGGCTTAATTGGGGGAAGCATTGATGATGGAGCAGAGGGGTTTAGCTAGCTCCGTTAAGTTTGTTTATGGTCAGGTTACTGTTAGGTTAGGTTATGATTATGCTTAGGTTGGATTTTGGTTATATCATGATATGATTCAGTAAGGTCTTGGTTAGGTTAGGTTTGGTTATTGTTTGGTTATTGTTAGGTCAGATTGTGAATTCATTGGTTATGGTAAGTTTTAATTAGAGTTACGTTATGGTTAGATTTTGGTTGCCTTGTGGTTGGATTAGGTTATGGATAGGTATGGTTTGGTTAAGTTAGGTTTGGCTATTTTTTGCTTAAGGTTAGGTAAGTTTTGGTTATGGTTAGGTTGAGTTGTGTTTAGAATAGATTACGACACTGACATTTAATGGACTATAGAATATCTGGCAGAGGAATTACAAAATTATATAAAGACGTCCCACACTAGACTAGAGCTCCACTGACCCTCCATTATCTTGACGCTAGTTTTACAGACAGGATACGTGTGCCGGTGGATGATTTACGGTCTCATGTGTTCCTCTCCTTCCACGCAGTTGTAAACTTAAGTGAACCCAAGTTTCTCCTCATCCTTTGGTCTTACTTCACTCTTTCCTCTGTATTATTCTCGCAGCATTATAATGCTTCTTAGTCCTGCCACAGCACCGATGGGGATGTAGGGGTGCATGTCGCAATCTTCCTCTCACTAGCCTGTAAGACACCATGCAATTCTCTTACACTTCCTTCTATTACCAACACACCATATACCTCTATCTCCCTTTCCTGCCCCTAAACACCATATGGCAGTTCCATGTCTCCTCCCCTCTCCCTCCTCTGCTTCATCCACGACCCCGCCTTCGGTAATTTTTCCGGTACCTAGTGAGTCAGCTGCCCTTCTGACCACAAAGGCCCGTAGGCGATGTTGGTCCTCACGCCGGAGGAGGACTCCCCCCTACGTAACTACAACGAAAAACTGGACCAGTCCATTATCTAAGGAATTCTGAATACGTAATTTCTGTCCGTTGTTGTTGTTGTTTTTTGATAGACTAATTGTCTGCTACGCGAACTGCTGTTTTTGGCTATTAGTCCTGATGTCACTCAGAGTTGCTATTCATTTTTAAGTTCGTGGGTTCAGGGGCATAATTGCAGTGCTTTTTTAGTGTCTCTCTCCTTTAAGAGAGTGACACAGGGTGAAGGAGAGTCCATTTACTGAGCCCGTTACCCGCCCAGAACAAGTGTGGCACAGTTCTCTCAAGTACAGCCGTTTATCTTGAGTACTGGTTATGATTCCTTTATATAATCATGATAATAACATCCGTCACTGATAACTTTAGATAAAACCTTACAACAAATTATAGTCGTTTTTCCCTGTTTCTTGTATACAATAGGTGTTTCAGCTACCAGTGTCATGAAACACTGTTCACTTAGTCTTAGTTTCTGCGACAGTCAGCTTTTAAAGTCTTGAAATGTTTTTGTTTTCGTTTTGAGTGTCTCAGCTCCAGGGTCATGAAGTACAGAACAAAGGTCTCAAGATTCTTGTGAGAGAATTTTTTTTTTAAGAATTAGGGCGACACTCGCTTGCCGTCTATCTTTGATGTAGACTCCGAATTTGATAATTTTCCCGACCAGAGTGACGCACATTGGGAGCGCCGTGTTACGATAAAGTTGAGTTACGATCACTTTTACACAAAACATTGTGGTATGCGATAACAAATCCAAAACACCTCAGAGTAATTTGTCATTGTGTAAGGTAACATTCGTGCGCCGAACAAACCAGCTCAGATTTATACTTTTATCATAAGGTAATATTGCACGCATTTGCCATCTTTGGTATCACCAGCTTATAATGTGTCCTATATTCCAGCTGATTGAGTATCAGCTGTTAAGTTTATAACAGTAAGGACTTTCTATAAATATTAAGGTGGTAGATTCTGTATGTTTAGTACAGTTTTGGAAAATAAAACTGAAGTGGGCCCCTAGAATGATGTAACGGGGAATGTACGAATTAATTTGACGGGATGACGAACTTATGTTCAGCTGAAGTATAACACTCGCCGATGAATTATTATGACTAAGGAAGAAATACTGCCAATGTGAAGACTCACTGAAGAACGTTTTTAGAATCCTTGTCGCGGAGGGTTCGGGAACTCACAGGCACCAAGACCAAGTGCATCAATGTCAGGTGTAGAGAGTAAGACTCTGCTACTGGAATATGTTGATACCTAGTCACTCTGATATACAATCCATTGCCACAAGCTATATCCGCCTCCTCATTTTTTTTTCTGCTGCTTGCCAAATAAAATTTTAGTGCCTGTTTTTGTATAATATATGAAATTCGGTATTATTATTCACGCAGTTCACTCACTACTTGTGTTACTAAGCTCACTTAAAGGTTTATTATGAGAGCGTCAGCTGAAATTTACAACTCCCTGTAAAGGCCGCGATGAGTTCATCTTCCCTCTACAACCAGTGAAGTACACCATAACCGTCTAAACATTTAATGTTCTCAAAACCACAATTCCTGTCGAAAGCAACAAAAATTGGCAAGAAAGAAAAATGAACTCGCCAGTCGGGCCCAGTGACTTCCTAAATATGAATAATGTATCCGGCCAAGTGCAAGATAAGGTTACTGGAACACGACCGATTAGAATACTTGAATATTATAATGTTAATAACTTTTAACGAGAACAGACAATGACGACAACGACAATGAAGACGATGGCACTGAAGCATAGCTTAAACACATCGCGGGACAAAACTTCAGACCGTAGGTAAGGGAGGTACATAAATATATATGTAGAGTAGTTAGATATGTAAGAAGATATTTGCATAGATGGATATTTAGATAGGTAGATATGTAGGCAGGTAGATATATAGGTAGATATTCATTAAGGCAGATAGATATGTGGGGAAATAGATATTTAAGTAGATATATAGGGAGGTAAATATATGTAGGTAGGTAGGTAGGTAGGTTGGTAAAAGTATAGGGAGATAGGCAAAACGGTAAGTAGGTAGATAGGTACGAAGGCAGATATGCACTACAAAACAAAATCCTTCACATTTAATGTTACATTTTGCTTCAGAGGAAAAAACTGGACAATTTACGTGGCTTTTCTGGAATTGCGGTAAATAATGATGCCGTAATTATCCCAGTGTCGTACGCTTGTGTGTGTGTGTGTGTGTGTGTGTGTGTGTGTGTGTGTGTGTGTGCGTGTGTGTAGCCGCGAAAGTAAAACGTTGTATAGAAAAAACACACACACACACACACACAAACACACTTGTGGTGTCACCTTATGCCGTTACCATTGTGTGTGTGTGTGTGTGTGTGTGTGTGCGCGCGCGCGCGCACACAAGGTGTTATAATGCGTCTAGTGTGGCAGCATTAGGTTAGGGTTAAGATACAAGTACTGTTTGCTTCCTCTTGCTTTCAGCTACTGCCGCTGGCTAGCCCTCGTGACGATCAGGAAAGCAATTTGCATAAGTCTCACCTGCCAGCACACAGTCTCTTTACCATCAAGACTCCTGCTATGCCTCCTCGTGCCAACACACAGTAACTGGGATCTCAGAGTATCAGTGGGCTCCAGAGGGATGGCGCATAGGCCCACTGGAATGTGGACACGTCCTGACGCCTACCAACCACTACCCCACTGCCTTGCGGATTAACCTTGGAAGGTATACCCAACGACGGTATAGGCAGAAGAGGTGACCAACATGAGAACCCAACGACTACACCGGCGAATGAAGGCAATGCATGGTGGACAGGCTACTAAAGCGAAACCCAAGAAAATGGGCTATCGGCAGTCATTTTGGAACTCTCCCTCTCCCTAGCAGTTGTAACACTTGCACCACTGGATTAGCAAAAGGGAGAGCAAAGATGTGTGGTTGCAGCCTGCGCTCCTGCCTCACCACATAAATAAACTCACGCACAGCCATAATCCAGCTCATCATCCTCCTCCTCATCACCAAAACTTCTATACTCCCAAAAGTCCTATGGCGAAGGACGAGTGGCGACGGGAGTCTCCAGTCACAATTCTGCACATGTGCGGCACAGATAAGATGATCGTTTATGCACTGGATTCTAGGCAGAGGCGCAATCTGGTCATGTCTGTGCAACTGAGCAGCCCTTTCGTGGAATCACTCTGCTCGCCCCACATGGGGAGGGGGCTAGAAAAGGGTTCCTTAAACATAGTCTGCCTAAAGAACTAACCTGACTGGACAACCGCACCCAGTAAGGTCATCCTTATGCGGTCGAAAACCTAATCATAATCACAGAACAAACTATGCAACCTCTTATGGTTGTTGCATGGAATGTCAGGACACTTCTGGATACTGGCACAAATAATCGTCCTGAAAGAAGAACCGCCCTTGTGGCAAAAGAGCTGGCCAGGTATAACATCGACATCGCAGCCATCAGTGAGTTCCGGCTCCCAGACGAGGCACGACTCACAGAACGGGGGTTTGGCTTACCTTCTTCTGGAAGGGTAAGCCTGCTACGGAGAGAAATCGTATTTATGGAGTTGGCTTTGCCATCTGCCAACGCATCCTACACAGGCTAACTGAAATGCCTGTTGGGAACAACGAGCGCTTCTTGACGCTCAGAGTCCCACTGAATCACTCATGTCATGCCTTTTTCATCAGTGCATACGCCCTGACACTGGATGGAGAGAATGACATCAGGGAGGCACTTTACGCTGACGTCGACAGTGTGCTAACCTCTAACCCCAGAGGAGATATGGCTGTACTCCTTGGTGACTTCAATGCTAGAGTTGGCAGAGATGCTGACATTTGGCAGGGAATCAATGGGAGAAATGGACTAGGCAAGTGTAATCCCAATGGCCTACTCCTCAGCAAGTGTGCTGCACACAGCCTCGCTTTCATCAACACCTTGTTTAGGCAGGTCGACAAGTTCAAGGGTTTGTGGCAACACCCACGATCCAAACACTGGCATCTCACTGACTCATTGTCAGAGAAAGAGATCGCTGAGATGTCCTCATCACCAAAGCCATGAGTGGATCAGACCACTGCAACGCTGATCATCAGCTCGACAGAGCCAAGCTCGCATGTCATGTCTCACCAAAATGGCGAAGAAAACAAGTCCCCAGAAGAGATTTTAACACAAAGAGTTTGGAGGATCCAGCGGTAGCACATGCTTTCAAAGAGCAGCTCGAACATGGGATGATATGGAACCCAACAAAAAAAGCCCAAATCCCAGTGCCGAATGGGGGTATTCTCGACACTGTCATGACAAAAACCTGCAGAGAGCCCCTGGGCCAGACTGAAAGAATATATGAGGACTCTGGTTTGATGAAAATGACCCGGAAATCAATGTACTCATCGAAGATAAACGTGCTGCTTTTACTGATTGACTGAACAACCCTTAGTCTCGGACTGAAGTTGATACCTTTTGCATGAAGAAAGCGGTGGCCCAGCTTGAACTTCACAAACTAAAGAACGACTGGCTTAAAATAAAGTATGTGAAACGCAAAAACTTGCAGATTAACACAAGATGCTCGAATTTTTCAATTCTGTGGTGTGGTGGATGTAATCCTAGACAAGGTTCTTGAAACTCCAGGGCACGAGCAGTAGGTATATTCAATAAGTGTACAAGACTGGGCGTGATAGCCAACCGATACAGGAGCGGTTACTAGGGACCCCGGACCGTAGGTAGGCCGAGGCCGATCTGAGGGAAATTAGCTAGCCAGGCAAAGAGAGTTGCTAGACATTCCTAGGACAATAAATGAGGTCTTCTAATTACTCGACTAGCGCGGTACAGACATAGTACATCGGGACATAGTAAATGAACATAGGCATTAGACATAAGCATGGACATCAGACATGCTATAATAATATGTAGTGATACAGACATGTGAATAAATGGTACAATGAATGGTAACAAGAGTCCTGGCGTCAGGCGTGTTCACATATCTTGGTATGTACATATCTATACACCTCCCTCCCCCTTTACGCTCGTAGTGCAATCTCGAGCGGCTACGGACTCTTTTTCCATGAGTCGGGGGGAGCGGCGAGGGACAATGGGAGGATCAACTGACGACCTTCGTTCCTGGTCTGGGCAAGGGGACACAGGGGACGGGGAGGAAGGTTCGTCACTAGAGGATGGCACTGGGCGGAGGTGGCGTCTGTTTCGCCACCACACACGACCACTGGGGAGGCGGACTTGGTACGAACGAGGCTCGCCACGGCCCATGACGAC
Organism: Homarus americanus; assembly: GCF_018991925.1. NCBI lineage: Eukaryota > Metazoa > Arthropoda > Malacostraca > Decapoda > Nephropidae > Homarus > Homarus americanus. The sequence goes on along the minus strand of NW_024711292.1, from coordinate 7,928,347 downwards.
CCCAACCTTGTCCCAGCGGTGTGACGTCGGGTCCTGGATTCGTACTTGCTGGCCGACGGCCAACCTGGGAAGGGGGCGGGCTTGGGCGTCATAGTGGCTTGTCACTTGGGCCATCCGGGCAGCCTCACGGCGGTCACACTCGTCCGCCTTGATCTGCCATTCATCTAAGAAGGACTGGGGGTGGGCAGGCACACAAGTACGAAGGGGGCGGCCATACAACACCTGGGCAGGAGAGCGTCCGGCAGGGGTAGGGGTGTTACGGAGTTCCAGTAGGCCCCTGTCGAACTCCTCGCAGTCCAGGTTCCCCGTCGGTGCTGTCTTGAGGATGAGGTATTTTACGGACTTTACCGCTGCCTCGGCGTGGCCATTCGCCTGCGGGTAATGAGGGGAGGTGACGATGTGGTGGACGCCCCAGCGTTCGGCGAAGCTCTTGAACTCGTGGCTATTGAACGGGGGCCCACCGTCGGTTCGGAGGCGGAGAGGCACTCCGACTTCCCGGAAGAAGCAACAAAACATCCGGATGACCCTGGAAGAGGTGGTGTCCCGACCACAGGGAACTACCACGGGCCATCCAGAGAGCCTGTCGGCGACCACCAGGAAAGACTTTCCGGCCACATTAAAGAAGTCGGCGGACACGGACTCAAAGGGCCGCTTTGGGAGGTCGTTGCACAGGTACGGCTCTTGTTGCTGGCTGGGTTGGAGTTGCTGGCAAGGCTCACAGGCCTCAACCGTGCTCTTAATATCGGCGTCAATACCAGGCCAGAAGACGGTCTGACGGGCTCTGCGCCTGGTGGCTTCAACGCCGCGGTGGCTGTCATGGAGGCGGGATAAGGTGCGCCGGCGGAGGGCAGCGGGAACGACGATCCTGGGGCCGTACAACACCAGCTCTCCGTCCGCATAGAGGCTATCCCTTAGCTTCCAGAAGGGGAGGGCGGAGGCGTGAATGTCGTAGCGGTTGGTGGGGAATCCAGCGGAGACGTAGTCGAGGAGTTGGACGTATGCCGGGTCTTGAGCGGCGGCGATGCGAAGCTCCTGGAGAGTCCTATCGTCTTCGATGGAGGGCGTCGTCGTCGTCTTGTCAGCAAGAGAAGTGGCTGTGTGTGTCACTAAAGACCGAACGTGAGCAGCGGCCATGGTACAGTCGACTTCATCTTCAGGTGTGGGGCGACTAACAGGGGCTCGGGAGAGGGCGTCTGGTATGCACAGAAGCTTCCCGGCGCGCCACACAGCTGTAAAGACGTAAGGGGCGGTCTTCTCTTTGAGACGTTGGAGGCGAGGATTTTCGATGGCGTCCAACGTGTAGTGATTAAGAATGGGTATGAGCGGGCGATGGTCCGTCATGAGGGTGAAATGCCCAAGGCCGAACAGGTAAAGGCGGCACTTGGCCATAGCCCAGGCGACTGCCAGCATCTCTAGTTCAATGGTGGCGTATCTGGTCTCCGTGTCCGTCAAAAACCTGGAGCCACACTGAACTAAGCACAGTCTACCCTGGCCGTGGTCTTGAAGGAGGGCATATCCGAGGCCGTATAGACGGGAGGCGTCGGTCTGGAGGACCACTGGTAAGGACGGGTCGAAGGGTGCCAGGACTGGTGGTGACAGCAACGCCTTCTTAACATTCCTGAACGCTAGGTCGTGGTCAGGAGTCCAGAGGAAGGAGCGCTTGGGGCTCATGAGGGGGCGTAGAGGTTGGGCTGATGTGGCGATTTTAGGGGAGAAGTCGGCCAGCTGATTTACCAGGCCCATAAATGAGCGAAGGTCGGTCAGGTTCGCTGGAGTAGGGAAGTCCCTGATGGCCTTGACCTTCTCCTCATCAGCTGAGATCCCCTCTGGCGAGATGTTGTAGCCGCAGTAGTTAACTTGGGGGGCGGCGACCACAAATTTATCTTTGTTCAGGGTGATACCATGGGCACGACATCTTGTGAGCATCAGATGAACTCGGTTCAAGTGGGCCGGGAGATCATCGTCGAAGAGCAGGATGTCATCTACGACCTTCACGCAGTTGGTGACACCCTGCAGAGCCATATCCCCACGGAGGCAGTACGCATCCCCCGTTGCTGCGAAGCCCATGGGTCCGCGGCAGTGTTGGAAGCGGCCGTAGGGCGTGATGAATGTAGTGAGGTGGCGATCTTCTTCCGCCAGGTCGACTTGCCAGTACCCATGTAGTGCATCCGCCGTGGTAAAGAACTTTGCAGACGGGGTGACGCTGCGGACTGCTTGGATGGGCGTAGGCGATGGATGGGCGGGACGGGAGACCTGCGAGTTGAGATGGGTGAGGTCCACTGTGATGCGAACACCTACAGGCTTGGGTGCCAAGACCATAGGGTGGCACCACTCGGAGGGCTCCTCACCGGCGTGTCTGATGATCCCCTGCTGCACCAGAGAATCGAGCTCCGCCTTCACCTTGTCCCGTATGGCAAAGGGGATAGGCCTGGGTGTGTGGATGGCGAAAGGCGTCGCGCCAGGCTTGAGGTGGATTCTCATCGGGGGGCCTGTCATCTTCTTGAGCGGCGTCTTCTGGAGGTCGGGCTTGGAGACAAGGACGTCGCTGAACTGACGAAAAAAGAACTCCCGGGCGGCAGCAGGTGTGGTCATGGCTGAAACAGGTATCTCTGCACACCTGTTGAGGTGTGTCACAGCGAGGATGGGCTTTGGGAACTCGGATGAGACGATGGCCAAGTCCTGACAATGGCCACATGACAAGAGAGGGGTTTGGATGCCCTCATGGACGTGGACTGTGGCAAGGCAAGACTTGGGACCGAGCTGTAGTGTTGCCTTGAAGCAACCCAAAGGTGGAGACATCGGGGACCCGTCCGCTGTGAGCACGTCGTTCATGGCTGTGGGTGACAGGCTACTCCTGGGGATGTTGAGGGCGTCCAGGTGTGTTGGTCCAATCACCGTGATGTCCGCGCCCGTGTCAGGTATCATCAGGAGGTTGGAAGAGTTGGTACCGTAGGACAGACGAACATTGACGGGCTTGGGGGACCTGTCACTCGAGGTATCATCCACGCGTCGGCATCCTTTGTTATTCTTGGGAGACGGTGGTGTGGACGTTCTGTCGGGCTGTGAAGAGACGTTTTGACCTGGAGATGGAGGCTTCTTGGTGGACCTGCAACACTTGGCGAAGTGTCCTTGCTTGTTGCAAGCGTTGCATGAGGCCTTGTTGGCAGGACATCGAGGTGTGCGGGGCCAATGGCCTTGAAACCCGCAGTTTCGACATGTACTATCAGCCGCAGGGCACTTTCCTGGACCATGCTGGCGCTGACAGTTTCTGCAGGATTCGGGAGAAGGAACTGGTGACTGTGACGGGGGCTGTGGAGAGGACGTCGTCTGCATCTGGCGTTGATTCCTCTTGTAGGTGGAGACGGCGTGGACTTGAGATGGCGATGAGTGTATAGCTGAGGCAGCCTCTCTTGTGGCCTCATACGACCTGCAACAGGTGACGAAGTCGGTGAGGGAAGAGGCGGCGTCGAGGGTGAGGAGTTTCTGAAGCAGGTCCTCGTCACGTACACCCATCAGCAAGATCATCTTGAGCTGGATCTCAGCACAGGTTACAGGATCGCCTGTACATAGGTCCACCTCGGTTGCTAGGTCCTTAAGTCGTGCATAGAAGTCTGAGAATGATTCCCCAGAAGCTTGTTTGCAGGATAGCAGTTCCCTACGACGCAGAGCTTCATTGCGGAGGCCACGGAAATGACTCTGCAAGGCGTTTAAAACCTCTGTCACTGACCTGGGGGAGTCAGGGGGGATGGCCAGCGTGTGCTCTAGGAGGCGTTGAACATCGAGGGAAATGCACGATCTTAATTGGATGAGTTGTTTATGAGGGGGCATTCGGTAGAGGTCAGACATAACAGCAAAGTCTTCGAAACGACGTCGCCATTGACGGTATACTTGATATGTTGCATCAGATTGAAGAGGTGGGGGACTGGGAACTGAAGACTTGCTGTGCAGGGGTGTACTCGAGACGGCAGGCGGTGGAGGAGGCACGGAGAGGTCGACGAGAGTTGAGACTGGAACAGGTGGTTGAGAAGACACTGAGGCATACCTAGGGGAGATAGGTGACGTGTGAGGAGGCGTTGTCTGAAGGATAGATGAAGAGGCTGAAGCTGGCGAGTTGGTTGTGGCAGCTGGTGAAGTCGTCCTCGTTGCCAGCAATTCCAATAGGTCCAGGAATTTGCGGTTATCAGCTTGGTGTTGTTGTTGAAGTTGAAGGCGGTAAGCTGATTCCTCTGACTGTCTTGACAATTCCTCTTGACGTCGTTTTTCCTCCTCTAATTGACGTCTTTGGGCTTCCTTCTCTTGAGAAACTTGTAGGAAGTGGATTAACTGACGTATATCCTGGCTCCCATCCTTTGAATTTGGCGCGCCCGGCGTGTGAGGCGTGAGGGGGGGTGGGAGGGTCTGTGAGGCGTCGTCTTCCTCATAATCCTCATATAAATTTCCCAGCAAATCGTCGTGGTCAGACATCTCGTGCTTGGTATTGTTGCGATGGGAAAGACAAGGAGAATAAGGTGAAGTGCTATATTTTCGCCAATGGATTTGCTTAAGTGCAGGAACTGGCTGGCAAGTAAAAGAGTACTGACTGTAATATTTGTGAAGTGAGAGGAGGCGGCTAGCGGCGGTGTATTCCTCCGCGCGCCCGGGCGAGATGCTGGTTCAGTGGGAGGGGACGCGGGCAGTGGCTTGCGAGCCTCCGTGGATGGGGGGTGTATGCCGGAAGTGCTGTCTTGGAAACTGGGCTGAAGGCGTGTCTGCTACCTGTAGGGCCGCAGAAACATAGCAAAGAGACATGAAAGGCACTGCACTTCACTTAGGGCACTTCACAAGGTCACAAAGCACTTTAAATCCAGGGGCACTGTGGAGTATATCTTCTGGGCGGGAAACAGACGAGGCCGGGACAGACGAGGCCGGCTCTTGAGGCTTGTAAACTGTCGTGTTGGAGCTACTCAAACTGCGCCATGTGGTGTGGTGGATGTAATCCTAGACAAGGTTCTTGAAACTCCAGGGCACGAGCAGTAGGTATATTCAATAAGTGTACAAGACTGGGCGTGATAGCCAACCGATACAGGAGCGATTACTAGGGACCCCGGACCGTAGGTAGGCCGAGGCCGATCTGAGGGAAATTAGCTAGCCAGGCAAAGAGAGTTGCTAGACATTCCTAGGACAATAAATGAGGTCTTCTAATTACTCGACTAGCGCGGTACAGACATAGTACATCGGGACATAGTAAATGAACATAGGCATTAGACATAAGCATGGACATCAGACATGCTATAATAATATGTAGTGATACAGACATGTGAATAAATGGTACAATGAATGGTAACAAGAGTCCTGGCGTCAGGCGTGTTCACATATCTTGGTATGTACATATCTATACAAATTCCACTAAAACATTTTATCGGGCAATCACTCATGGTGGAGCTCGCTCCGCTCATTCGATGGTAACTCCCTAATTAAAGACGAAGAAGGCATCCTTCAGCACTGGAAAGAGCACTACCATTCGCTGTTCAACGGAAACACCGGTGTTGATGTCCTAACTACCCAGCAGGCCTCTCAGCATCCAGAGCTGGCCCATTTTAGCTATCTTTCATCCATGGATGAGGTAGCTACTGCCATGAGACAGATGAAAAATAACAAAGCCTCAGGGCCTGATGGAATCCCAGTCGAGGTGTATAAAGCAGTAGGACCTCTGCTTACCACGCTCTTAAAGACTCCTCCATCGTCAATATTTATAAGAACAGGGGAGACCGGTCAGACTGTGGCAACTACGACGGGTTCTTGTTGCTGTCCATAGCTGGGAAGATTGATCGCCCTAGTTCTCCTAAACAAACTTCTTCCTGAGGCGGAAAACTTCCTCCCAGAATCTCAATGTTGCTTTAGACCAGGGGTCACCAAACTTTTTTCACAGTGGGCCGGATAACTGAAAGAATGACGAGCGCGGGCCGCATAATCATTCTGTTCAAAACTTGCAAGCCAGAACGAAAGCTCTGGTAACGTCAGAGCGTAGTTTTGAGCTACCACGAGCCGGGGAAGGACTTGGGATCCGGCCCGCGGGCCGTAGTTTGGTGACCCCTGCTTTAGACCATCATGTGGCATCACTGACATGATCTTTGCTATCTGCCAGATACAGGAGAAGTGCAGAGAACTTGTACATGGCTTTCATAGACCTAACCAAGGCCTTCGACTCGGTCAACAGGGAGGCCCTCTGACGGACCCTCAGCCATTTTGCCTGCCCACCAAAATTCATCGACATTGTGAGGCAACTCCACGATGGCATGGACGGCAGTGTCCTACAGAATGGCACCAAGTCTGTGTTCTTCCCCATCCACGGGGGTAAAACAAGGATGTGTACTGGCACCAACTCTCTTTTCCATTTTCTTGGCTGCCTTCCTTACTTGTGCCAGTGCCCATTTAGCCGGCGGGGTGGACATCCAGTACCGGATGAACGGTCTTTTCAACATAAGCTGACTCCAGGCAGGAACTAAGGTGTCGGCAGCTTCTATTACTGGACTTCAGTATGCAGACGACCTCACCCTTGTCGCTCCCACTGAAAGCAACCCACTGGAGATATTGAATATCATTACCTATGTCCATCCTCCGAGTTCGCTGGGAAGACAAGAGAGCAGATACCAATATTCTCGGACACCAACTACGTTGGACTTGCTATGTTACCCGCACGGACTACAGTAGACTGCCAAAGCAGCTACTTTACAGTCACCTAACGAATAGTAAACGTAACGCTGGCGGGCAACTGAAAAGGTATAAAGATAGTCTTCAGACAAACCTGAAAAAGTGCCAAATCGACCCACTCACCTGGGAGACGATTACTCCACACCATAACGCTTGAAGGAGCACCACACGAGAAGGTGTCAATACTTTCAAATTAGTCCGACTGCAAACCGAGGCAGACAAGCGACAATGCCGGAAAGACTGCCGCCGCCCCTCCCGCACCGAATGTAGCCCTCCACATGTTTAACATCTGTGAACTACCCTGCCGGTCCCGTATCGACCTCTCTAGTCACCTCAGAGAACTCATATATAATTTTATCATAGCTGGATGATTGTCATGCTCGACTCCGGATGACAGCAAAATAGTAGTATGTGTGTGTGTGTTTGAGAGAGAGAGAGAGAGAGAGAAGCGTATGGAAAGGAAGGGAGGGTGGGTGGGGTTGTTAGAGGAAAATGGAGAGAGACGTGCATGATAGGGAAATGCGTGGGGAGGCAGGTAGAGGAGAGGCACGTATGAATGAAAGGAGAGAGGCGTGGAGAGGCAGGGAGAGACGAGACAGGAGGAGGGAGGGAGAAGAGGCGATAGGAGGAGGAAGGGAGCGCTGAATGTGTCCCGCGTGTTGTGAACCTGGATATGGGAGGTAAAATATTTTGTGTTCGTCGCTCAACCTTACTAGTGGTGGACACAGTGGCGCAGATGATAGGATTATAATATATGCCTGTGCGCGTGTATGTGTGTAAGAACTGTAAACTCTTTTTAACTTTTGTGTATGGTAAGTGTGTGTGTGTGTGTGTGTGTGTGTGTGTGTCTGTGTGTGTGTGTGTTTTCATCATAATTATATTTTATATGGACAAAACCCATTGTGAGAAGAAACGGAGCACACACGCACACACGCACGCACACACCACCGTATACTTATATACATGTTTTTTTAATTTTTTTTTGGATTTCAAAGCCATCAACGTAAGGGAGGTCATTAGGCCTGTGGTTCTCCATAATAACCGCAGGTCGTGAGCCAGCAGGAGTTCAGGAAACATTGCGTGGTTCTGGAAAGTCGAAAGTATTCGGGAAGTTTCTGGGGGAGGGGGTGAAGGAGGGACGGAGGTGATCGAGATTTCTCCCGCTGACAGGTGTGCTGAGGTCTCGTAAATATTTCCCCTCGTGTGTGTTGGTCTTGCCAGTAAACAAAAACATTGCTTTTGTTGACATGGTTCTAATTTCCTTGTCATTACTCCCGCATCAGTCGGATGGTCAGTGCTCTTTTCTCCTTTTGACTTGTGTATGTCAACAAGGTGACTTCGGAAGGTGAAGATAACGTTCATACCCCGCATTTTATATAAAATTTTATCATAACATTTAAGCCGCTGTTGTTTTGGGGTCAATAAGTTAAAGGAAGATCGAAAAATAATTAAATATGACATACAGTACTGTGATACTCTCAGTCCACCGCCCAACCAGGATCTAGATATTCACTTTAGAAACAATGACAGTAAAATGCACAAGGAGTCAGTTAAATACAAAAGCAAATTGCAGGGTCTCAGTCCAATGGACATGTAAAATTCACAGTAACCAAGTTCAATGCACAACGATTCATATCAATGCACAAATAAAATGCACAAAATCTCGTTACACTACACAAACAAATTGCATAACGACTCCACTGAAAACACAAAAAAAGAGATCTATACACTGTTCATCTTTTATTGGGTGCCTCTGTAATATACCAGTCACCTGAGCTGCTGGTGGTGGTAATGGTAGTTTCTGTGGCTTGGCAGGTTATGGCTGCTTCGTAAATATTTTGTTCGACTCCGTGTACTTCTCACCGGTTTCTCCTCTCCATCTCCGTTTGTTCTCTTTTCATTTCACTTTGTTTTTATTGTTATTATTCCTCCAATTTTATCAGACTTTTCGTTGATTTCTTTATCCTTGTTATTTTTTTCTTCCGCCATTCCTTTCTTCCTCTTCCTTTTTCAGGATTCGATTCCTTCGTTCTATTTTACTTCACGTTCTTTCTCACTCGTTCTTTCCTTTAGCTGTATTTTTCTTTCCTCTCTACCCCCTTCTTTATCATTGTCTTTCCTCCCAATTCATCATTTTCCCCATTCTTCCTCTCTCAACCCTTATCAATCCCCTTCCATCCATCATTTATTCACTTTATTTCTTTTTCCTTTCCTACCATATCTTCTTTACTCCACCCCTCTGAGCCAAATAAATTTATCGCTCTGTCTGTCTGTCTCTTTGTCTTCTATACAGTATTCTTCTTTTCATTCTGTCATATTCTCTTTCCTAGGGTTTACTTGCCATCAGCACCTGGATCATTGCGGTAATGTTCCATATCTAACCCATCTTGGAAAACAAATACGATGAAAAAAAAATGTATCTCAGTTCTTGCCAAGTTAACGGGGAGTTAACTGAGTTCACCCATACAAAAAAAAAAGAAGAAAAAATGTGATATGTTGTCTTTGGTTAACAGAGTTTATGACGCTGTAAGCTACCGTACTGTACTTGTGCTTGTATCGAGTTTGTACTGTACTTTTTTATTATTATTTTTTATTTTTTTTACCTGTGTTTGTATCTGTGTTTTGAAGCCAATTTTATTCGAATTAAAGTATATTTTTTATGTTTCAAATGTGGTTTCGATCTAGATTTTATTTATAAAGTCAAAATCAAAGATTCTTGCTTGTATACGGATGTTTTCGAAGTAATTCTATTGGATTTAAATAATGGTTCCTTTATTATTACCTACAGAATATTTTGAAGCAGTTTTATTCGAGATAAATAACAGTGCGTGTTTTACGTTTCGAAGTAGTGTTATTCAAAATCATGATACGCACTTGTAATTATGTTTTTATAGGATTTTATGCGGAAAATGAAGACTTTCGTGCTTGTAATGATGTTTATACAATAATTTAATTCGTATTATAAAAAAGAAGACTAGTTACTGACATTTGGAGCAGGTGATATACTTCCACTTAGGTTCTTCTGGATGTAATGACAAAATTATGGCGTAGGTGACTAAGTTGTGTTCACGAGCGGCAACATTGCATGGTCGTCCGAGTGGTTGTGCTCTCGACCAAATAGCTTCAATTGCGTTGTTGGGTAGTAGAAACTGTCAAAATTACTATTAAACATTATACATAGTTTACCTGGGTAGTTGATGTCCGGACCTCTCTCTCTGTGTGTGTGTGTGTGTGTGTGTGTGTGTGTGTGTGTGTAATGATGAACTCAACCAGACATTTTGTGAGGTTTTCCAGCTCATAGTTTCCACACTGCTGTTACTACACGTCTTCCTTCCCACAACAGTAAACACCAACGCAAGAACTATTCCTTGGACGTCCTCTACAACCGCCTCAGTAAGTAGTATGTCTCCTTGCGTGCTCAACAAACGACTCTTGAAATGTATTATTCGTTTTTACGCGGGAGAATTCAGATTTTTATATATTTTTTTTAGTCAGTACAGGTTCTAAAGCGATGCACATAATTGTTCTGGGGATTCGTTGGTGACGGATACCGGCGGTGGGAAAATATCTGGTTGGAAAAGAATGTCAGATTCTGTCTTCGGGAGAGTGGTATAGGGTGGAGTACAATAAACAGATCAGAGAGTTCGGAGTAGAAGTATTTTCGTCGATTTCCCTCAATTTCCTTGATATACCAGACGTATATCATTTGGTTTTTGTTGAGAATTTTCCTTGGATTATCGAAAAGATGAACAATATGATAATACGGAGGAAGTAAGAAAGGGAAGGTGTCCAGCAAGAAGGAAAGATTTTGTAGAGGAGTCCCCAATACCCACTAATACTGATCTAACTAATGGAATCTTTTTTCTTCTCGGGATTGAGGGATATTTTCTTCAGTGATGTTTAACATGAACATTGAACACGCCCTTTTTCCTTGTCTATAATCTATATTTTCTATTATACGGGTAAGGAATACTATAATTATTACAGTAGCTATCACAGGATAACGACGACTGGATACAGAATGATATAACATACGATTACAGAAAAACCTCCATTTAACGGACTATATGGAGAGGAATGTCTGTTATATCGAGGTTTTGTTACATATCAAACCTCAGAAAGTCTTGGGAAAAACAACTTTATAAAATAGTAACGTCTCTATGTATCAAATTATTTATCTATCACTAAATTAATCCAAAATGCAGTCTCTGTCAATCTATTTTAAAAGTCTCTGTCAAATTGTCTATCAAAAATACTGTCTTTATCAATCTATTTACCTATCCAAAATAATTCTCTCTCTATCTACCACTCTATTTACCTATCTATCCATCATTATCTTTACTCCTCTCCCACTTTCGTATAGGGTGAATCAAGAGGAGGGAAATAAACGATAGAATGATAACACTAATAAAAAAAAACGCTCTAAGTTTCTTCTTTAATTTTTTCTGCTTCATTTTTCAGAACGTTTGACTTCCACGAATGTTTTCCTTATTATCTTGATTAGTTCTTTTTGCCGCCTGAGTTTCGTACCTTGCTGTACCTGTAACCCCTTTAGATTGTATAGTAAATTTGTATCGCTTATCGTTTGTGTACCTGCACTCTGTGTTTATTGCATATATATAAGTTAATTCAATGAAAACTTGTAGGACAATTTTACTGAATCTCTCTCTCTCTCTCTCTCTGATCAAATAATCCTCTATACAAATATACTTTTCTACAACAATGAGCATGTACTGTAGATTGTCCTGACTGTAAACTGTATTCGTCGCCTTGAAATATTTCTGTAATAGTGAAATAAAACTTTCCCTTTATGTATTTTTCCATAACCCTCGGGAGTGTTCATTCCTCGACTGATATGGCAAGTTTTATAATATGACTCCACCACAAGTGTACTATTCTGTAACCTTTTACTTTCCGACTACCGTGCTGTACATATTACTTCGAGTGATGTAAAAACTTGTGGGGTAGCACTGTAATATAACTGTCCTATTCTGAAACATTGTACTGCTTGTCTACCTTTCCGTATTGTCTCACTTCTATAACTGCAATAACTTGTGGAATAATACTGTATCGCTGTAGAAGACGGAAGACTCGTGTATTGTGTTTGGACTACAAGGAGAGAGAGAGAGAGAGAGAGAGAGAGAGAGAGAACTCACCTAATGTAAGAGCAGAACGACAACACACACACACACACACACACACACACCGAACTCTACGGTAAGCACACGACCATCCAGACAAACTCGATACGACATGCCAGAATTTTAACTTGACGGTTCAAGACAATAGAGCCATTGTTTACAAAACATTACATCATGGATTGAAAGAAATGAGAAACGTTACGGGGGCTGGGAGTCCATTACTGGCAGACACGAGATGTGTGATACACGAATTTGCACACTATGGGTCTCCGTCAACGCTGCCTTGGGTAGGAGAATGGTTGAACTGATTATTCACTCCTACAGTATATTTGGCATGGGAAGAAGACTTGAAATCCACTAAATGATAATGTCGAGGTATACTGAAAATTGTGAGTTAAATATTATAGAAAATTAGCGAATTATTTGTAGAAATGACGAAATATCCTGAAAAAATTGACGAAATATTTTACAAAACTGACCAACTGTACGAAAAAATGTGACGAAATTTACTAATAATATCACGAAATAATATGACGAAATATACTAAAATTGTCGAAATATACTGAAAAAGACGAAATATTAAAAATAGACGAAATTTAATACTCAAATAATCTTTCAAAAAAGTTTTCTTTTTTACAAGCTGGTGGTGAGATGGTTATACTACTGGTACTGACTCGCACAACAAACTAGTGAAAAATATGATGAAACATACTGAATAATGCGAGGAAATATACTGAATAATGCGAGGAAATATACTGAATAACGTGGTGAACTATACTCACTAGTACGATGAAATATACTTAATAATGTGGTGAAATATACTGATCACTGTGATGAAATATACTGACAAATGGGTATTGAATAATGTACCGAAATATGCTGAATAATGTGACGAAATATACTGCATAATGTGATGAAATATATTGAGAAATTTGGTGAAATATACTGATTAATGTGATGATATATACTAAATAATGTGATGAAATGTACGGAATACTGTGACAAAATATACTGACTAAAGTAATAAAATAAACTGAATGATATGACGTTATATACTGATTGTGAGGAAATCTACTGATTGATGTAACAAACTATGCTGAGTAGTGTGACAAAATATTATGGTTAAAAATGACGAAATATAATGAACAATTTGACGATATCTATTATCCGTAGGCACATCCCGTCCTCCCTAAGTTAGTTACAATGATGATAAAGTAATCCTGAAAAAAAAGAAAGTACTGAAATAAGAGAAGAATAAGAAGGAAGATGATGCATTAACAAAAGATTTCAGATGGTGTTTATTTACTTCCCGTCCATTGTAATTCCTCGTATGGGTGGTGACCTGTATCGTATTTATTTGTTTGCTTTAGTCCGGCTTGTTTTTATATGTGAAGGCCAATTTCCTACACGCTTTGTTGTTTGTTTGTTCTGTGGTAAATGTTCTACTTTTGGTGGCCGCTGCAGGAGAGGGGGAAGAAGGTTAAAATGGACAATTACCTGTAAACTGAACGACTAAAGGCTCACACTGTGTCGCTGGTAGGGTGGTTAATCGGAAGATGAAATAAGGTGGGGCTACTGTTCACGTGATCTCAGCAGATGATTTACATTGAAGCTCTACCTTAACAAGAGAACATGTGACATGAATGGTCTATCGCGGTTCCTGAGCGTATTTCGCGATTTTCTGGGCGGAATTCTTATACATCTGTTAAGGAACAAACTTGTTTCGTAGTACAGAGCCCCGTTACAGATAGACGCCTCCGCCTACTTACCCACAGAAAGTCGCGCGTGCATTCACAACAAATAATAATCGTTGAGGACTTACCGTCAAATATCACGGAGTCTGAAGGTCCTGGTAGGCATGAAGGGCTTTATGGACGAGGGGTGTGAGGGAGGACACCGCTTTGCTGACTGTGGACACATCCACCTCCGACGGGACACCCAGAGACCTGCCAAAGCCCAGGTCGATGAAGCCTAAGTAGCTGAAGAAGGCGATGGCGACGAAGACCAGGATGATGACGTTAGTGACGTTGAGAGTGAGGAGATTCGAGTACGAGGTGGCGCGCGCTGCTTCCACCAGCATCTCCAGCAGCTCCTTTACCATGTTGTCATTTCCGGTGATTTTCGAGGAATCTGGAGACTCTTGTGATGCTAAGTGCCGCAGATCCTCATAGGCTGCTGTAGGGTCCTCCTTGGCACTGACGGCGAAGACGCAGGCGGTGAAGAAACAAAAGATTCTGAGGAACTTCATGATTTATGGAGTGGATGTGTGAATCCGGGAGTGTGTGATAAGGGAAAGCGTATGGGGAACCGCACTCCACTACTGCTTCGTCGAGACTACAGTACGGTAGAGGTGCCCCGCCGCTATCATAAGGAGCCACCGTTATGCCGGTCCGGGAGGGAGAGGTGGGGAGGTGGACGGATTGTTTAGGGGGTGGGGAGGGGATGGTGCGGGTGGGGACAGAATAACATTAAGACGAAGGGGGTAAAGAGAAGGGTGAAAATTAGAACCGCCTTCAGTTCAGATAAATTTTAAGGATGTAAAACTGACGACGCGTCTTGTGTGGCAGGTAATTCTTGTTGACATGTAAATCAATCCAGTCGTCACACTAGATTTACCCTTATTGTCCCACTGTTACTCTAATAGTGTGCAGTTTTGTTGAGCTTGGTCTACCCTCTTCCTTTAAATAAACTGGTAAAATAAAGGCATACTAGGAGTCTGAAGATAATAAAAAACAGACACTTTCACACTTACCTATGTGATTTAAGACGGTGATGGTGGTGGTGCTTTTTCAAGACAGTTGTAAAAGACTCCGTTTTCTATGTCGTCAATATAGCAGGCTGATGCAACCTGAAAGGTGATTTTCACTTAGCAATAAGTCATTAAAGATATAAATGATTTGATCTCTCAGTATACCGAATATTTGTTTAAATGTGTAGCAATTTCACACACAGTGCTCCAGCGATCTTGGTTAAATTAGACAGGTAACATTTAGGTGTTCCGGGGTGTACCAATACAGCCGACATTTTAGCCCGCCTGCACACGACCGTACGACAAGGACGGGTGTTATCGGACGTATTATTGTGACTTACTGGATGGGCAGTGTATATGGTGGGCAACTAGTTTTCTATGTGACATTTTTACCGATGATTCAATAGCGTTAGAAGACAGTCTTAATCATCCAGTGTATTGGATAACCTTGTTAAATGTGGGCACTTAAAGTGTCTGAGCTATTGATTGGTTATAAGTACAGGAACTGTAAACTATAGTACACTACCAGTATATACAGGACGAACAGGGAGTCTTTCCCTCATTGTTTACATCAATCGGTTCCCACTGACACCCGTTTGTCAGGCTGGTGTTTATTGTTAGGTGGTCTCTTCCGAGGATGTCAAATTATTATCAATGTGTAGTCTCCTTCCGGGTCCACCCCTTTGTTTCCGTCCACATGCACGGAACCAATTTCCTTTGTGGGTAATTTATAATGATTCGCTCCCCCTGATGTTGACTACTCAATTTTTTCCCGGCAAAGCAATCCAGCAACTTAAAGCAATTTTTAGGAGTTAAACCTTGCACTAATGTAGCGTATATAATGCTCATTGGTCATGCAAATAACAATGATTATATAATTTTCACCGAGAATTATCTGGTTCATCGCATACCAACGCTGATGAGCAGTGTTGGTATTTATACCTAGGCTTTCATTAGTTGTTGCCAATGTTATGTGTTACTGCATTTGACAACTAAATTATTTAACCGCATATTCTGGGTTAGTGCAGTACGTACCATGCATTACCTATCAGCAGTTAAAAAAATAAAAGACGTATTTCTGGGTATCAACAGCTGGCTTGAGCCTGTATTAGTGAGCCGGCCGGACAAACACAATAGTTAGCGTGAGTATGATGGAGGTGTTGTACAGGGGTAGGTGTGTTCCTTCCTCCTTGTTCTTTTTCTCAGAGCACTTGCATTAAAATCCGATTACACACCATTTATATGATTGACGACGTAACCTAACCTAACCTAACCTAAACTCATCGTCTAAGTAGTATAGTAATCGTCCATATGGGATGACTCCAAAAATCCTGGCTGAAGACGCGAGATACTGCAAGGTTACTTATACAGACAGTTCATAACTCGTAAAGGGGCGGTTAGTCGTCGCCTTAAACCAACACAGAACACACTCACGCCCGTCAATTTAAGACAGGAAACACCATGGTCTTGTAAAATTAGACTGTTATTATGTGTGTGTGTGGGCAGGTGACCGCATAATTTGCAGGTAAAGGGACCAGGTGTTCCTATAGCGTGAGGGTCTGCAATATATTTAGGTTAAGTTAGTTTAGTTTAGTTTAGTTTAGGTTAGGTTAGGTATGGTTAGGTTAGGTTAGACTAGAGATAATTTTTGTAGACCGCACCAGGGAAGTGAAGTCCTTCATATCAACACCCGAGGACGAGTTACTGCACCACGTGAACTGAACACCACCCGGTGTCCCCATGACCACGTGAGGTCCTTCATATCAACACTGAGGACGAGCTACTACACCACGTGAACACTACACCACCTGGTGTCTCCAGGACGAGTTACTGCACCACGTGAACTGAACACCACCCGGTGTCCCCATGACCACGTGAGGTCCTTCATATCAACACTGAGGACGAGCTACTACACCACGTGAACACTACACCACCTGGTGTCTCCATGACCAGCCCAGGCCCGGGCCATCAACTGCAATCTATAATAATTTTCCTTCTCTCGGCAATGAAAGCTTTTGTTAAACGACCCACCCACCCCATGTCTTTGTATGTAATAATTTATTTTTGTCCAATGTATATTTTCAGCCGAACTTTTTCAATAAACCATTAATTATTATTATTATTATTATTATTATTATTATTATTATTATTATTATTATATTGAGGTAGAACATATAAAATGAGAATAATAGTTTTAATGATGAAAACTGACGGTATTGTTAACTCAAGATAAGGTGTGCAGACAAAATATTGAGAACAAATTAAAAAAGACAGAAGACACACATAATATAATATCAGGTTAAGAATCATGATACGCAAGTATGCTCAGCACAGGTATAAGATTTAGGTGAACTATAATCACAATAGACGGGGATATTGTGTGTGTGTGTGTGTGTGTGTGTGTGTGTGTGTGTGTGTGTGAACTTATTGTACATGCAAGAGCGGGCGTATGTGCTAAAGTGTGTGAGTGTGGGTGTGTACGTGTGATTGTCGTCAATTTTGCTCCAGTAAACACTGTGGCATCCAACACAGGATGTTTACTTGTATCAGCTTACCTCCATCTTCCTCCTTCAGTCACTCTCTCCCTCCTTCATTCCCTTCCTCCTTCACTCCCTCCCCTTCACTCTCTTTCTCACTCCTCACTCACTCCTTTCCTCCTTCCCATCCTCCATCACTCCCTCCCTCCTTCAACCACTCACTCCCTTCCTCACTCACTCATTCACCATTAACTCCCTCCATCTTTTCCTCCTTTCTTTCCTCTCTACTTCCCTTTATTTCCATCTACTCCCTACCATTTCTTCCTTTCTTACCGTCTACTCATATCTTTTCTTCCCCCCTTCCTTTCCGTCCAATCCACTCTATCTCTTCCTTTCCTTCTGCACCCTTCTTTGTATTTACTATCTTTTCTTCTTCTTCTCCCGTCCTTTTTCCATCTCTCCTCTCTCCCTTTCTCGTTAGTCCCTCTCTTGCTACTCCCTCACTCTTATTCTTTCTGTTATTGGTACTCTGTCTGTCTGTCTGTCTGTCTGTCTCTCTCCCAGCCTCTCCCTCTCCTATCACTTCTTCGCAATCTCTTTCTCTTCTTTTCTTTCTAGTCTCTGACTTATTCTCTTTTATTGTTCGTTGTCTTTCTTACCCTCCAGCAAACACCAATTACCGAGACCATCTATGTCAATGGGATTGGGATTGAGGTGTTGACTGACAGCCTGGAAAATAATTAATCGGCTTGTGACTTCCTAAAAATAATTAGCTGTCGACGTGACAGAAGGAAAAAACTCATGACGTCATGATGAATTGATTAGTGTGTGGCATAATAAGATTTTTTTGTGGAAATAATTAGGTAGTTACGTCATATAGATAATTAGGTGGCGACGTAACAGAAAAATAGCTTTTGACGTCATTATAGATTAGTTACTTAATAGTTATTATACTGTAGATAATTAAATTGTAACATCATGAAAATAATCCGATTATAACATCGCTATAGGCGATCAGATTAGACATTACTGAGGATAATCAGGTTGATATCACTGAAGAAAATCAGATTATGACATTATCACACTCAGATTATGATTTCATTGGAGACAAACCGACTGCGATAACCTACAAAAATTGGTTGTCATATCACAAAAAATATGACATCACCTTGTGACGTCATAAGCATAATTAGCTTGATATGTCACTGTCAGTTATCGTCTTGTAGCATTATGGACAGTGAAATTGCTTTTAACGATATTGAAGAAAAAATTAGTTCACTGTAAAAAAAAACAAAAAAACAGTCTGACACCTTAGATAAGAGTAGCTTTTAACGTTACTGTTCTGTTCTTTCACCTACTCTCTTCCTTCTTATAATCAATGAATTATTTCCCACTACGACTAATTCTATCCAATCTTATGCTGATGATTCCATTCTTCACTCTTCTTCTCATTTTTCCATTTCCCCTAATTCTCAAACTAGATCTGTTTCTAGCGCTGATATCATTTCATCTATCAATGCGGATCTGTGCAGCACCACCGAATGGGGAGGTAGAAACTGGGTTAAATTCAATAGTAATAAAACAGTATTTACCAATTACACTTCCCAAATTAGATGATCTCCCACCAATCACATTTCAGGACGCAATCATTCTGCCAAGTTCTAAAATAGATAGGCTGTGCCTCACCATTTCCTCTAATATGTCATGGATGCCACACATCCACAACATTGCTAAAGCTGCCTCCCGAAAGCTGGGAATGCTGTACACATGCCGGAGATACTTCACTCCTGAACAGTTGCTTCAAATTTTTAAGGGATAAATTCGTCCCAACTTGGAGTACTGCTCTCATATCCAGTACTGGATACTCTTCTTCTGTTCAACTGTTAGATAGGATGGAATCAAAGGCATTTCGTCTTAATGACTGTCCTCCTTCAGTTGACAATATTTCTTCCCCTTCTCTTCGCCGCAATATTGCTTCACTCTCTCTCTTTTACAGGTACTTTAACGGGCAATGTTCGGTGAATTTGGCATCCTGTGTACCGCCGGTAAGGCCGTGGGCTCGTAACACACGTCTTGCCCGCGGTGCCCACCTTTTCTCTGTGGCTGTTGGTCAAACTAGAATAACCCGTTATAGTACATCTTTCTTTCATCACACAGCCAAACTGTGGAATGCTCTGCCTTCTTCTTTGTTTCCATACTCATACAATCTGCCTCACTTTAAAAAGCTGATTTTCCGGCATCTTCGTGGTGTAGATTATTATGGTCTTTTACTTCTTTATTACATATATATATATATATATGTAACAGATTAAACAGTGAGTATCTGCCATTACTCATAAGATTATTATTTGATATCATTTGACCTATAGCACCGCTGGATCAAGACGTTGGTGATCTACTACCATTAATAATTGTTTTTCGTGTTAAGGTGGTGGCCTAGGTCATCCAGGAGTTGAAGCTGCCTCTAACACAACCACACCCGAAGTTAGCGTTTAATAACATGATAAAATAAGATTGTAACAAAAACAATAAAATTTCATAAACTGTTAACATGTCTAAATTTTATGCGAACAAAAAGAATTAAAATCATATAAGTGATTAAGAGTGAGTCTGAATGTAAAGTTGTTTAGTTGCCAATGAAAAAAGGAAGTCCATGGCCTCATTAACTGGTGAGGAGTCCAAGGCTTACTTATAAGTGGCATGGAAGACCCACTTAAGGAAGGGCTGGCAGGTTAGAGAGCGATCCTGACATTAGGTGCTCGAAAACACATTACCTCTTCTCAGGTGCCGACACCTGAGTGGCGTTGTGGTCAGGCCTCCCTCCGATTGACGTCATTCCGAGGTACTAACGCATGCTTAACTGGAGAGGAGTGTTACACTGTGTTGACCACCACTTCCGGTAGCAAGTGGCGACGGACGTCTGGTTACGACGCCAGCGAGAGGTAGAGGTGCTCGTGGTTATACTCGGGAGGTTCTTGCAGGTGTTATGTGGCACTGAGTAAAAGTCCCTAAATAGTCAGATGCTGAGCTAGAAAACTTTCGAAGTTGATGACAATGATTTTAATCCCGACTATTCTAAAGAAGATTTGAGTTTTACCAGTTTCCGACACTTCAGTCTCACTAACAGTAGTGAAAGAGTGAGAGACAGCGCAGGAGGTAGTGGTCCATACGCTCTTTTATCGTATACAAATAATTTCATTGCCTTCTCTAATTTGTAACTTTTTCTTTAATTTACGATTCAAATGGATCAATGCTCACCCTTATACTGTATTAACATTAAATTCACTCGAGATTTACCTGTGACTTAGATCATGGGTGGGGAAACTATGAGGTCGGGGGCCACATCGGACTTATGAGGGCTCTTCGCGGGCCACCTATTATTTTCAAAGCTAACAATAATCCTTGCAGATATACCGGGTATGGCCGCTACCCTGGAACACCATCCCAATGCAGTTCTACGGCGAAAGGACTCAAACTAGGTGTTTTAAGCTGGGCACGAGCATGCAAATGAAACTGACAGTATGGCTTTTATAATAACATTTATAATTTTTAGATCCTGACATCGTTTGTAAAACCCCATGTTTTCTTTTCATTATTATTTTTTCATTAAATCTCAAACGAGCTGAAACTTCGGACGTGTACAACCAGAATAGAGATATAGATTAAAAAAAAATATCGAAACAATAAAAAAACTAAAAAACATCAACAGATCCCCTTAAAAGACATGGACTATAAGAGGCTACAGTTTCCTGGTCCCTGACATAGATCAACAACAAAATATAAAGCATTCTAACACGTCAGATGTTTACATATTTTTGAAAGTCTCAACAATAGTTAGACATCCAAAACCTGCTCCATGAAGGTAAAAATTCCAATGGTCAGGTTAGATACTTCAGCAATTATTGGCTCATGATCCGCGAGGCAATTGACTTGAGGATGATTCAGTGATTTCTTGGCTTGACTTTCTTAGCTTGTACTTTACGACTTAATGTATACTCTTCTCTTTTAGTCTCATCTTAAGATTGGAAATATTGGTGGCTGGAAGGTGACTGTCTGAGTACTGATAGTAAAGACGCCTCAGCAGCAGCAACAAAATTTTGATTAAAAGATATATATATATATATATATATATATATATATATATATATATACACTGTATATATATATATAGAGAGAGAGAGAGAGAGAGAGACTGGGATGCTGGGTTGTTTTAGTTGTCCTCTGAACTATTTATCTCCTTGGACTGATTCTTCTTACAAGGAAATGTTATGGAAAATCAGAGAGTGGTGGTCAGTGACCATGATGACAACCCTAAATATATGAATGTAGGAAAATATGTTACAGGAGAAAGAGTCACAGGAAAATAAGTCACAGGAGAAAAAATCGTGGGAAAAATACGGGAAAAAAGTCACAAATCTTCCTAGATTAATTTAGGCTACTTAAAAAATGTGACTTAATTTCCTGTGGCTGTCTCCTAACCAGAACTGGGATACTTTTCCGTGTTTTTTTTTCTTCAGGTATATATGGTGGATAAACGCAACCCAAATATATATAACCCTCCTTGTGTTAATAAAATAATCACAGTCAATTATCTATACTCTTATGAACTATGTCAATGATTGTTAATGTATCCTATGTATAGACAATTAAACTTCCTTAAACAATATCTATTCGGGTATGGCTGTGCAGTATTCTTAGGTGCCCATTTTTCTTTAAGGTTTTGTAAGCTCGTGCTGTATATAATACTGTTGCCAAATCATTTTGAACATCCACTGTAGATGAATTGACACGCATCACTTACGAACTGATGCACCATTAAAAAACTATTAACCTACAATTGATGTTAACTATTATCTTTGGTGTGTTCTTAAGATCATTATATCTATCTGAGAGCTAGCTGTCTGTCTGTTGTTTGGTGTATGTAATTTTTAGTATACTTCATTATATTAAGTGTTATGAAAATTAAAACAATTATACTAGTATATTATAGACTCAAAAATCATTGCATATATAAATAGCCGAAATCTTATAATGTGGTTTGAAAAAAAAAATGATAATACAGTAAAAAGGCATCGCAAGCAAAATACAATGAGGGTCAAAAGTTCCTCCCGCCCAAAATGAAGCAGCATCGACCTCAAATGAGATGATACAGTTAGAGTAAGTCAGTTCGGAGACTCATTCCCGTGGCTCAGTTTCACCATGGGGAACGAACTTTTGTTCCCGACTGCACTTACCCAGATACTAATACAGTTGGTATTTTGTCTGATTCTGAACAAAATTGCATTTACGATTTCATACTTGCCAACTGGGCAATGAGAGGAGAGAAGACTGCTCCAGTTTGAATAAAATTATCACCACGACACCTGCAGTAAACAACCTCATATTCTCTTTAAAATGATAACTATTCAGAGAGATGTACAGTATCTTTCTTCAGTTTTAATATTTAGTGTATAACTTTAAGAACTCAGCAGTTAAACTCAGTAATATATAATAACGTCAACATGTAGATTGTAGACCGATAATATAAAGACCTTATGTTGTCGCCTGAATTAAGAAAAATAAAACTATCTTGTCAGAAATAATTACTAGAGTACGGTGGTTGATAATTACAGCAGTTAAATACTTAAAATAACAGCAACAATTTCCTGACAGGGCGTAAATTAGCTTAATAACTGCAGCTTCTGAAAAAAAATGGGGACGCTACGACATGGGATTCCACTAAATTTATCACCATATCTCACCAGCCAAACGATGTCCGAGGCTTAATTAATATAAATGTTAACTAAAGTATTTAAAACATCCTCTGCGATGAAAAGTCAATTGTAAATTTGCTACCAATGATCCAAATAAAGAATTTCACGATAGTGCTTGAAATTAAAACTTTATCACGCTGATTATCTATTATGTAGGAGAAACTGGTTATGTCCCGGTGTTCGCCGAGTGCCGGCCGTTAACGTGTTGCGGTAGCGAGCGGCTCAGGATGACTGATACTAATTACCGTCGCTGGCACAACAATAGGACAATTACCATACTATCGCACAGCCGCGACTCTCATGCACCTAATGTTCCTACTTCGGCCCTGACATTCAATGGCTGACGAGAGTGAGTAAGGGTGGCTGTCTGTAATATCAATACTCTCCATCTTTTGAGGGGGATTTTTTTTTAGTGTAATGTTTCAATTGGCGCCTATATCTTCGTTGCACTCCCATTCTTTACTCGTTTAATATTTCTCAAACTTCTCAGTAATAATTCCAGCTTCATAAATCAAATCACTATCTCTATTTCCTAACCGCAAAAAGCGCTTCACAGCCTTAGTTGTAGTGGCGCAGTATTACGCAATGCACATCAATAATTATTGATTGAATTTCAGTGTAATTCTGAAAATGAAAGAATAGTCAAAATAACGACTATAAAGGTGCAATACACTTTCTAAATCGCATTTTTACAAAAGTTCACAAAATAGATGTACACTTCTATTACTCTGTTAAATTATATTCATTTAAATTATCTCATAGTATTAAACCAAAGGTGTAACTCGGGAATTTCCAAAGAAGATTATACGATCACCCGTTTCATATAACATGGCTCTTTTTTCTTTGAGTATTGTTGTTGCTCTGATGAACGAGTATGATGTATATTGTACTGATCTTTATCAAAGATGAACTTAAAGCTCGTATTCTTCACTAATACATATACTATTAAAAAAAAAATAGTTGTTGGTGTTATAATATATTACTGTACTTAAATAAGGTATATAGATTAGTAATTACCCCAATCGCCAATAAACGTAAATTGTGAGAGATAGACCAAACCAAAGAGTCTGTACGATACTTACCATCTAATCAAACTTAAAGAAAACCCTCTGTATAAACCTTATGTCATCATTGCCGTTGTCTTCAATCAAATACAATTTAAAAATCGGGGCCCCTTTACCCTAACTCTCACACAAAATTACACTCACCTTCGTACACCCCCCCCCCTCCCACCCATTAGAGACTGGAAAGTTTGGAGTTGCTCAGTACTTTGTTATTTGAAGAGGAAGGTGATGTGCATCAACATCTCCATGAGCCTTACTCAGTCATATGTATACACATTTGGAAATAGTCGATGGTCACTCAACAGGACAGTCTTAAGCCAAGGAGACTGACAATAGAAGACTATCAAAACTAACTCGTAGAGTGCATCATACAGTCAATGAGGCATTTCCTCATCATTGAAAACACCGAGTATTATTTATGTTTATTACATGGTATGAGTTAAGATTGAAATTAATTATGTATAAACGTGGAGTCAATTAAGCTTTTTCTGATCTCATCAAAAAGTGGACAAAGTTAATGTAAGATTAAGCAGGAAATAACATAATTTTGTCTTGTTATAAAAAATAACTCACGAGAAAGTAAGGTCATATGGGGCTAAAAACAAGATGAAAATAAGAAAGCTTGTGGGATGTAGAACAACTCGATTATGAAAGGGGTTGATTATATCCCTTGCCCTGCGAGAATACAAGAATGAATCGATTCCCAAGAACTCAGAGATATTGTGTGCACTTCATTTCGCCAAAAACACGTCACTTTGTTCTGGATCGTTACAACACGGGGGGGATACGTTGTTATTATCACTTGATCTCCCTAGCCCTGCGGTGAAATGAAAGCACGAGCATCAATAACTGGGAACGAGAGGTTATACAATTCTAGATATACATTAACTTGCGTAATGGTAACGTTTGTTGATAATTAACGAAATAGAATAACAGTATTTGAGACTAATTAGTTTCCGACATTAAAGTGTTGAACGATTTAGCCGAGACGTTTGTTTCTTTTATATAAACTTAATCTTATCAATCTAAGCGACGCATGAGGTGGACCCGTCAGAGTAACACGGTTGACGGTAATATTATGTTCCTCTCATTTACATAGTCTTATGGAGCTTATCCTTCACATCTAGAATGGCTCAGCTATATCTAAAATGACTTGTTTTTTAACTGAATTTACTGTTGTATAAATAATAGCTTATACCCTGTATATGTAAATGGCCCAGTTACATAAAATGACTCGCATCAAAGTTCTGGCAATACCCACATTCATATTGTTTCTGTACTACAAACTTAGGCGTTTATTGTAAGGCGTTTTAAGATGCACGGAATAGCTAATACGTAAGCTTTCCCGGACTGTCATTAAAAAATTCGACATTGTACCGAGTCTTGGGAATGACTGTTGCACAACACAGTCCTCGAAAACAATACAATTAGGAGAAGTGTTATTTGGACACAATACGGGAAGAAATAGTGACGAAAAAAATTATATATATATATATATATATATATATATATATATATATATATATATATATATATATATATATATATATATACTTCATTTTTAGTCCATATAACATGCGGACTTTGAAGTATATATGGTACCTCGTGTTTCATACCAGCTGGATTGGGTAAAATGATACTGACATCCACATAAATGGCACGGGCAGTTCCCAATCGGAGGTTCACGGCACCATCAGCTCGATGAACAGGCTTTGTGTGAAATATGACATAGTTTAGAACTGCTTTTAGTGTCTTTGTGGCATGGTCGGTAGCGTTCCCTGGTCTCACACAGTAGGTCGAAGGTTCGAGTCCTGGCTGGTGAGGTCGTTGATTATATGTTCAAAGTCCGCGTGTTATATGGACTAAAAATGAAGTGTATATGGTACCTCGTGTTTCATACCAGCTGGATTGCGTAAAATGCTACTGACATCCACATAAATGGCACGGGCAGTTCCCAATGGGAGGTTCACAGCGCCATCAGCTCGATGAACAGGCTTTGTGTGAAATATAACATAGTCTAGAACTGCTTTTAGTGTCTTTGTGGCATGGTCGGTAGCGTTCCCTGGTACTACACAGTAGGTCGAGGGTTCGAGTCCTGGCTGGAAAGAAAGACAAAAAAGTCCACCAGTCAACAATAAATAAGAATAACACAAAAAAATCGGGCCCGTTGTGAAGGTAATTTATCCTGGACATCTTCTCTCGCGGCTACGTTCGCATATTTGTGCAAGAAATACGACAAATTTCAGGTTCGTTCAAGTCTTAATTTTTGCAGTTACAGAACTGTAATCAACTTATTCACTCTTATTTAAAGTATCTTATGAGTAATGATATTAATGTTTTAATCATCTTTAAGTAATTATCAATATTGTTACACCAAAGTCACCAAAGGCTAATGAAATCTGACAGTGCCCACTTAAAAATGGCGGAGCCAAAACAGGTTTCAACTAGGCGCGATCTTTTTCAATTTGTTTTAGGTCCTATCCAATATACTACCGTATATAGAATTATTTTAATTTTTATATCACAGTTTTTTATTGCCTTACGTGCCCCCAACTCCTCAATATTAATCAAAATATTCCTCATAAGTGGCCATGATCCGCATATTTTCAGTGGGAGAAATCGTTGATTGGTTGTTAGCTATTTGGACCGCTTAAGGCTAACGCCTGATCGAGGTGTTAGCTTTTTCCCTTTGAATGTGTCAAAAGCAGTATCTGTGCATACAGAATAGCTAACGCATTAGCTAATCAGTGCATCTGAAACGCCTTACAATAACCGCCTTTTCTGTCGTCTAGGCGCCTTGTGTTTGTTATTAGACTCCAATTCTACATTTTTTCTACCGTTTTTAATAATGTTTAATGTTTATTCACTTGTTAAGACACCATCCTCTCAATGCTGAATTATTCATCTCTAAGTTATTGTCTTCTCTAAGACAAAATTAGAAATCAAAGTAGGTTGTTTTGAGGCATCAAATATATTGGTACTTTGGGTCATCAGGAAGAAGGTACAAAATTTAATCATGGTTCAATCCCACTTCCTAACTTTACCTTCCTTCTTCAGTATCTACACCGTCTTCCCTTTTCAGAGGAACTGTCACTCTTCTCTCCATATATATATATATATATATATATATATATATATATATATATATATATATATATATATATATATATATATATATATATATATATATATATATATATATATATATATATATATATATATATTTTTTTTTTTTTTTTTTGGAATTAGCCGACCCGGGCTAAGGTCACTGACCCACATCGGGGCCTGGGGGGCGAAAAAAAAACACCACAACAACAACAACACCAACAACAACAATAAACCATAAAAAATAAAAAAATAAAAAAGATCAAAGTGAGAAACAATATACTGTATGTATGTTGTGTTGTCAATAGTAAGAGAAACAATTGAGACCCTGCAATTGTGTGTAAATGATGCAGAAAGTCAGATCAGCAACCTGGGACTTGGTCACAATTCATGTGTTTGATTTGGTCTCTAATCTTCTGTTCCACGTTGAAAAATATCAAGTTATTACTTAACTCCCTTACACAGAATCTTTTTTGGACGACGGAGGAACATCCCTAGACGGACAGCTAAATGAACACAATAACTAATAAGTCACAGGTTATTCTAAATTACTATGACAATGAACAGCTTAAACCATGAATGCTGTAGATAATCGTTGTTTCTTTGTTATTCGTTAAAAAAACTAAATGTGTACCATGGGCTTATTTTGAGTCCGTTCTTTTACATTGCAGCACGACTTCTGAAGAGCCCATAGTTGAGACTGGCTGCCATGGTTACTCACCTATACCAGTGTATCGTTTACCGACATTTTTTGTAAATACCAATACAGAGACAAAGTGACGATATTCACAATGACATTATTTAGGCCTATAAAACTTTGACTTGATTTTGGTTAATTTCATATTTTTGAAATATTGGTATTGCCCTTGGATTACTCAGATTTTGACGTAATTTGCATAGCCTACTGCTTGTAAACCGTTTAACGGAAATCTGTATTTTGACCGAAACCACCACGCATGTTAAATACAGTAATAACAGACCCCCATCTACCAGAAATACTGTATGCAGTTCTTAAATTCTTATGTCACAGAATGAAACAACCCAATAGTTTTCTATATATCATCTTATATACTGTACGAGTATATATGGTATTTTAATATTGTCAAAGTATTTACATTCCAACATTCGACGGCAGTTAATACAAATTAGATTATATTTAGGCGAGGAAGAGTAGGCTACAGTAAACACTTGGTTTCTGTTTAATTTTCTTGTCGAAAAGAAAATTGTCTCCAATGTAACTTAAGCAGACTCGCGAGACAACCCGTATGGGTTTATGTCGGTAGTTGTCCTGTAGACGGCGACACAATGATGAAAATGAATGGATAACTTAATTTGGTGTAACTAATTTTTTGGTCTAACCTAACCTAACCTAACCTAACCTAACCTAACCTAACCTAACCTAACCTAACCTAACCTGACCTGACCTGACCTAATCTAACCTAACAAGTCAATTTACTTTTGGTGACAATGGAACGTAAATGTATTCCTCAAAAACCGTTCGATAGTTTTTCTCACTGTATGCTGCAGGATATGGGGCGGTTTGCTTTTTTTCCTATGGATAGTTCCCTATTGTTCCCAAACAGCTCGTGAATGTGATCTCATTGTACACCTTCGTAGTAGAGGTCGCGAGGAAGACATTCTCATCTGCGATAGGAAATGATATGTCACTCAGGCCTTGGCAGCCACCGGGATTTAGGACAGTAGACTTCCTTTTTTTTCTCGAAAAATGTTACAATGATTGTGTTTTTTATAAGCAGTTCATTCCAAGCATCCTGTCGACAATACTCACAAAAGGAAGGGAAAAACAATTATGTAATTATTATAAATATTCTTATTACCATTTATAAGCTTATTTCATAAATAGACACAGCTATGCGAATTATACGAGCCATAAGTGGAATGCAAATTATTATAATTATGATTCATGCAAATTTCGAGATAATAAGAGGGCCTAAAGACCCACCTCATCAGAGTAACGAATACCTTTTGGTGGGTGACAAGTACACCAGCGAGGTTGACTGAACAATATACGTGATATAAGATTTTGACCGTATAGAAATGAAGTAGTTTTTTTATCGAAATTCGTGAAAATTTAACGAGTTATGGTAAGAGGATGGGAGAAAAAAAATATATACTGTATGTTCCATTGATAAGTGCAGGTAAGCTAACGCCCAGAGCGGCAAGCTCACCATGTTATCTATGACACTCCAGGGAAAGAAAATAAACAATTACTGAACTATATCTGAATTTCGTATAAGCAAACCACTGAGCATTGCCAAATGTGAAACATACAAAAAAGTGGTAACAATGTGGGGTAACACAAATATGAGACACCAAATGCCATCAAAGGACACCATTTCTAACTGACTGAGACCTAAGGACATAGCCCTCCGTCGAGAGACGTAGAGTGAGGGGCGATATGATCGAGGTATATAAATGGAAGTCAGGGTTAAACAAAGGTGATATAATAAACGTTCTTAAACTATCCGACCAGGAACGAACACGTAGCATTGGTTTTAAATTAGACAAATTTAGATTTAGGCGTAAGATAGATAAACACTGGTTTGGAAATAGAGTAGTGGATGAGTGGAACAAGTTACCAAACATCATTATTAACTCGAACACGCTGGGTAGCTTCAAATATACGATAGACAGATATATAAGCGATAGGGGTTGGGTGTAAATGGGACTGCCCAGCATGGGCAAATAGGCCCGCTGCAGTTTCCTCCACTCTTATGTTCCTAAGTTCTTATAACACCACCTCAAGAATCTCCTCTCATGCTGAAGTTCTTTCGAAAACTTTATCTTTTATCTAGATAAGAAATTTTCTGTTATTAATTCAACAAAACAAGTAGTTAAATTGGATAAAATGAACTTAAAGTTTATCTTGGTGTCGCTGGCTCTTCAGTGTGTGGTAGTGGCGGTGTTGGGGCAAAAGCCCAAACACATGTGCACGATCACTTCGTCCTTCGGCACGTTCAAGATACGGAAGAAGGAAGTAAACAAGATGATCGCTGACAACACGCTCAAGAGGGTGAAGGACGACAAGTTGGAGCCCTTAAAGGTTGTTTGTTCCGACGACACCTTCTCGGCGGTGTCAGTGGCACGGAAGCCTTAACACCTGTGAGCCTGTCCCCCGCCCATATATCTAATCAGATTACACTACTCTTAACTTTATAATTAAACATTATTGTATATTTACTTTTTTCTCCCTCTCTTCAATTCTGCTTCACCTCTGTCCTCACTGTCAACACCATTCTGCAAGTTACGATGCATTGTCTCTCCGAAATTTGGGATGACCACATTTTATCCAGCTGATGTTCATTCATTAAGAAATTATTGGGTTTTAAAATACAGTGATTCATGTGGGACTTTGACGATTGTATTATAAAGCACAACAAATTACTTAATGAACAACAGCTGGAGTTTGAGGGGGCGCTTTAATCATAACTACAACGGTGAAGAATACACTGTGTTGAAAGTATACGAGCATCCGATATGAATGTCACACTTGGCGAGCTTTCACAGGTGAATGAATCACATAGGGATTAACGATCCTCCCCAAGTACAATCGTAATCTTAATCCATTAAAACAAAAGACAACATTTTTACCAAGGAGAGAGAGTTTAGAAAAGGCCGTCGGTACCGTCCACTCAAAACCTCTTTTGATCATGGCAGTTAAAACAACCAGATGTAAGGATCAAGTCACTCCGACTTGATCCTTCCTTGCAGATAAGGAAACGACAATAGCTTTGAGAATGTGGTTCTTGGATACTTAGGATTCATTAAAGATATTTTCCGAGATATTACTTTTTTTTTTTAGTAAAAGTCGATTGTTCGCTATATTTTTATATATCTGATTTTCATATACTGATGAGAAAACATTTTTTAGGGGCAACTGCTTTTGCAAGACAGAAAGCACACACACATGTTTTTTCTCACTTTCTCTATTTTTTTACTGTCACTGAGAAAATTGCGAATATCGTGTAGCGATGACTAAATGATTATTTTCTTTAATGGTGTCACCGTCTTTGGTGAGCTTTAAGGTGGCTCGAGCAGGTAATACAAGAACGGCAGCGTCGTCCAAAGAGGTTGCATGTGTGGAGGAGTATATTTAGTGCGGGAGGGACTGTTGGTGCTTCTTCGCCTCGGCGTGTAGTAGATCGACCTGAAACAATTTTTTAACTTCTAGGTTTATAGAAAACACACACATACACACACTACTACTTTGCTGTCACTCGGAATCGAGTATAACGATCATCCAGCTATGATACAATGATATGAGTTATTAGGGATGTCACCTAGGTTGGTGAGTTTTGAGGTGACTAAAGAGGCCTATACGGGACCCGCAGAGTCATCCACATTCGTTGCACATGTGGAGGGCTGCATCTAGTGCGGGAGGGGCAGTGGCAGCGTTTTCCGGCGTTGGCGCGTGTCTGCCTCGGTTTACAGTGGGGCTAACTCAAAAGTATTGACATCTTCTCGTGTGGTGCTCCCCCAAGCGTTACGATGTGGAATAATTGACTCCCAGGTGAAGGACCCCTTCACCTGGGAGTCAATTTGCTACTTTTCAGGTTTGTCTTAAGACTATCCTTATACCTTTTCAATTGCCCGACGGCGTTACGTTTACTATTCGTTCGGTGACAGTAAAGTAGCTGCTTTGTCAGTCTACTGTCGTCCATGCGGGTAACATGGCAAGTTCAGCATAGCTGTTCATAGATAATGGTAGCCTCGATGCTCCTACGGTTGGTGTCAGCAAGAATACTGGCATTTGTTCTTTTGTCTTCCCAGCAAACTCGGAGGATAGAACGTGGACTACGTTGGTGAAAGTTTTCAAGTGCTATGTCTCACTGCCATATAGCAGGGTGGGGAGGAGCACTGTTCGATATACATGCAGCTTTGTAGAAAATTTCAGCTCCCTACTGCTGAAGGCACGGTTTAGGAGTCTGCCAAAGGCTTGAGGCGCACCTCTGATCCGGTGCTGAATCTTTTCATCGATGTCTGCGGTGGTTGACAGGTGGGAGCCGAAATACCGAAAGTGGATAACATTAGAGAGGACAGTACCGTTAAGTTGGATGGATGGTGGAGGTGTATCTGAATCTGGGGCAGGTTAAAAGAGAATCTGAGTCTTACGTACATTCACCTCAAGGCTGAAGTGCGCATATGCATCTGTATAGGTTTTATAAGATCTCTTGTAGGTCGTGTTCAATGTGAGCAACAAGGGTGAGGTCGTCTGCATACTGAAGTTCAGTAATGGAAACTGCCGACACCTTTGTTTTTGCCTGGAGTCGTCGTCTGTTGAAAAGACCCTCCTTCACCCGGTACTCGATGTTCACCCGCTGGCTAAATTGGCACTGGCACGAGTAAGGAAAGCAGTTAAGAAGATGGAAAAGAGAGTTGGTGCCAGTACACACACCTTGTTTAACCCCTGTTTGGATGGGGAAGAACTCTGACTGGGTGCCGTTGTGCAGGACACTGCTGTTAATGCCATCGTGGAGTTGCCTCACAATGGCGCTGAATTTTGGTGGGCAGCCAAAACGGCTGAGGGTCCACCAGAGGGTTTCCCTGTTGAAGGCCTTGGTTAGGTCGATGAAAGCCATGTACAGGTCACGACGCTGTTATCTGCACGTTTCCTGTATCTGGCGGACAGCAAAGATCATGTCAGTGGTGCCACGTGATGGTCTAAGACCACATTGAGATTCTGGGAGGAAGTTTTCTGCCTCATAAAGAATTCTGTTTAGGAGGACTAGGGCGATAATCTTGCCAGCTACGGAGAGCAGCGAGATTCCACGGCAGTTGCCACCAGTCTCCCTTGTTCTTATAAATCTTGACAATGGAGGCGTCTTTAAGAGCTTTGGGGATTTCCTCCTTTTCCCATATATTCTCCAAGAGAGAGTAGAGACGGCTGGTAAGCAGAGAGTCCTCTTGCTTTATACACCTCGGCTGGGATTCCATCAGGCCCTGAGGCTTTGTTATTTTTCATCTGTTTGATGGCAGTAGCTACCTCATCCAGGGATGGAGGATAGCTGAGGTGGGTCAGCTGACGGACCTCCTGGGAAGTCAGTCCATCCACATCGGTGTTTCGGTTGAGCAGTGAATGGTGGTGCTGTTTCCAGCGCTGAAGAAGGCCTTCAACGTCTTTAATTATGAAGCTACCGTCGGATGAGTGGAGGAGGGGGGAGGGCGGTGCCCTAGTGATTGGACTATAAAATGTTTTAGTGGAATTGAAAAGCTTGCGCATTTTGTATTCATCTGCAAATTTTTGTGTTTCACACGCTTTATTTTTAAACCAGTCATTCTTTATAGATTGCGAACTTTCCAGCAAGGCCGCCGCTTTCTTCTTGCAAAAGGTAAAAAATTTGGTCCGAGACAGAGGGTTGTTCTGCCAGTCTGTTAAAGCAGCACGTTTATCATCGACGAGTACATTTATTGCCGGGTCACACGCACGCAAGCAGGCAGGCACGCACGGACGTACACACATTATGGGTACGTATTGTGCCAAGTGCTCACCCTCGTTACACTGCCTCCATCATATACTGAGCGGTATACCACCCGCCTCGCTCACTCACCAGGGATGCTCTTATCAATCACCTCATTACTACCTGCGACTACCTCAGAGTTAGGTACCCATGTGCCAAGCTTGTACTATGGGGGAATTTTAGCGAAATTTACACCACTGATATCGAGGAACAATTGCTACTATCACAAGCTGTGAACTTCCCTCCGCACGGTCTAAATATTTGGACCTTATCTGACTCAGCGGACCAGTACTAACCACCTTAACCATTGCCTTTTATCTGATGTAGTGCACACCTATCATTGTTTTGATCTTCAACTCCCACTACCAGCCACATACAGAGCCCTTACATCAAGATCTACAACCGGTTACTGAGTCTGCAATGCGTCCCTTCGGGCAGTGGGTAGTTAACTATCCATGGAATGAAGTACTGTAAGTGTGGATGACGTAGACACCAAATTGATAAATTACATCAACACCACCACGGAAGCTCACCACCACTTCTTCCCTGAGAAGTTCGTCAGATTACACCCACCAGACTTGCCCTGGATCACACCTCGAATCAAAAAACTTCTGCAGCAGAGAAACAGCGCCTTTTATCTCAATGACAACAGCCACTACAGAGCCTTTCGCAACCAAATCAGCCGTGAAAGTCCTACTACCCAACCATGCTGCTACACATGAAGCAGACCAACATCAGTCAGTGGTATGGTAAGCTTAAACAACTCTGTGGACT
The DNA here is from genome assembly GCF_018991925.1 of Homarus americanus. Taxonomy (NCBI): domain Eukaryota; kingdom Metazoa; phylum Arthropoda; class Malacostraca; order Decapoda; family Nephropidae; genus Homarus; species Homarus americanus. Next base: position 7,894,115 of record NW_024711292.1, on the reverse strand, counting down.
AAACAATAAGACAAACCTCCTCCCCTTCCTTAGTCATCTTACTAATTGTGACGCAGCTGAGCAATCAAGCAACCATTCTGCAACTCTGCCAAAAGCTCCCCCAGCTTGACACAACCAGTTTCCATATTTACCTACCAGCCTCCTCTCCCACTGACTTAGTGGAAGCATTTGAAGTAGCGAGACGTTTGAACAAACTGAAGATAAAGCGCTCCACCACCCCTATTGACTTACCAATGAAACTCTACAAAGAGTTCTCACTGGAATCAGCTAAACCGCTGTTTCATCATCAATGCTTCCTCAGTCAAGCTAGTTGCCCAGCTGACTGGAAGACCTCATGTGTCACCAGTGCCCAAGTCAACCAGCCCACAATCCTTAAATGAGTTACGACCCATTACCATCACCCCAATACCCAGCGAAATCTGCGAAAGTTTCGTTTTTGACTGTGATTATGCTGATATTGCAGGCGCCATAGATTTTCAGCAATTTTGCAATATGAAAACTCAAAATGAAATATCTCTCACTATATTTCTGCAGTCAAATGAAGTGAGTCAATTTATTTACGAGAGTCGCCTGTAACAGCTGAAGCTTCAACAAAGCCTAATGATCCCCCCTCTCACCCCCCAAGCAATGAGTATAACAGCCGGCTAGCATCATTACTCCCTATTATCTCTAGTTTTGATGAAAATAGGATGAAGCGGCTCTCCTGTGTCTATCACCTCCCACGGGGCTTGACCTTCTACCTTGTCCCTCTCCCACACACTGTCAACCCCTAACCATTCCCTGCCTGTGACTAACTCCCACGCTCAAATTCTGCCACCTAGCCTTTTATTATTCGACCATTGCCATTCCACATTCTGACCAGTTTCTCAAATTTCCTTCAAATTTTCGTTTGGTACTTGTCCCATGTGTCCTATTACCCCTTGATTGGGTTAGATAAATTTTGGGTTCACGCGAAGTTATATCTTGTCACTAGCAATAACTTTTTCTAACACCACTTCCGTCGTAAATGGATAAAAAACTGAGATGGCAAATTCACGTCGGAAATTCATGTAAATCTGCAGTCACCGCGTGTCACCTGTTTGTGTACAACTGACTCGCTCGGTCTGTACTCTCAGGACCACAACCCCCCCCCCCCCACTAAAATTTCACCATGATGCTTCAAAAAAGTTGCTTTCATTGGTACCAGATATCCAAATAAGTACTTTGTTTAATACTGCGGGTAGGAAGTTAGGTAAGGTTAGGTCAGGATCTATGGGGGGAGGGGGGTGACAACACCAAAACGACTCATTTCTGACGGAATTTAAGGTCAAATTCGAATGAATCATACCAAATACCACGGGAAAACCAGGATTACTGGTCAAAAACCAATTGGTAGTGAAACTACAATCTTACCAACCATCCTTCCTTGATCTCCCATACTGTCAGTCGTCTCATATTGCCTTCCCTTTAAAGCTACTGCATCACCCTTTCCATCTTGTCCTATCATATTACCAAATTCCTTCCTGGTCTTCTCCTATGCTATCACCCTTGGGCCTTCTCCCACACTGTAATTCCTCAGAGGCCTTTTCCTACACTGTAAGTTCCCCCCCCCTCTAGGCCTTCTCCCACTACTGTCAGCCGTCCCTCTGGGCCTACTCTGCTGTCACTGAACTTCTTCACTACACTCCCTGCCCACCTCCACCGTGACTGTAGAGGCGATATTCTACAACACCTACAATTAAATATGTGTCATCTTAAGAGGCTTAATTCCACACGCCTAACCACCATCACCAACCAACACATTACCGACCACCATTAACAACCAACCAACAAATTACCTACCACTATAATCAACTAACCAACACACTACCTACCACCTTCACCAACCAACCAACACATTATGTACCATCACCAACCAACCAACACATTATGTACCATCACCAAGCCAACACATTACCTACCGCCATTAACAACCAATATATTACCTACCACCATCACCAACCAACCAACACACCTCATCCACACCCCTCACAGACACCTCAGTAATACTGAAAGCCCTCTCACACACCTCAGCTACACTCACACCCCTCACACACACCTCAGCAACATCCATACCCCTCACACACACACTTCAGCAAAACCCACACCCCTCTCACACACACACACACACTACTACTACTACTACTACTACTACTACTACTACTACTTTGCTGTCACTCGTAATCGAGTATGACGATCATCCAGCTATGATATAATGATAGGAGTTATTAGGGATGTCACCTAGGTCGGTGAGTTTTGAGGTGACGAAAGAGGCCGATACGGGACCCGCAGGGTTGTTCACATTCGTTGCACATGTTGGGGGGCTGCATCTAGTGCGGGAGGGGCGGTGGTAGCGTCTTTCCGGCGTTGGCGCTTGTCTGCCTAGGTTTGCAGTCGGGCTAACTCGAAAGTATTGACACCTTCTTGTGTGGTGGTGCTCCTCCAAGCGTTACGATGTGGAGGAATCGACTCCCAGGTGAGGGGGTTGATTTGGCGCTTTTTCAGGTTTGCCTTAAGACTATTCTTATACATTTTCAATTGCCCGCCGACGTTACGTTTAGTATTCGTTAGGCGACTGTAAAAGTAGCTGCTTTGGCATTCTACTGTCGTCCAAGCGGGTAACAAGGTCAGTCCAGCGTAGCTGTTCATGGATAATGGTAGCCTCGATGCTCCTACAGTTGGTGTCAGCAAGAATACTGGCCTTTGTTCTCTTGTCTTCCCAGCAAACTCGAAGGATGGAACGTAGATCACGTTGGTGAAAGTTTTCAAGTGCCTTGAGGTGCTTCCTGTATGTGACCCAAGTATCACTGCCATATAGCAGGGTGGGGAGGACCACTGCTCGATATACATGCAGCTTTGTAGAAAATTTCAGCTCCCTACAGCTGAAGACACGGTTTCGGAGTCCGCCAAAGGCTTGAAATGCACATCTGATCCGGTGCTGAATCTCTTCATCGATGTCTGCGGTGGTGGACAGGTGGGAGCTGAGATACCGAAAGTGGGTAACATTAGAGAGGACAGTACCTTTAAGCTGGATGGATGGTGGAGGTGTGTCTGAACCTGGGGCAGGTTGAAAGAGAATGTGAGTCTCACGTACATTCACCTCAAGGCCGAAGTACGCATACGCATCTGCGTAGGTGTTTAGGATCTCTTGTTGGTCGTGGTCAGTGTGAGCAACAAGGGTGAGGTCGTCTGGAAGCTGAAGTTCAGTAATGGAAGCTGCCGACACCTTTGTTCGTGCCTGGAGTCTTCTTATGTTGAAAAGACCCTCCTTCACCCGGTACTCGATGTCCACCCCGCCTGCTAAATTGCCACTGGCACGAGGAATGAAGGCAGCCAAGAAAATGGAAAAGAGAGTTGGTGCCAGTACACACCCTTGTTTAACCCCTGTTTGGATGGGGAAGAACTCAGACTGGGTGCCGTTGTGCAGGACACTGCCGTTCGTGCCATCGTGGAGTTGCCTCACAATGGCGATGAATTTTGGTGAGCAGCCAAAACGGCTGAGGGTCCACCAAAGGGCTTCCCTGTTGACCGAGTCGAAGGCCTTGGTTAGGTCGATAAAAGCCATGTACAGGTCACTACGGTGTTCTCTGCACTTTTCCTGTATCTGGCGGGCAGCAGAGATCATCTCAGTAGTGCCACGTGATGGTCTCAAACCACATTGAGATTCTGGGAGGAAGTTTGCTCGGGCGATGATCTTGCCAGCTACGGAGAGCAGCGAGATCCCACAGTAGCTGCCACAGTCTGACTGGTCTCCCTTATTCTTCTTATAAATATTGACCGTGGAAGCGTCTTTAAGAGCTTGGGGGATTTGCTCCTTTTCCCATATATTCTCCAGGAGAGAGTGGAGACGGCTGGTAAGCACAGGTCCTCCTGCTTTATACACCTCGGCTGGGATTCCATCAGGCCCTGAGGCTTTGTTATTTTTCATCTGTTTGATGGCAGTAGCTACCTCATCCAGAGATGGAGGATAGCTGAGGTGGGTCAGCTCTAGATGCTGAGGGACCTGCTGGGTAGTCAGGACATCCACATCGGTGTTTCGGTTGAGCAATGAATGGTAGAGCTCTTTTCAGCGCTTAAGGAGGCCGTCATCGTCTTTAATTATGAAGTTACTGTCAGATGAGTGGAGGGGGGCTTTGCCACGAGTGGTGTGCCCATCATAAAATGCTTTAGTGGAATTAAAAAAATCGCGCATCTTGTGCTGATCTGCATGTTTTTGTATTTCACATGCTTTATTTTTAAGCCAGTCAATCTTTAGAATGCGAAATTCCCGCTGGGCTGCCGCTTTCTTCTTGCGGAAGGTATCAGCTTTGGTCCGAGAGTGAGAGTTGTTCTGCAGTCAGTAAAAACAGCACGTTTATCATCGATGAGTACTATGATTGCCGGGTCATTTTCATCAAACCAGTCCTGGTGTATTCTTCTGTTCTGGCCGAGGGGGGTCTCTGCAGGTTTTTTTCATAACAGTGTTGAGAGTATCCTATTTGGCACTGGGATTCGCGTTGTTTGCTGTTGGGTTGTTTATAAGCCCAGGTTTGAGCTGCTGTCTGAAAGCATGTAGTATTGCTGGTTCCTCCAGACGCTTAGTAGTAAAACCTCTTCTGGAGGCTTGGCTCTGAGAAGTCGATGATCAGTGTCACAGTGGTCTGAACCACGAATGGCACGGGTGATGAGGACATCTTGGCGATCTCTTTTTCTGACAATGATGTAGTCAATGAGATGCCAGAGTTTGGATCGTGGGTGTTATCACGAACCCTAGAAATTATCGGCTTGCCGAAACAAGGTATTGGTGATAGTGAGGCTGTGCGCAGCACACTTGCTGAGGAGGAGTAGGCCGTTGGCATTACACTTGCCTAGTCCATTTCTCCTCATGGTTTCCTGCCAAATGCTAGCATCTCTGCCAACTCTGGCATTGAAGTCGCCAAGTAGCACAACCTTGTCTTCTCTGAGGATAGAGGTTAGCACTCTGTCAAGGTCGGCATAAAAGGCCTCCTTGATGTCATCCTCTGCATCCAGTGTTGGGGCGTATGCACTGATGAAAAAGGCATGACGTGAATGATTCAGTGGGACTCGAAACGTCATGAGGCGCTCGATGATCCCAATAGGCATTTCAGTTAGCCTGTGTACGATGTGTTGGCGGATGGCAAAGCCAACTCCATAAAGGCGGTTTCTCTCCGCATTAGGTTTACCCTTCAAGAAGAAGGTATAGCCAGACCCCCGTTCTGTGGGCTGGCCCTCTTCTGGGAACCGGGACTCACTGATGGCTGCTATGTCGATGTTATACCTAGCCATCTCTTTTGTTACAAGGGCTGTTCTTCTTTCAGGACGCTCATTTGTGCCAGTATCCAGAAGGGTCCTGACATTCAATGCAGCGACCAAAAGAGGTTGTATGGTTTGTTTTTGTTTGGATCTGTGATTTTGACTGTATTTTCGACCGCATAAGGATGACCTTACTGGGTGCGGTTGCCTAGTCAGGTTGGGTTTTTAGGCAGGCTATGTTTAGGGCACCTTTTCTGGCCCCCTCCTCATGTGGGATGAGCAGAGTGACTCCTGAAAGGGCTGCTCAGTCACACAGACAGGACCGGATTGCACTGCTGCCTAGATCCCAGTGCATAAACGACCAACTTATCTGTGCATCCCATGTGCAGAGTTGTGACTAGACACTCCCGGCAGTCATCTCTGCCTGTCCCCGTCGCCACTCGCCATAGAACTTTTGGGGGTATCGAGGTTTTAATGATGGTGAAAGGTGTGATGAACTGGACGATGGCTGTGTGTGTGTTGATTTTTGTGGCGAGGCAGGTGCGCAGGCTGCAGCCACACATCTTGGTTCTCCCTTTTCCTATCCATCAGGCATTTCCTTTGTCCGCTGGTGTAGTCGTTAGGTTTTCACGGTGGTCACCTCTTCCGCCTATACCACCGTTGGAGTCTTGTTGGAGCTCTGTAAGCATGTCTGCTTGATGCGGGGTTCCACCGCAGATTTTTCGTTCGGGGTTTACTTCCGTAGCCTTATACCTACCAAGGTTAATCCCTCAAGGCAGCAGGGAAATGGTTGGTAGGCACTAGAACGAGCCCACATGCCAGTGGGCCTATGCGCCTCCCCTCTGGCACCCACTGCTATTCCGAGATCCCCTGCTGGTCTAGCCTGGGCGCACGAGGCACCCAGTTACCGTGTGTTGCCACGAGGAGGCACAGCAGGAGTCTTGATGGTGAACAGGCTGTGTACTGGCAGGGGAAGACTTATGCGAGTTGCTTCCCTGTTCGCCATGAGGGCTAGCCAGTGGCGGCAGCTGAAAGCGAGAGGGAGGAAGCAGTGCTTGTACCCTAACACTAACATAGTGTGGCCACACTAGAAACATTTCACTACCCTGTGTGCGACATACACACACATACATCTCAGCAACCCCCACCCCTCACACACATTTCTGTAACACACACACACCTCAGCAAAACACACACTTCAGCAACACACACCTCAACATCCCACACACCTCAGCAATCACACTCACACACCTCAGCTAAACCTGCACCCCAGCTAAAACCCACACCCTCACACGCCGCTCATTAGCTTACTACTACTACATGCTACTACTACTACAACTTTGTTGTAACTCGGAATCGAGTACGACGATCATCCGGCTATGATACAATGATACGAGTTATTAATAGGTTGTTTCATTGTTATTAGGTGTCACGTTAGATTGGGTTTCTCCGTGAAATGGATTACTGGCTGTGGTTAAGACAGAGGAACCATTTATTAGGTAAGATTATCTGGCCTAACCTAATCTAACCTAACCTGACTTTATCTGTCCTAAACCAACCAAAGCATTTAACTCGACGTAACTTTACCAAGACTTATGTAAACGCGACTGTATGTTGTTATTGTTATTAGGTTAACAGGGAACAAATATAACAATATACCAGGGTTAGCAGGAGTGAATCACACGTCATATATTTGTACACCTCAGAGATAAATGCTAAGTCACATCCAACGCAGCAAGGCGAGTGTTGTTCATATACACACATGACATCTGTTAGAAAGAATTCTCTTGGGAGTCGAAAAGTGTTAAGACTCCGGAAACATAGCATAATCATCTATTTACGAGTACATTAGGCAAGGACTTAGAAAACATTTGTGTTGCCAAGAAAACAGTCAATATAGGGATAGTTTCATTGTCTTTGAACAGTGAAGCAAAAACATTTGGATTTACTGTATTCAGGGAGGGAGATTCCGAAATTCTCCAAGATCTGACACTGCGAAATATTCTAAAGCTATATGGTGTATTCTACAATGATGTGCAGCCAACTAAAATTATCCATTACACAGCCAGAATTTTCAAGGGTGTGTTTCTGCTTTAGACATTGAATGACAGGCTTCCTAATGGTTTTGAAAGTCTTGCAATGGCAATGTTAAAGAGAATAGTGCCTATACTACTAGGATATATGTACCTACTTTGTAATGAGAATTCTAATGTCAGTCAGATGGACAGAAGTCACTAATAATTTTGAAAGTACAGTATTGACACCGTGATCTTATTTTAGGATAGATTAGAGGAAGTGCAGCACACATCCAGCTTGTGCCTTGTAAAGTGTGACCTATTTTAAATACAGGCTTGCCAGGTTATTACACCGCGGTTTTGAGTCAACCCGGCACTTCAATCTTTTCTATGGGGCTGGTGTTACTTAATGGCAGACAAGCTGATGTATCCCAATGATCTGAATATATCTGAATCAGTTGGGTTGTTACGTCAAGCTGGTAGGAGTAAGCTTATACTAATAGTACTGGCTTATAATACTACACCTAAACACATTAGATTTCTTTGCTGTTCAATATGGAATTTTTCAAACTAGACAAACTTAGAATAGACAAGAGGCTATAACATGGAGAAAATGCCAATAGATCTACGAAAAAATTGTAAGTGCGATTGTGGTTCAATTTTTATCCCCCGAGCCTTGGGATGGGTGGGGGAGGGGCTATGGTGGATATACAGTAGTGACTGGTTTTTGTAGTAATTACACTCGTTCACCAGTAATATTAAATTATAAGCGATACAACTCAATTTATTAAGATTCTGTGTTTTTCACATCATTATAAGATCTAAATAACCATAACCGACCTACATGTATGTGGATCAATAGTGAAAAACGACACATAAAACGACACACAACTTATAAATGTTTCCATCAGGTCCGTCGTCACATTCATAGTCTAGGAGGGGAAGTTGACCGACCTAGGTGGGCAATATTTTTTATTAACGGCTCAACCATATATGACATTATTAAATGTAATTTCTATAATAGAGGGTTTTTATTCCACATGAGAAAACTTATAATTACATGTAAACAGGGCATGAAGAGTTATTATACTAAACTTACAAGATGGTTTGACCAACTGCGTCTCTCTCTCCCGCCATGCTTTACGATGACTGGCGTTGCTGAGGGTAATTCCTAGATTGGGTGGGAGGGACACTCGTCACTTGGTTATGTCGGTTAGGAGGAGTTCATGGAGTTTTATCACTGAAATACGTAACGACATACGAAATATTTTGGTAGGAGTAATTTACAGAAGTCCCAACACCGAATGTAAGGAACTTTCTTGATAAAATATCGGAACTAATCTATCATAAGTTCGGAGAGGTTCTACTAAAGTCAGAAACGGACACCTCAGTAATAGACCTTCTTGCTACCTGTCAATCTAAGTTCTTCTTCAACACAATAACCAAATCAACCAGAGTAACTGCCACCTCTGCCACTGTGATAAATCATATATTAACTAGACTAACGACACTCCTAACAATGTTGCAAGTGGAATTATTTATAACAATATCTCAGTTCGCTTCCCAGTTTTTGTCACGTATTAAACAAACAAGATTTGAAATGTTTAGTAAAGTCACAATAAAGCAGAGACTACTGCGGCGACAATATGCTCCTGTTCGAAAACAATGAATGCTAAATGGATCCTGTCTACACCTCCGACAACCCTAACGTGATCTGCTGCAACTTCTCCTGTATCTTCAGTGCTTCCTCTGAAAAATGCTCCCCCCCCCCTCAAATCTAAGTATATACAAAGTATATCTATCTCCAAGGTCTATATCAGAGAAAATTTGCAAAAATACCCACAACTTTCGGTGTTGCTTACCGCAGTATTCGAAAGAATAACAAACAATTAGAGTGTGCCAGACGCAGCTACTATACAAATAAGTTAGAGTCAGTATCAGGCAACAGTAAGAAAACCTGAAGTATCATCAATTCTATCCAGAAGAGAAACTCAACCTATGGGTCTCCACTCAGCTTCTATGATAAATGATAAAAATGTAACGGAACCCTCCCTCATTATCAATCACTTTAATGATTACTAATCAATGCTGGCAGGAATCTTGCCAAGAACCACCTGGTCACCACGAGAAATTTACAGCCTACCTACAAAACAGACAACAAAATGCGTTGCTCTTGTCCCCTGTCACGGCATTAGATTATTGAACACCATACAAAATGTCCAAAGATGCAGCAGCAGGCGACGACAATATACCAATGAGCATCATTAAGAAGTGGCCTTCCTATTACTACCTGTTCTCTTACACATTTGTAACTCCTCCTCTAGTGGTGTCTTTCCCGATTAACTGAAAGTTGTTAAAGTTTAAGATCGCGATGGCTAAGGGGTTAAAGGTCGATTGTGGTGCGCTCAGCGAGGAATATCAAATCGCGAGAAAATTTTCCCTTTAAATTTCACTTTCACATAGGTAGTATAACTTAAAATCAATGTGTGTCCCTAAGAGGTCTTTCAATACATCTAAAAATAAATTTTTGCTGTAGTATGATGTACAAAAAAGGAACCTTGAATGTTACTTCGCATACATTTTTTTTAAACAATATCCACAAGTAGCTTCGGTTGACTTCAGTCCATTTGGAAACTGAGGGGGAGGGGGGTCCAGGAGCATTACATAAATCTCCGGTCGGAAATGGATATAATTTGTCCAAAGCTCAAATTTTCAGGAATGATGCAGAAATATGTCTAAAATAACATATCCAAATTACACTTTATAACACTTTAAGGAATTTACGTAATTTAAGATTTCACAAGATGGCTGCCGTGATGCTAGAATCCCTAAAGCACACATATGTATATTAGTAAATCACACTTTATCACTTTATAATTATAAATGATGACTCATGACCAAGCTTATAAATACGCAGTTATAGTGGAAAATAAATTGACCCATTCCAGAGTTAGGTCACCTCTCAAGGTCAAGGTCAAATCCTAGAACTCGCTTATTTCACATTTCTCTATACTTTTACTGAAATGTCATAAAATATAATTATTTTTAAGGTCTGTATCAATCAATCAAACAATCAATTTTCTATATCAAATAATCATATTCAATTCGGGGTATAACGACCAAATAATGAGAACTCTGAACCATGTTAAAGTTGGTTTATATGAATACTTTTCTCAAGTAACTTTTTGCCACTTTTATGTCTAATGTAATTAGTGGAAAACTGGTGCAGGTGTGTACAATTTGATATATATGGCTGTACAAAGTAAACCCAGCTTACTGCAACCACAAAATATAATCATCTTATTCATTTCAGGTAGAAAAAAAATAGTCTTTGTTAAAGTGCAACTTTCTGAAAAAAAATTAGCCATCTTCAACTTTTAGGTCCGATGTAATTGATGGACAATTAGTACAGGTGTGACCATAGCATTGTACAAAATAAACCCGACTTCCTGCAACTTCAAACTTTTCCACAACCACTACTGCATCCACAAGTAACCATTCGCAGCAGCCTGTCTGGTGCAATAGGAGTATCAGTTGTCATTGGAACTAATATTCCGCCCTGTGGAACTGGCGGCGGCACTTGTAGGCGGTGGCACTCGAGCTTGAACCTTGATGTTGATACCTTTCTACCAAGCATGCGAACATAACACAGATGACCATATTTGCCGTTAAAATGAGTCTGGTGAGCTTCATATACAATCAGAAAGAAACGTTACCCCGCTCTTGCAACATCTTCTCAAACACTATCGGGTCTATTAAGACACTGAGCCACTCAAAATCTTGAGAGTCTGACAACACGTGAAGTACAACCTTTTTACCACCATTGTATAATGGAGACACTGTATCGTATCCTGTTATTGCATGTAGCTCAGAAATACTATATAGGGCCACTGGATTCTGGGATGTGAGCATGAAAATCTCAGCAGTTTCTGGTGCTTGTGCTATTAACATCACTAGAAGGTCTGTGTCCGTCCCAACGACCACCACAGGTTTCTCGTCAGTGATTGATGCCTCCATGGCTGTAGAGACTATTAGGTAATCGGCATCTGCTTCAGTTTGTTTAACTTTCACTCCATTCTGACCAAACTTGTCAATCAAATTGCCTATCAACCTATTTTTGTTAACATTGTTCCCTAAGAAGCACTTGTGAGTTGTCGTAGTTTTCATATTGGCGTTAAAAATTGTAGTAGCGGAGGTCGAGGCACTTGTTCTCCGTTGTTGCTCTGCAGCTTTTGTTGTGTTGTGAGTTCCATAACCATCAAACACGATGATTACGTCAGTAAATCCGTAGGGATACCTAACAGACATACCTGTATATAGCTGGTAAAGTTCGTCATAGGTTGTCCCTTTTGGCCACAATAATGCATGGAGTAGATGACCACCACCAATCACATGAATAATGTACTTAGGTATACAGTATCATGAGCTGCAACTCCAACTTTTAGAAGTACTCCAAGTTCGTTCTTTGCTGTCTTCCGCAAGTGGTTGTGGGGCTAACTCATAGGCAGGGAACTCTTCCATTTCCTTGGAATCTTTTATGACACGTGATTCTCATGAAGAGTAGGTCAGGGTTAATCTCACCATCTCGTTCTCTGTTACATAAGAACGGAGGAAACTGCAACGGGCCTATTGGCTCATACAAGGCAGTTTACACCCAATCCCTATCGCTCATATATCCATCTAACGTACAGTATATTTGGGTCTGCAAAGGAGGCACCCTTGATTGCTTGTGCAGCCGACAGTCCTATTGTATAAGCCTAATCACAGTTGATACAAGGGTCTGCAACAATGCCTGTAGATATCGACACTAGATTATTTGGCTCTTTAAAGGAAGGGGGGAGGTGGGTGCATCTCTAGCCAGTGACGGAAGAGTCATGATCTTGTTTATCTCTGGTTATAGAGCTGAGGCGTAGGTCCTTGTGCTGCTCTGAACTTGTAGCATAGATACCAGTGACCCTCTCTAGAGCCTCACAGATGGGGATGCAACGTGGTAAAGCATGGGCTCACTTTGATACTGTACGGGACTATTCCTTTCAGACTGTAGCTGGCGATCCATTCTAAGCCTCACTGCACAGTCGTGATGATATTTTGCCTTCTCTGCTACCAAGTCATTAACTGCTTGAACCCGAATTCTAACATTTCAGCCCACTCATCATTCCTTTCAGACGCATATTTCAAGATTGTTTTGACATAGTCAAAGGTCATCACCTCACTGACAGACCTCCGTCGTGCGACTGGCTGTCTTTCATTACAAGCTGCATTGATGTGCTCCCCACAATAAAATGATATCAGATGCTGGGGTATCAGACCGAACACTGTAGAAGCTCAGCATCATCAAGTTTTCGCATCTTATAAGCCTGTATGGATTTAATACGAGTATATTCCAATCTACACCTTGCATGCGCCGAAAATGGTATTTGTTTTTTATGTAATTTTACATGTAATCCATCACCGCGCTCAATACTAGAGTCAATTATTCGTTGTAGTCCTTTGCTGAGAATGCGTGTTTCATTACCAGGAGCGATACTCCCATCACATAATACACACAACTATCATTCAATCATAACCTGTATCAATGGAAATATTCAAATTAAAAAAAAATAGTCACAAATCAAATATTTTAGTAAAAAAATTATATGATTTAAGAAGAAAATATCTCTCCCAATCAACATAGGAACATTCACAATTCAACCATACAGTGATATAATTAGCATGAGGTCAGTGACGGCCAACGTGGACGCCATTTTTAATTGTGGAAATTCCCCAAGGAGTTTTGTGGTGTAATTTAGATATGGTCTAAGAGCATAATTCTGCATCATTCCTGGAAATTTCAGCTTTGGACGAATTAATTCCATTTCTAATCTAATGCTCCTGGACTAGGGCAGCAGTAAAAACTGGGGGAAGGGGGGGGGGGGGCAGTGCCCCCCGTTAACCCCCCTGACGACGGGTATGTTTTCCATTCATAACATGCTTGCGTTATGGCGTCAACAGTCAAGATCCGCTAATTGAGCTGTATTGTATATACCATAACAGGATGCGATGATATTTCCTAAGTTCGTTGAAGGGTAAATGTACACTTGTGGACAAAAACTAATAGGGCATGGAGGGATGGAGGTGGTGTCGAGGGGTGGGGGTTGGGATGCAGGTGTCTATAAAAAATAGTTTTCACCCCCTCCCTCCACAATTGTAAGGCTACGATGACTCAGCAGAAACGCGAGCGTGTTTATTGACGCAGATGTTGTCAAGGTAACCAGACGAACAGCTGTGAATGTCCTTGAAGAATTAAAACTGTTATAGCATTACTTGCACAGAACGAATTAGCCGTTCAGTTAAGAGATGATGCTTACTTTTTGCATGTGTATGCCGCCCCACAAGCATCAACTACGGTACTACAGGTGTCACAACCAACAGTGTAACTCGTGACTGACGCTTCTCCTGGACCAAGGCTAACAGAAAGCAGAGAGAGGCTCGATGGAAGAGATACCATTTTAAGAGTCGGTGTAGTCTTCATAGTGTGTCAGTAAATTATAATCATCAAGAGAGTTGATCTTTGTGCATAAAGAGTGGAGACGAGGGACTATAGGATGTCATCCCACCACCCCAGAAGTAAGGGAATCAGTCCACTCCCTTCATCCAGTTATATACATGCCTGTGGTAGAAAAGAACCTGATTTTTTATGGGGTCTATTTTTGATAACCGATATTTTACTAGTCAGACTGGTGATGTGTATAGACCATCAAATGATTGCTCTGGACCAACGCCGTCCCTCGCCATCCTCATGTTACTGGTACACCGTGATACTACTACTACTAATAATAATACTACTAATACTTATACTAATACTAATACTAATACTAATACTAATACTAATACTAATACTAATAATAATAATAATAATAATAATAATAACAATAAAGGTCTAGGAGCGTATACTCTACGTTAGTAAATCCACTTGTCATCAACAGCTATAAATCAAAGGGATATGTCTATGTCCTTGAAAACAAATGTTGTAACTACTATACAGTCCCTAGTTTATTAACACAGAGGAGAGTTAACGATGCATAGAGTTCTTTCTCCTCTAATTTTTATGTTGATGACTACTGTAGACTGTAAGTTTGTGCGTAAGGACCATAGTTGTTGAAACGCAGTGATAACTTTGTAAGGTCAAGGACAGCCTGCACCGTCAGAAAGTTAGGCTTATGTTCATTCACTTCAGTAATGTCAGTACCCACAAGTGGTTTTCATGAATTTCTGGGAATTATGGGACTTAGGATTAATTTTTACAACTTTCACCACAGTGTGAAAGTTTCTTCTCAGTAAATCTATAATATTTAAAATAACATATCTTAAAGGTAACTAATGTGACAAGTTTGAAAATATCCTCTTTGAAATTTAGCAATACTATAAAGTGTTTAGTGAGAAAAATACTTTGAAACTACATTGCTGCAAAGGATTCTTTTAAATAGTAGGGGGAAATAGATTAACTAGAAGTACATGTATTTCAACAATCACAAAATAAAAGTAAATGATTTATACATGAAAATGTAAGTTTACTTATTAAAACAAACGGCCTGTATTATTTAAATCTCGTCCACCGAGCCTGTTACAGCATTACACACGAGTTGTAACCCACATACTTGAACACAGAGACAGTTATTTTAGCTGCCCTACTTTGCGTGTGTGTGTGTGTGTGTGTGTGTGTGTGTGTGTGAAATAAGTTAAACGCTTTACTTATCAGCTTTATGTCATTTGAAACATAATAAAACAGATTTCTAATGCCGATGGCTTGGTGGTAGTCACTCCGACCAGTAGAGCCAGGTGAGAGAGGGATTTTGGGGCACAAGTTAAGGAGGCAATTTCATTTCACTGTGTATACCACCTGTTGCTAGCACCGCCATCTGTGGTAGATGAGACCCAACAAATTACTGAGTGAAAAGCTTGACCAGATTATGATACATACACTCAGGATGAGAGTCGTTTGTGTTGTCAGGGAGAGGATTAGCCAGCCAGCCAACATTCGTCATCATTTACGCTTTTACGCTTCTCACCTGGCGTCAGTGACCATATGACCCAGTAGTCTCCTCCGGTACTTGTGAAACCTCAACAGTCTCCCCCAATGCTCTTAAGACCCCAGAAATCTCCCCCAGTGCTTGTGAATTTCCAGCAATCTTCCCCAGTGCTTGTAAAACCCCAGAAATCTCCCCCAGTGCTTGTAAAACCCGTATAGTCTCCCCAGTACTTGCAAAACCCCAGCAATCTCCCCAGTGCTTGTGACTTTCCTGCAGTCTCCCTCAATGCTTGCACTGGGGGAGATTGTAAAACCCGTATAGTCTCTCCAGTGCTTGCAAAACCCCAGCAATCTTTCCCATTGCCTGTAAAACCCCAACAATCTCCCCTAGTGCTTGTAAAACCCCAACAATCTCCCCCAGTGCTTGTCAACCCCTATAGTCTCCCCAGTGCTTGTTAAACCCCAGCAATCTCACCCAGTGCTTGTGAATTTCCAGCAGTCTCCCAGTGCTTGTAAAACCCCAGCAATCTCCCCCAGTGCTTGTAAAACTCCAACATTCTCCCCCTTGCTTGTGAAACTCAGTATTACACACTGAAATAAGCAGGAACAGCCTGTTCATTAAGTCGATTCAAGAGACAGTTATCATCAAGTACTGGATGATTGAGGTCACAGGTGTGTCAGCCGCCAGGTGCACACACGCCAGGGGGTTTACTTAATTGTGGATCCAGGTGGCAGGTGTCAGCGAGTTACTGCCTAGATCAAGGGTGGAGAATCTATGGAGGACGGAGGGCCAGACTGAAATCATAAGAGTTCTTCCAGGGCCATCTATTATTATCAATGTTAAAGATAATCTTGGCAAATTCAATGGGTATGACAGCCACACTGGAACATAATCCCAAAGTAGTTCAGCGATTATAAGTTAGTCTTTTAATAGTAAATATATATATCTTCTAAGTTTCATCAAAATCTATCAACAAAATCTATACTTCTGATCTCCTCTTAAATCAGAACCCCCCATGGTCGCGGGCCGCCCTGAGACCCTCGGCGTGTCAAAAATGGCCCTGGGCCACAGTTTACCTTCTCTGACCTAGATAGTACACTGAACTACTGTTGAATATTCAGCGAACGTGGCCTCTATTTTCTTCGTCTTTATTAATGTAAATAATTTGAATACATACATAAATTGCTTTTACATGTAACGCTAAATAGGGATAATCGAGTAAGCTTTACAACGCAACTGATGTTTTTGCCCAATACGGGCAACATTTGGTTTTTGTTGGTATGAATTAATGAAAATGCTTGTACAACATACTGTAAAATTTGCTTTGTTAAAGGCGTTTGCTATCATAATCAAGCTGTACCTAAATTATTGTAGGGTAGATAAAATTGGGTTAAGTTTGGGTAGTTATGTTAGAGATGATGCCATTCGTTTAAAGTTTGATAATGATTATCTATCTATACGAACGTCCATATTGATAGACGCTTGCATTTTCGAAAACAATAGTAAATTCCTTTCAAGCAGCGCAGGGATTCCCTTCATACACTTCTTTCATAAATCCCAAGAAATAATCACCGAAGTCACTTTATAAATAGTAAATGCTGAAATAACAGTGTGAGACAGTGTAGTAAGTACAGGGTAGTGTGTTTGTGTAAGCGCAAAACATGTGTATATGTAGCCTATACTACAGTGTGTATACTTAAGGCTTGTTATACTGTACATGATCAACGGTTGAAGGTAGACGTGTATTGCATCATTTATATGCACTTGGTGAACCCACAAGTGAGCCAGCGTGTAAGGAGACTATACTTGTATAATTACTGTAGTTTCATAACGGGTTTGAGGTTGACGGCTGTCAATACTGGTGCGGAAGGTGCGCTCGCGCGCACGCCTGTGTGTGTGTGTGTGTGACAACGATATCCACAACAACAAATAATGAGTTACTTAAATGCGCAGAGGCAGAACATACCATACAAAAAACCCAGATCAGACAACAATGACCCTAAATGGATAAATAATTATTTAAAAAATATTACTGGACAAAGGAAGGCTATAGGTAGGAGAATAAATCGTGGTGAAGTTTACCTCCGAGATTATTATAAGGTGTTGGCCAGTGGGGTTAAGACCGAGATAAGAAAAGCAAAGAGGAATAATGAACTGAAGGTAGCAAGGGAGGCGAAGTCAAACCCAAGAGATTCTTTCAGATGTATAAAACTAAAACACGAGAAAATATTGGATCAATACAGTCAGATACCGGCGAGCTAACTGATAACGACGGAGAAATGAGCAATAATCGGAATAAATATTTTTCAACACTTTTCACCACCAAAAATTTAAACATGATACCCGAGGCACCAACTATATAGAGAGACAGTGAAGAAAATAGATTAAGCGAGATAGTAGTGACTAGTAACGACGTTAGTAAGCAAATAGACAAGCTAAAGCCTAATAAGTCACCAGGTCCCGATGAGATATTTGCCAGAGTATTAAAGGAATGTAAGGAAGAGCTTAGTAAGCCCTTAGCATATTTGTTTAAAATGTCCTTAAAAACAGGTGTAGTACCAGAATCCTAGTGGACAGCGATTGTAATACCGATTTTCAAGAAGGGAGATAGAACACTATCCTCTAACTATCGTCCAATCAGCTTAACATCAATTGTAGGCAAATTACTGGAAGCAATAATTTCAAACTCTATTCGAAATCACCTGGAGAAGCACAAGTTGATCAATGATTCCCAAAATGACTTCACAATCGGGCGTTCATGTCTATCTAATCTCTTAACATTCTTTTCAGCTGTTTTCGAATCAGTGAACGACGGGCACGACTATGATGTGGCATATCTTGACTTTAACAAAGCCTTCGACAGAGTCCCCCACGAAAGACTAAAAAGAAAAGTGGAGGCTCATGGCATTGGAGGAGATATTCTAATATGGATTGGGGCGTGATTACAGGACCGAGAACAGCGAGTGAGCATTAACGGCACAAAATCCGATTGGAGTAACGTCACTAGTGGAGTACCCCAAGGCTCAGTACTTGGACCATTATTATTTATTATATACATAAACGACATAGATATCGGCGTAGACAGCACCATAAATAAATTTGCTGATGACACTAAAATAGGGCGTATAATTAAATCTGACGAGGACTCCGCAAAACTACAGGAAGATCTAAACAAATTTCTCAAATGGTCTGAAAAATGGCAGATAAAATTCAATGTGGACAAATGTAAAGTACTTAGTCTAGGAGATGTAAACAGAGAAACCAGATACCAGATAAACAACGATGTTATAGAGAAATCTGACTGAGAAAGATTTAGGAGTAATAAGTGGTCTGAGCCTGTCATGGCACGTGTGATGAGGACATCTCGGCGATCTCTTTCTTTGACAATGATGTAGTCAATGAGATGCCAGTGTTTGGAACGTGGGTGTTGTCACGAACCCTTGAACTTATCAACCTGCCTGAACAAGGTATTGGTGATAGGAAGGTTTTGTGCAGGACACTTGCTGAGAAGGAGTAGGCCGTTGGCATTACACTTGCCTAGTCCATTTCTCCCTCTGTTTCCCTGCCAAATGTCAGCATCTCTGCCAAATCTGGCATTTAAGTCACCAAGGAGCACAACCTTATCTTCTTTGGGGATAGAGGTTAGCACTCTGTCAAGGTTGGCATAAAAGGCCTCCTTGATGTCATCCTCTGCATCCAGTGTCAGGGCGTATGCACTGATGAAAAGGCATGACGTCAGTGATTCAGTGGGACTCGGAGCGTCATGAGGTGCTCGTTGATTCCAATAGGCATTTCAGTTAGTCTGTGTAGGATGCGTTGGCGGATTGCAAAGCCAACTCCGTAAATGTGGTTTCCTTGCTCAGCAGGCTTACCTTTCCAGAAGAAGGTATAGCCAGACCCCCGTTCTGTGAGTTGACCCTCATCTGCGAGCCTGGACTCCCTAATGGCTGCTACGTCTGTTATACCTAGCCAGCTCTTTTGCCACAAGGGCAGTTCTTCTTTCAGGACGCTCATTTGTGCCAGTATACAGAAGGGTCCTGACATTTCGTGCAGTGACCATCAGAGGTTGTATAGTTTGTTTTTGTTTTGATCTGTGATTTTTATTGTGTTTTCGACCGCATAAGGATGACCTTACTAAGTGCAGTTGCCCTGTCAGTTTTTTTTTTTTTTTTTTTTATAGGCAGGCTATGGTTAGGGCAACCTTTCTAGCCTCCTCCCCATGCTGGGTGAGCAGAGTGGCTCCTCAAAAGGGCTGCTCAGTCACACAGACAGAACCAGATTGAACTGCTGCCTAGATCCCAGTGAATAAATGATCATCTTATCTGTGCCGCCTATGTGCAGAATTGTGACTAGAGACTCCCGCAGTCTTCTCTGCCTGTCCTGTTGCCACTTGTCCGTCGCCATAGGAACTATTTATTGAAAAATATTTATTCAGATTATTGCTCATTTCTCCATCGTTATCAGTTAGCTCGCCGGTATCTGACTGTATTGATCCAATAATTTCTCGTGTTTTAGTTTTATACATCGGAAAGAACCCCTTGGGTTTGACTTTGCCTCCCTTGCTACCTTCAGTTCATTATTCCTCTTTGCTTTTCTTATCTCGGTCTAAACCCTACTGGCCAACACCTTATAATAATCTCGGAGGTAACCTTTACCACGATTTATTCTCCTACCTACAGCCTTCCTTTGTCCAGTAATATTTTTTAAATAATTATTTATCCATTTAGGGTCATTGTTGTTTGATCTGAGTTTTCTGCATGGTATGTTCTGCCTTTGTGCATTAAGTAACTCATTATTTAAATAGTTGTGGAACTCGTCAACCTGAGATCAGGTCATCCTCGACCATCATATTTTGTGAGGTTATCGTTGTCAGGTCACCAGGTAAAGTGAGGTCGCTCTCTGTGGGTACATTGTGTGAGGTCATGTAATTCACCTCCGAACGTGATACCCCTTCTCTCAGTTGCCTTTTCAAACTATCAAAGTTTGCCCTTGTGAAACCTGGGACTTAAATGAATTTTCCTTGTGACTGCCATTAAATTCTAATTGGAATCCTATTTCTGTGATCGCTGTTAGCTAGTTCGTTCCCTACCTCGATATTATTAATGGGGATTTTCTCTGTTTGACAGAACTAAATTGAGGATATTATTACCCTGGGTGGGTTCGGTTATATGTTGACATAGGAAACAGTTTTGAACTTTTTCAAGAAAATCCTCTGATTCTGAGTTACCCATTAGGTCGACCCAATCTATTTGGCTAAAGTTAAAGTCGTCTACTATACAGACTTTGCTATGTCTGGATGCCCTGCGCATTTCATCCCAAATAAGTCGCTCATTAACGCCAAATAAGTCGCTCATGATTGCAGAAGCAGGTTGAAATGTTAGGTGTAATATTTGTATGATCACGAACAATATATTTTACAAGCAGCACGATAACTGTCAACCTTTGCTTTGTTGTTGTCTGGTTATCGACACCAGACTAAAATTACAGGTATGTAGTGCAGCATTTTTCGCCAAACTAGTTTTAGTAATTTATCAGTGATACAGTTACAGGATGAAGGTCTTGGCACTATGGGTTGTGTTGGCGGTATGGGCGACGTGTGTGTTGACGACCTCAGCCATAGAGGGATCCCACCCACCCATGCATAGGAGGACGAACGAACACTCACACCAACACCAGAAGCAGAACAAGCACCGTCACCATGTACCAAAAAAGCCGCCGGCGCAGCTTTCTAATCCTAAACTGCTGGAGGACAACCAACTCTTGCACGACAGAGAGTGAGTATGATATGTTTTGAACTATTCCTTGTCAACAATAAATAGCGTTTAAGTAGATCACAGACGTTTGTGCGAAATATTTGTCGTGAACGAATCAAATAATTCTTTATCGGAGATAGTACAGTTTGAATGCAATTGTTAGACTATATTTTTTCGCTTTAGGTGAAGTTAAACAGATATATCTTTATGTTTTAAGTGACGCGGAATATTCACAGTGAGAATCTCCAGGACACCGGGCCCGGTATTTTGGATATTTTGTCTTGCTTCAGAATTCCGCACAGACTCAAGGTTAAAACACACTGGCATGCGCATACGCGCATCCACACGAATGAAAACACAGTTTACAATTAAATTTTAGCTGATCTCTTTGTCTTTTCTTTTAATGAAATTAAAACCGTTTTGCTTTTTTAGTGAAATGTTAACAGCTGTTTTTCTTTGTGCATTTTCCTGAAAGCTTTCACAGTATTTGCTTTTCCTGAACCAAATTTGGAGGAAGAGCCTACAAAGAGCCTCCCACCTGATACATGTATATACCTACAGGGGACAACTAGAAGACTTACACCAATGTAGTCATTTGTATTGTAAATGAAAATAGACAAACTTTGAGGTAAACATGCGGTTGTTTAAGGAAGAGATTTGAGGACAAGATCTAGAGAGAGATGTGGGAGACGGAGCAACGACAATATTTAAAATAAGGCTGTCAATAAAATGAAAGCTGATCTTAATGTCCTGACGACACCGTTAAGGGCAGTGTGGATACAGCCCACTAAGCCCTCAGGAGGCAGAGTGGTCGTCTCTAGAATTAGCTTATCCCACTTTCTGAACTATAAAGTTAGGTATCCCTTTATAACTGGGTGAATTTGGTGTGCCCTGTGCAAGAATAAACAAACCTTAGAGCAGGAGGTGTACACCGTATCCAATCAGCCATCACTAAATTCATCTCCCCCCACCTGGTCCGCCTCATAACTTTGGACAATAATCATAAAATAATGCATATCAATAAACTCGTCTGAGAGATTGTTTTAGTTTGCAGCATCTACGAACTATGTGGTTAAAATTCGTTGCTATTATATGGAAATACTTTATTTACAGCACAATATTTCTCATTCTGATTCACAGTCATCGATGCTTTTTCTGGACGAATTTTTTTCTTGTTATAAACATCTCACTCACGATGATTAAAAGTATGCTAGCACAAATAAGGCTGAATTAGTGACCAATTGCAAACCACAGTCCATTCAGCTTTTAAAGGCGACCAGGTGCAATGTAAGGACTCTGGAACTCATTTTTTTTATTACAAATGTTTTATATTATTAATTATACGAACCATTAATCTCCTTGGAAAATAAATGCCATCACAGGAGAGAACTGTGTCATCATCCGTCCACGTAGTTATGATAGTCGTGAAGGAGAAGCCTTAATTGACAATTGGCAACCATTTGCGGAGGACTTTGTGAGAAGCCAATGTAAAAAACTGCGTTAAATCACAAAAAAATTAATTGCACAGACATGTCACTATAAAAACTGTAATTATAATGTTTACGCTCACAGCCGATAGTCCTTCAATCACTGTTGTTAAGGGCCTTCATGGTGTAAAGTCCTGCTGGTATTGGATAGTACTTAAGCATGTGGAAATAAAACACTGGTCTGGAATAACCTTCACTTTGTTGTCACCTCGTGTTGTGTGAGGTCGACTGGACTGGAGGAAGGTGTGCGATATTGCCAACACAGCCAATAACTTTCCAGAAAGGTCCCCAAATTTTACTACAGCGCCACCTGTTACTGAGTGAGCGTACTAGTCGAGAATCGAACCCTAGCCCTCTGCACAAGAACAAAGATACTGCGCCACATCGACAACAAAGGAAATCCTAGGCTTTGTTTTATTTCACAGAAAGCCTGTTCACTCGTTTTATTTTTAAGCAACGTGAACGTCCTTGTGGCGCAGTAGTAGCGATTCCGGTTCTCACGTAGAGGTCCAGTGTTCGATTCCCGACTAGTGAGGTATCGTTTGTGAATGGAACTCAGCATGTATAAGTATGGACTATTGAGATATATATGTAGCTTTAAAATTATGACAAATGAACAGACCTTGTGTGAAATAAAACAAAGCCTAGGCTTACTTCGTTGTCCTTGTAGTGCAGTGGTAGCGATTTTTGTTCTTATGCAGGGGTCAAGGTGTTCGTTTCCTCTGAGCATGCTAGGCATGCGGCGCATGCTCACTGGTCAGAGCTTTTTTTTTGTTTATTCATCTTATATAATAAATTTACATTTATACTCTAAAATGCAGCCTTGAGCTTAGTAACAGCACTGTGTAAGCGAGCGAGGCCGGGGCTAGCTCCTCTCCCAAGCGCATCGGTAGGTGCTGTTTCACCTCGATGAAAGCCTGCGCGCGCAGCTCGCTGACGTTAAAGTCACACCAGGTGAATTGGCTGATATGATGCGCCTGGCCGTGGCGCATCAATGTCGCTCCACCCACGAGTCCGTGTGGGTTGTGCGAGTTGCTTACATTCTTCCGCTCGTGTGTGTTGTGGTGCTTCTGCTACCCGAGTGTTATAGACTTATAGTGTTATAAATATTCTACTTGCGATGGAAACTGTGGTAGAATAGGACACTTTTTTAGTTAAGGAACTGCTGGAAAAGCCATTTTCGAGAAGAAACATTTCAGAGAAAATTGAAATCGTAGGAAAACGTAGACCATGTCCACGAATTCCAGGACTTACAAAGACGCATACAGATAAAAACAAAGAATATGTTAGGCATTTTAATATCATGCAGTACGAAAGCACACATTGGTTGACTGGCTCAAATAAGTTAAAACAAACTTTTCTGCTGGCCGTGTTTGCTCTTTTCAACTGATCACAGTGTATGGTCGAAAACTGGTTTTGATAATTTGAATACTTTGTCATTGGCGTTGATGTCAATTGAAAAAACTTCTTGGGCACTTGAAAATGAAGCATACATTTTACGATGAAGTGACTGAAAAATTTATTGAAAAAAAAAAAGGAGGATGGAGTTCGTTTATAAGTGAAAGCCTGAAAGGGAAAGAAAAGGGGAGAAGAAACCAAGGAGAAGGAGAAAGGTAAGACTTTTGTAGACTTTTATATACTGAAATACAATTAAATTGTTTTTAATTAATTTAACTTTTTCAAATACTTTTCCTTTCCTTGTTTAGGCTATTTTAAATTTAAATGAGAGAATAGGTAGCAGGCTAAGTTAATAATACAATGGCTTGCGCAGGCCTACTTGAAAGCCTTTATCATCATATTATCTCAAACTACTATTTAATGTTAAACCACCTAGGTACAGCACACCCCCCCCCCTTCCCGCTCTACAAAATAGAGCGTGCTCAAGATCTTAAGTCAGGATTCGCCACTATTATATATATATATATATATATATATATATATATATATATATATATATATATATATATATATATATATATATATATATATATATATATATATATATATATATATATATATATATCCACAATGAAAACGTGGATAAGATAAATCTTGATAAGCAACTGAAGATGTCTTGAATAAAGACGAAAGCTAAGGTGCTCCGTTGTTTCCTTTTCCCCGTGTGATTTTATCGATATATATATATATATATATATATATATATATATATATATATATATATATATATATATATATATATATATATATATATATATAATTTAGCCTAATTAGATTTTGTGAGGGTAAAATGTCTTTTACTTCCATCCTCATAGCAAGTGATCGGCTCGTTAGCCTGTGACGTCAATGTTACGCACTGTTGGCAAGTATTGGGCATGCACCGGCACCTGAATGTATCTGAACCTGCTCCAGTGTTGGTCAAGTATGGTCTTGAAAGAGGTCACACTTGGTACCGTCACAACACTCTCTGGCAGGTTGTTCCAAAAGTTCACAATTCTCGCTCGGAAAAAATATGTTTCAGTACGATATATTTAGGTTTAGTGCGTGTCAAAAATAGCGAAAATACGGCTTTGTGTAAACGGACAATTTACTCGGGAACAACATGAAGAAAGTCCCCAAATATTGTAAGTGGAAACAAAAATACTTCGAAGTTATCCCTCTTATTATGATGTTAAAAGGGAGGGGTGATTCCCAGCTCTGATATTGAAATATAGAACAGAACTTTAATGCAATATAGAAATAGAAAGCCGATAGAAATGACTTGGAAAAATTTCCTTATTATTTAGATTAAATTGATTTATGGCGTCGCGACGCTATCCTGCTTCAGTTGCCATGGTTTATTTTGTAGCTTAATAACTTAAAATGGAAGAAAATCATACATGCTGCCCTTTGATACGTGTTACTTATATTTGTTTAATAAGTTTTTGTAATAGTCATTTCAAATGTGTCCAGTTTCGTCATTAGGTCTCTCTGTGTTGTTCTGGTGTATCATGGAGAACCGAAATAAGAATTTTCTGATAGTTATAACAGCCACACTTTTCTTTTAAAATACCGTACACCCACCTTCAAAACAGCCGGTAGAGGGCCCATATAAGGCACATTACTTTCAGGTGAATTTCAACAATAACGCGCCTTTGACCTAGTATTGCACACACACACAAAAGTATCTGATTTTGTCAACCTTCACGAGCGTTAGTTTTACCGGACCATCGGTAAACGTGGATAAAGATGTACCGTATGTCACAACAGTAACAATAACAACAACAACACACTTATTTTATGAATCGAATTTTTTTAATAGTCCAACAAGCGTTACAAAATACGTTAATTAATTTGGTAATAGAAACTCAATGTGGAAAAATATTACACTGAATATAATATAAACATGATCTTACTAAATAAACAATGTAAATTATGTGTATAAAGGTCTTCATACAAAAATGTTAATGTGACCTTAATATCTTGATATCTTTTCTCCATCGTCAGACACTTGAAGGAGGAACTTCCTGAATACTTGTCCTTGGACAGAATCGAGCAAATGTCAGACAAAGAGCTGGACTATCACTACTTCAAGTAAGTTTTACTTCTAGTGTGTCGGGTGGTACTGGGATCCTAAACAAGAATGAAACCTGATGGTTACAAGTGTTCCCTGAGGAATGCAGTGATGGGTAGGGAAACACCGGGTAACACTGAAGTCCGTTTATTATGGATGAGAGAAATACAAGTGGAGTGGTGACTAGCGTGTGCCATGCACGACTCACACAGTCAGACTGAGACTGCCTTGCCATATGGCAGCCTCGGGGCAATGTTGCCACATAACACGTGGAGTGTTGCCACGTAATTATATATGTAAATGCTACTCGGCACAGTAGCTTATTTACAAGGTTGCTACTTGGCACAGTAGCATAGATACATAACCTGCAAAACCCACTCGTAGATGCACGCCAGGATCTTAGTTATATTCACTTGTATCGTCAATTTAGGTTAAAGATATCTCCTCCTGTTTCCTATTAGGCAGGAGAGCGAGTCCTCTCCAACAGGAACACTACGACAAGCTATGCAAAGTAGATTTACCTTAACCCCTCCTCATATACCTTGATCTAATAATATTTATTTATTTATTTATTTATTTTATTTTTTACAGGGATTAGCCCACCCGGGCACAGGTCACTGACCCACATCGAGGCCTGGGGGCGAAATGTAATAATTATTCATGGTAAATAAAATTTATAATAAAAAGTAAAATAAAATAATAATGCAATAAAAAAGCAGCAGCAATAATAATAATAATAATAATAATAATAATAATAATAATAATAATAAAGAACTAAAGAAATACAAAAAAAAAAAAAAATAGAAACAATACATGTATGTTGTGTTGTCAAGTAAGAGACACAATTGAGACCCTGCAATTGTGTGTAAATGAGGCAGAAAGTCAGATCAGGAACCTGGGACTTGGTCACAATTTTCGTGATGCAATATGGCAGCAGGGTCTACCATCAGACAATACATTATGCTTCCAATATCTTCCCAGGCGGTAGTACCTCCCTGTTTGGTAGATGCCTACTACCTACTTCCTTTATTGCTGTTGTTTCTAGAACACAAAACTTGACATTTTATATTAATAAAAAGTTAGCAGCGTCGCCAGTAAGGGAGTTCCTGAAAACTTTTTCGGACTGAGGTGTCTATTGCATTGCGAGCTAGTCTTTAAGGATCGTTCATCAAGTCTTTGCTAATACTAGACAGCAACCGAGGGCGGAGAAACGGGAACGCACCCCTTCTCACCACACAAATCTCGAACCAGAGGTTAAGCGCCTTGTCTCACAGATGCAGTGTATATATAAGACCAAATAATAACTATTATGTGCTTGAATATTAAAATTAATTAACTTTGTTACATTTTCGTATGTAAATCAAATTAAAGAGCAGGTTGATTTTTGGAAAGGCAGAGGATATTTTTTTTTGCAATCATGTTCCTGAGCTTCAAAATATTGATTATTAGAAAAAAAGATACTTAAAAGTAATAATTATTCTTAATCGGCGATTAAGTTTCCTTCGTCTTTCCTTTTAAACTCAAGAGCAACTCAGTTAATCTGTAGCGTTTTATGAGAGAATGGTCTTCATCACCACTGATTGTTGACACTGATCCCAAGAATAGTCCACACCCACAGCACACTAAATAGCTGCGGATCCAAGAGAGTGAGCAACCTCTCCCTTCATAATCTGAATATAGTTAAAGGTAGAGATATAATGTTCTCGCTGGTCAGAATTAAGCAGCAGAATATCGTTGCCTTCCATTAGTGTAGAACTGTAAAGAACTGTAAATGCACGTAATCTGATGAGTTCTTACAGCCCTATGTGCCATTCTATGACGTGTGAATCCCTCATCTGGATTTTGTTTTTAAATCTGCCTTTGAGAAATTGATTAACTTGGTCCCCAACTTTTGTAAACGCATCGCGACCCTGATGATTATTATTATTAACTTTCTCAAAAAAGTACGTTTCTGTTACCTATAGATGATGCTTAAGAATATACTCATCACTGGTGCAGCGAATTTATTGCGGCAAGTCATGTATCTTACTTACTTCAAATTAGTTCTGTAATAATATTGCCATTTTCACAGAGGTTCATAAAGATAAAAGGAATAAAATGAGAAATTTTTAATCTTCGTGAACAGTCTTGGTCATCAAGAGAGGAAGGTAAGCATTTAATTGCTACCAAACAGCGAGGAAGAAAAGAATCTGAGCACTCGCAGGAGAATTCCATGTTATGAGTTGTGTGGCTCAACACGTCATAATTCATTTGTTTCAGAATACACGACTTTGACAACAACTTTGGTCTTGACGGGATGGAGCTCATGGCAGCCATCAACCATATCGATGACGATGACGATGATGACGTGGGCATTGACGAGGAGAAGCTCAAGAACCTCAGTAAGGATGAGAGGAAAATAATAGAAAACTTCCGCCAAGAGAAATGGAATGAAAAATTAAAGTTTTACGTTGGTGAGTTGATCACGTAGGCATTCACCTCAAGTGTCGAAGGATTCTAATCTAAGTTTTGACAAATAGAGTGCACTGAGGGCTGCAACAGCGGTTTATAATATAATTTGCGATATAATTTTTCAAAAATTACACAGATTATACGACACATTGATTGCAAATGTTAAAATCTTTTATGTAACGTCCATCAGGTTAAACCTATTTGACACCCATGCCAGTTTCCTTAATCGTGTATTTTTGTTTTGACTGTTTGCAAAATCAGTAAATGGTGTTCATTTTATGCATTCACTACTGTATACACACAGAGAAACAAATAAATTTTCCTGGCATTTACCTAACACTCTTAGAACTAAAGATGTTGGTATTGTTAAATAATAATTGCAGTACTTCGCTTTAGCAACGTAGGTCACCAGCACGTAATCTAGAGCACTAAATCTACTAGTCATCAATCGTTAAGGATTAAGAGATATAACAAAAACAGAATTGTCTTCAATAACTATCACCTGACTTCTTTTGCGTAAACAACATGCCGTGTATGAATATAACTATTGTTATGCATTACTTTGCTCCAACAACCAAGATCTTCAGGAAGTCACTTTTTATACTAGACAACAACTATTAGACAAATCATTGATCACTAAATCGAAATGAAAGAAAATGTGTGTTTCTTGAATACTACAGGTTTGTGAGTTAAAGGAGGACTCCTATAACAGTGCAGTTGATTTAATAATGTTGAGCTTTGGCAGAGGCAGTGAAAGTTTTTTATCTTAAATGCAGCTGTTAGACGATGTTTTACCGGGAGCGTTTTGTAATGTATGGGTACGATCGACATCGTGTGGCGCTTTAGAACTTATACTGTACCTCCTACGTAATTATAATTAACTGGGAACTGGGATTATACATATATGAACCAAGGCATATTATAAATACTGTATTGTTAAAAACTAATAGAAATGGAGGATTTGTTAGAAAGAATATGTTGTTAATAGCTGTGTCCATTAACAGAACTGATAGATGACGTGTTGAAGGAGAACGACAACAACAATGACGGGTACATCTCTTGGGGGGAGTTCAGGCTGGCCCAGACTCGCAGGAAGCATTCATAAGTCACCAGGCAAGAGGTCCTCACCCAAGAAGACAATAATAAATCAACTATGAATTTTATGTTGTTTATTGTGTGAATAATAAACAAAAAATATAAGATTTAATTTCCATTGAAAGACCTTATTGCAGTATTAAACAGTACTTGTGTAAAATATGACAAGAAGGGTACAAATACAGATTACGTCGAAGCGCGGCCAATGCAATCCAGGGGAAAGCTTTATTTAATTTAAGGGTTAGAGTTATATAAATGCTTAGGGATCTGGTTTTGTAATTTATCATCTTAAAATTTTCGCATACTTGCATACTTGCGTCTGCGCGAATCATGATGAACGTTTTAAGCTATTGGCCGTGAGAGAAGGAAGAAGTGTTGTTACGAGTGGAGGTGATGGAGGAAAACCTTGTATCAGGTTACACCATTATGGGCCAGTCTCTTAATGGTCCAGACGTAATGGTCGATGTGTGGAGACAGTCAACACTACACAGTAGACACTGCTCATCACAACCTTATTCCTTATTATCCTCAGCAGGAACAACAAAACAATACCATTTGTTTGTATAGTCTTGTCTCACTGCTATACAGGAAGGAGGACCCATCACGACTCACTGACCAGCCATATCCTCTTGTGTCTTTCCGAGGTTTCTAAAGTTTGCTACAATGGGGATGGAGTCACTTTCTTCTATATGACTCTCGAACAGCACTTCGTTGTCATGTTAACACATAGTGACAGCTGCATCTGTGTAATGAATATTATCAATAATTTATCACAATATAACCTACGACAACATTTAACACTGTGGATATTGAAGGTAGTGCTTCTTGTACTGTACATAATAATGTTCATTGATTCTCTTTTGATCATCGTGAAGGAGGAGCTTATGATTGTCTAAGAGCTGTCTTGCCCGCGGTGCCCACCGTTTCTCCGTGGATGTCGGTTACACTAGAACTCCGTCATAGTACATCCTTTCCTCACACAGCCAAACAGTCCACAAAATTTAAAGAAAGAGCACTCCAACTTAAAACCGACAAAAATGACGAGACACCTACGTACAAAGCTAAAATCAGGAAAAAACAATGAGAAATAAAAATATACAGGAGGTATTACCTTAATTTAGACGAGTCTTAGTGCGAAAAACACAAAAATTCACAGGAAGCCATATCACAAATCGATGGCTTTACTTTATATTGGTGCAAGGCTTCCATAATGAGGAGGTCCGTCTCACAATTGCTCCTGCCAAGAACTGAGAAACCAGACGGAGAAAACAGGTGATCATGTTGGTGGGCGTGGTTACGGATAGCTGAATGCGGTGGTTGTGTGATTAACTCGCCTGGGATCAGATTCGAAACGATGGTGGAGGTATATGGAAGGTTGACCCAAATATCCTGGATGGCGGCCTGGAGCTTAGGAACGCTGTATCCCGCCCACACAACTGTTTCTTTATTATCGCCCACAAGTACTCAATAGGGTTAAAGTCAGGTGAGTTGCCTGGCTAGTCCTCAATGTATTTCACACCACAAAATGCAAACCAAGCACGTATTAATTTAGCAGTGTGGCCCGGTGCACCGTCTTCCATAAAAATATCACAACCAGTCTTCTCAAAACAGTCGGGTAATTCATCACACAACAGCTCCAGGTAGCGATCCTTATTCATAGTCTGATTACGAGGTAAAAACACAAGGCTACCAACACTATTATAGCCAAAAGACCCCAAACCATTAACGAGTCTGGAAATTTTACAGTGGCTTGAATGTACTTGGGGTCGTAGGGGTCACCAGGCCTCAGGCACACTTTGCCTTTACTGTTGCCAGTAACATCAAACGTGGCCTCATCGGACCACAACACTTTTTTTCCACTTTCTTTCGTCCCACTGCAAGTATTTCTTGGCAAATGCGAGTCTAATCTTGCGTTGGCGGTCTGTTAGAAGCTGTTTCTTGCAGGCATACACCTCTTGAATTTCAAGTCACCATGAAGCCGGCTACGAATAGTACGTACAGACACATGACTAAGTAGCCTAGAGTTTTGTTCCTTTAACTGCCGTGCTGAAATACGTGGATTCTTATCTACTTGACGTTGGGTAATTTTCAGAGTGCGTGGGGAAGTGATACGAGGTCGTCCAGGACGCTTCTTCCGGGTAGGGTTGTCGACGCCACCAATCAACGAAACTCTTTGTATATCTTTGCACACTGCGTAACGCCAGCCTTGTAGTTTAGCTATTTCTTTATTTCACACACTGTTTATGTGTATGTTGATAAACACTTCTTGGACATTTTCGGTAATCAAAA
The DNA here is from genome assembly GCF_018991925.1 of Homarus americanus. Classification (NCBI taxonomy): domain Eukaryota; kingdom Metazoa; phylum Arthropoda; class Malacostraca; order Decapoda; family Nephropidae; genus Homarus; species Homarus americanus. The sequence goes on along the minus strand of NW_024711292.1, from coordinate 7,862,234 downwards.
GAGAATTAATGAACATTATGTACAGTACAAGAAGCACTACCTTCAATAACCACAGTATTAAATGTTGTCGTAGGTTATATTGTGATAAATTATTGATAATATTCATTACACAGTTGGAGCTGTTACGACGTCTTAAATTAAAAAGAGGAAACTATGTTATATAGGAATTAATTTTCATTTAATTATGGCAATAAAAACAAAACATTATACCTATTTGAAAAATACGTCAGTTGCTTTATGAAGCTTAAACTGCGATTATAATATATAAACCAAAGATTGAACGAACACAAGACGGGTCCACCTAAGTACAAAATGTCGAGTTAGTACGAGGAGGAGGCGGCAGACGATTGGCATGATCAAGGATCTAGGAAACGGATTACATACAGGTAGGCGTGTGTATTTTCCTACAAACTCTCCCACGAGAATTAAAAACGAATACTGTGATTGGCCGAAGAGAACCTGACTGAAATGACATAGTAAGAAAGTTAAAACTGGCAGGTATTCTATATAGATAGATACACTGAGGGTGGATAAACAAGTAATCAACGACCACTACAGCACCTGAGAGGAAAACTAGAACACCATGTTAGTGTGGATCGCATACAGCACGGGTGGAGAGAAGACATGGCCTAGTTAATGCTATTCAACGTGTGGTATCAGAAGACCCTGAATGTGGTACCAACAGAACGGATACCTTTACTGTGGCCATATCTTAATTACTACTTTTGCAGCGATTGCTCATCTACTTCACATTTCACCTACATTCAGCTGCTCAAGATAAGCAAGTTATATTCTGTCGATAACGGGTGCTAATCTAATTTCCGATATATGCCTATACTTACACAGATAACTCTACATACCAATCTAACAGCCAAGGTCAGGTTGTGTGCACTTGACCTAAGTGGAAGATGGGGTGGTCAGCAATGGTGCCATGTCTACTTGTTCCGAATTTCCGATCATAGAAGAATTAACAGAAGCTCGATGAAACCATCAACTGTTTCAACTTCATTGAAGGCTCGCTCGTTCGCCCCCGAAACAGACCTCAGTCCACACAGCAGTGAATGGATACTTCTTACTAATAGGGAAATGCTGGAGCCTGGTTAGTATTCAGCGTGCCGCATTTACATAAACTGTTTACAAATATATCCCGAGAGGTGGTTGGGTAAGGGGTTAACTCTTCTAGATAAACAGATATCTACGTGTAGGACATTTACATAACTTTATAGTCAGTTTCAACAAAACTTTCCTTGACGTAGACGGAAGTGATGACAGTAATTGCATGCCAGGGGCAGGTGTCTCATTTACATGTCTATATTTTCACCGTGTTAACTTAACTGTCTTCACTGACATGAGAATAACTGATGTGAGGTAGGATGGTTAATGATGACTGGGTGAGGGAGGATGGTCAATGATGACTGGGTGAGGAGGATGGTCAATGATGACTGGGTGAGGGACGGTCAATGATGACTGGGTGAGGAGGATGGTCAATGATGAGTGGGTGAGGAGGATGGTCAATGATGACTGTGTGAGGGAGGATGGTCAGTGATGTCTGTGTGAGGGAGGTGGTGAGTGATGACTGTGTGAGGAGGATGGTCAATGATGACTGTGTGAGGGAGGATGGTCAATGATGACTGTGAGGGAGGATGGTCAATGATGACTGTGGGGAAGATGGTCAGTGATGAATGTGAGGATGGTCAATGATGACTGGGTGAGGAGGATGGTCAATGCCGACTGGGTGAGGAGGATGGTCAATGATGAGTGGTGTGGGAGGATGGTCAATGATGAGTGGGTGAGGAGATGGTCATGATGACTGGGTGAGGAGGATGGTCAATGCCGACTGGGTGAGGGAGGATGGTTAATGATGACTGGGTGAGGGAGGATGGTCAATGATGACTGGGTGAAGGAAGATGGTCAATGCCGACTGGTGAGGGAGGATGGTCAATGATGACTGGGTGAGGAGGATGATCAATGATGAATGGCTGAGGGAGGATGGTCAATACCGACTGGGTGAGGGAGGATGGTTAATGATGACTGAGTGAGGGAGGATGGTCAATGTCGACTGGGTGAGGAGGATGGTCAATGATGAGTGGGTGAGGAGGATGGTTAATGATGACTGTGTGAGGGAGGATGGTCAGTGATGTCTGTGTGAGGAGGATGGTGAGTGATGACTGTGTGAGGGAGGATGGTCAATGATGACTGTGTGAGGAGGATGGTCAATGATGACTGTGTGAGGAGGATGGTCAGTGATGACTGTGTGAGGGAAGATGGTCAGTGATGAATGTGTGAGGGAGGATGGTCAATGATGACTGGGTGAGGAGGATGGTCAATGCCGACTGGGTGAGGGAGGATGGTTAATGATGAATGTGTGAGGAGGATGGTCAATGATGAGTGGGTGAGGGGATGGTCAATGATGACTTGAGGGAGGATGGTCAATGCCGACTGGGTGAGGGAGGATGATTGGTAATGACTGGGTGAGGAGGATGCTCAATGATTGGGTGAAGGGGATGGTCGAGTGGTAACTGGGTGGTGAGGGAGGATGGTCAATGCCGACTGGGTGAGGGGGATCGTTAATGATGACTGGGTGAGGAGGATGGTCAATGATGTGGCTGAAGGAGGATGGTCAATGCCGACTGGGTGAGGGAGGATGGTAAATGATGACTGGGTGAGTGAGGATGGTCAATTACTGACTGGGTGGGGGGATGGTCAGTGGTAAGCTGGGTGAGGGAGGAGATGGTCAATGCCGACTGGGTGAGGAGGATGGTTAATGATGACTGGGTGAGGGAGGTGGTCAATGATGACTGGCTGAAGGAGGATGGTCAATGCTGACTGGGTGAGGGAGGATGGTTAATGATGACTGGGTGAGGGAGGATGGACAATGGTGACTGGGTAAGGGAGGATGGCCAATGATGACTGGGCGAGGGAGGATGGTCAATGATGACTGTGAGGAGGTTGGTCAATGATGACTGTGAGGGAGGTTGGTCAATGATGACTGTGAGGGAGGTTGGTCAATGATGACTGTGTGAGGAGGATGGTCAATGATGACTGTTTGAGGGAGGATGGTCAATGATGACTGTATGTGACTGTGTGAGGAAGATGGTCAGTGATGAATGTGTGAGGGAGGATGGTCAATGATGAATGGGTGAGGGAGGATGGTCAATGCCGACGAGGTGAGGAAGGATGGTCAATGATGACTGGGTGAGGAGGATGGTCAATTATGACTGGGTGAAGGGGATGGTCAGTGGTAACTGGGTGGTGAGGAGGATGGTCAATGCTGACTGGGTGAGGAGGATGGTCAATGATGACTGGTGAGGGAGGATGGTCAATTATGACTGGGTGAAGGGGATGGTCAGTGGTAACTGGGTGGTGAGGAGGATGGTCAATGCTGACTGGGTGGGGAGGCGATTGTGACTAGGTGAAGAGGATGGCTAATGATGACTGGGTAAGGAGGATGGTCAATACCGACTGGGTGGGGAGGATGGTCAATACCGACTGGGTGAGGGAGGATGGTTAAAGATGACTGGGTGAGGGAGGATGGTCATTGATGACTGGGTGAGGAGGATGGTCAATGATGACTGGGTGAGGAGGATGGTCATTGATGACTGGGTGAGGAGGACGGTCAATGATGACTAGGTGAAAGAGGATGGCTAATGATGACTGGGTAGGGAGGATGGTCAATACCGACTGGGTGAGGGAGGATGGTCAATACCGACTGGATGAGGAGGATGGCTAATGATGACTGGGTAAGGGAGGATGGTCAATGATGACTGGGTGAGGGAGGATGGTCAATACCGACTGGGTGAGGAGGATGGTTAAGATGACTGGGTGAGGAGGATGGTCATTGATGACTGGGTGAGGAGGATGGTCAATGATGACTGGGTGATGGAGGATGGTAATGATGTCTGAGGAGGAGTCAATGATGACTGTTGAAGGAGGATGGTGTGACGACTGTATGGGAGGATGTCAATGATGTGTGAGTGAAGATGGTCAATGATGACTGTGTGAAGGAGGATGGTGCGTGACGACTGTGTATGGGAGGATGGTCAATGATAACTGTGTGGAGGAGGATGGTCAATGATGACTGGTGAGGAGGATGGTTGGACTGTGTGAAGAGATATATGTGTGAAGAGGATCAGGTGACTGTGAGGAGGATGGTCAATGACGACTGTGGAGAGGAAGTCATGACGATTGGAAGGAGGTCAATGGTGACTGTGAGGGAGGATGGTCAATGACGACTGTGTGAGGGAGGATGGTCATTGATGACTGGGTGAGGGGGGATGGTCAATGATGACTGGGTGATGGAGGATGGTCAATGATGTCTGTGAGGAATGGTCAATGATGACTGTGAGGAGGATGGTAAGTGATGACTGTGTGAGGAGGATGGTCAATGATGACTGTGAGGAGGATGGTCAGTGATGACTGTGAGGGAGGATAGTAATGATGACTGTGAGGGAGGATGGTCAATGATGACTGTGTGAGGAGGATGGTCAATGATGACTGTGAGGAGGATGGTAATGATGACGTGTGAGGAGGATGGTCAATGGCGACTGTGAGGAGGATTGTCAATGATGACTGTTTGAAGGAGGATGGTGCTGACGACTGTGTGAATGGTCAATGATAACTGTGAGTGAAGATGGTCAATGATGACTGTATGTGACTGTGTGAGGGAAGATGGTCAGTGATGAAGATGTGTGAGGAGCATGGTCAATGATGACTGTGGGGAGGATGGTCAATGATGACTGTGTGAGGAGGATGGTCAATGATGACTGTATGTGACTGTGTGAGGAAGATGGTCAGTGATGAATGTGTGAGGTGGATGGTCAATGATGACTGTGAGGGAGGATGGTCAATGACGACTGTGCGAGGAGGATGGTCAATGATGACTATGACGGAGGATGGTCAATGATGACTATGAGGGAGGATGGTCAATGATGACTGTGTGAGGGGATGGTCAGTGATGACTGTGTGAGGAGGATTGTCAATGATGACTGTTTGAAGGAGATGGTGCGTGACGACTGTGTATGGGAGGATGGTCAATGATAACTGTGTGAGAGGTGGTCAATGATGACTGTGTGAAGGAGGATGGTGCGTGACGACTGTGTATGGGAGGATGGTCAATGATAATGTGAGGGGAGGATGGTCAATGATGACTGTGTGTGAAGGAGGATGGTCAATGACGACTGTGTGAAGGAGGATGGTCAATGACGATTGTGTGAAGGAGGATGGTCAATGGTGACTGTGAGGGAGGATGGTCAATGACGACTGTGTGAAGGAGGATGGTCAATGAAGACTGTTTGAAGGAGGGAAGGTCAATGAGTGACTGTGAGGGAGGATGGTCAATGACAACTGTGTGAGGAGGATGGTCAATGAAGACTGTGTGAAGGAGGATGGTGGACGACAGGAGGTGGTCAATGATAACTGTGTGAAGGAGGATGGTCAATGACGATTGTGTGAAGGAGGAAGGTCAATGGTGACTGTGAGGAGGATGGTCAATGACGACTGTGTGAGGGAGGATGGTCAATGAAGACTGTGTGAGGGAAGATGGTCAATGATGAATGTGTGAGGGAGGATGGTCAGTGATGACTGTGTGAGGGAGGATGGTCAATGACGATTGTGTGAAGGAGGAAGGTCAATGGTGACTGTGAGGGAGGATGGTCAATGACGACTGTGTGAGGGAGGATGGTCAATGAAGACTGTGTGAGGGAAGATGGTCAATGATGAATGTGTGAGGGAGGATGGTCAGTGATGACTGTGTGAGGGAGGATGGTCAATGACGGCTGTGTGAGGGAGGATGGTCAGTGGCAGCTAGGTGAAAATAGTCTACAACATGCCTCAGCTTCTTGTTCTCAGCTCTGGCTACTGTGGTCGAGTAATCTTAACCATTATTTTATTACAGGTATGTTGTCACCTTTCCTTAGTTTAGTATCCAGTTTATGATGTTATTGATTTGATTTTTTCCCGTTTGCGGTCTTCAGCCCCAGACGCTTTTAGCTTAAGCCTCACAAACAGCAAAAAATGTAATGACCTTAAGCCAATAAGAATAAAGATTAGTTGCATTTTGCCCTCGGGATCATTTTCTTTTAACATTTCCTTGCAATTCTTTGTTCATGGGCAATTGGTCACTGAAGATGAATGTTGTACAGATACTTAACAAGTGTAATAGAGGCGACTGCGACAGAATGAAATGAAACTGACTAATAATATATTTACTTCCTACGCCGCTGTTTATGCGTTTTAAATAGGTAGTTAACTTTACAGACGAATCGAAAGTGTTCGTGTGTGTGTGTGTGTGTGTGTGTGTGTGTGTGTGATTTCGATGCTTCTACCAGAGTTATCAATCACCGTTATTAAGGAGTCAGAGAGATGTATCTATATCAATTTAGGATCACCTGAAGATTAACCACGTAAATGCTGATTGGGGGGTGGAGGGTTTATCTTAAGTTAGGCGTGGGTATGTTAGGTTTGGTTAGGTTAGGTTAAGTTAAGGTAGGGTAGGTTAAATTAGGGTAGCTTAGATTAGGCTAAATTGGCGTTTGGATAATTGATCTTTATTCAAGTGTTCTTTTAACTGATCATTGTTGACATATAGTGCTTCGGTACCTTATTTGTAAGAGAGATAAGCAAAAACGCCACAACCATTCCTACCCTTTAGTTGGTATAATAGACAACACTGAAATTAAAATAAGTAGATATATGTAAATGGAAGTGTTCACCTACTAACGACGTAACCTTATAAACCGAAACAACCATAGTCACGCGCAACTACGAATGAGTGTTAACCATGACTGCAATGTGATGTTTGTACCAGATGACAGCGTAGGGATAAGTTAAGTACAAACAGTATAAGTGTGTACACGTGTAGTTTCGAGATAAAAGTCAAGTGGATGTTATTTAACCACTTCAAAAGATGGGGGGCGGTGATTTCTGAAGCCTTGTTACTAAGGAAGGTCATGCTTGGGATTACCTGAAGATTAAACAATACAGCTTATTTCAACTGAAGATTAGACACACAGCTTAGTTCACTGTAGGTTAGACACTACAGCTTATTTCAACTGAAGATTAGACACCACGTGAAATATTACAGCAAACACACCACGTGAAGTATTACAGCAGAGACACCACGTGAAGTATTACAGCAGACACACCAATGAAATATTACAGCAGACGCACCACGTGAAGTATTACAACAGACAACATGAACAGCATTACAGCAGACACCACGAGTACGATTCTAGCAAAGGCAACTTGATGAACCATACATAAAAGACAACTTCATGAGCAGAACAACAAAGACAACTTGATGAACCATACATAAAAGACAACTTCATGAGCAGAACAACAAAGACAACTTGATGAGCCGTACGGCAAATACAACTTGATGAGCCGTATGGCAAAGACAACTTGATGAGTCGTTCAGCAAATACAACTTGAGGAGTAGTACAACAAAAGACAACTTGATGAGGCGTACAGAAATACAACTTGATGAGCAGTACAACAAAGACAACTTGATGTGCATTACAGCAAATAAACAGAGTAAAATATGTATACATAGCCTGAAGAGGTACTGCCAGATATCCAGTACAGTACTCTCTAATAACAGTGTCGACCACATAAACAAAATGAAGTTTAGTATATAGGTATACGGGTATTGTTCTACCAAATATAGAGATAAACTATAGAAGTTGGTAGTTCCTGAATAGTTTCATTAATGTTTACGTGAACAAAATTGAAAAAGGATTATATCCCCATGGAACCTTCTCCTCCACCTCGAAGATTATAAAGAAAGAATAATGAGGAGAAGTTTTGGATTATTTATTGTCCCTCATAACTCGAACCAGATCACATACACATTCACGTGACCGTTTACTACCGCCGTGGCCAGCCGTGTCATCCTCGGGGCTCCCAGGAGCTGCTAGGGGTCACCTGCAATCTTTTTCCCTAACTTTCCATCTTCCCTTAACCAGTCATCAACTCACTACCTGCTTACAAAGCTCCAAGAAGACCCCAACGGCGGTATAGGCAGAAGAGGTGACCATCTTGCTTTTGATGTTTTCTAAACTTATATTTATCAACCACCTAGGTCCTTTATTTATGTTATTTGCCTCCTTTTTTAATTTAAGGAACGTCATTGTTCACGAATAGAAAGAAAGAACGAACGAAAGAAATTATATATATATATATATATATATATATATATATATATATATATATATATATATATATATATATATATATATATATATATATATATAAAACAAAGACGTATGTCTGTGTGTCCCGCACGAAATCTTGGGAAACTACTTTACCGATCTGTAGTGATGATGGATGGTGTTATATGTAGTGATGATGGATGGTGTTATATATGTAGTATAGTGGATGATGTTATATGTAGTGATGATGGGTGGTGTTATATGTAGTGATGATCAGACAATAAAATAACAGTTTAATGCTAAAAAATATACTTTGCTGTACCGTTGTAGTGGAACTTATATACACCGTTAATGAACTATTGATGGAAGAAGAATTTTTAGGGAGTGAACAGTGAGACAATGTAGAGCCTCCCGGAGGGTGGCGTCCTACCGTGGCCTAGCGAATGAGCCTCCCGGACCTCACTGCATTCTTCAAGCTTTCACAGGAAGATGAGTTTGCTCAAATATTCCTGTATGTTGACGTACCCAAGTTCTACATATGGCAGGCTTCAATGAAAAACTTCCAAAGAAGAGCTCAAGGATTCGATGTTGAAGGATATCCAGGGATAAAGTCAGGCAGTAACAGCACTCAAGACAGTGAATGGACAAGTCTGCAGAACCTATCAGGAAGCGTGCAATCTCCTTGGCCTACTGGAAGATGATGGTCACTGGAATGACTCATTAGAAGAGGCGGCAGCTACTCAATCGCCAATGAGAATGAGGAACCTGTTTGCCATCATGATTGCTACATGTGGACTTTCCAACCCAAGCCAGCTCTGGAAAAACCACCAAGAAAGTCTTTCAGAGGATCTGCTTCATCAAGCAAGAAGAGAACATCCTGGTCAAGAGATTGAGTTCATGGATGACATGTTCAGCAGGGCTCTGATCATGCTGGAAGACAAAGTGATGGAGCTATGCGGAAAAAACCTGACTGATTTTGGATTGCGCTATGTCTCACAAGTTAGCGTTTAAAGCATTGGAAAGGACCTTGCAAGACATACGAGAAAATGACCAGCTCATGGGTGGCATTACAATGGTCATTGCTGGAGACTTTCGCCAGACCCTACCTGTCATTCCTCGAAGCACTCCAGCTTATGAACTGATTGCGTGCCTCAAGGCATCATACCTTTGGAGAAGTGTTCATACACTCACCCGATCCACAAACATGAGAGTACATCTACAAGGAGATCAGGATGCTGGACGGTTTGCAAACCTTCTACTACAGATTGGGAATGGAACTTTCACTGTTGATTGAGAAAGATATATAATCATTCCTCAAGGATGTGGAAATGTTGTAAAGTCCTCAACTGAGCTCACTAACATGGTGTACCCATACATTATCCACCAATACAAGGATCACAAGTGGCTGCGTGAACTCGCAATTCTGGCACCAAAGAATGAAACAGTGGCTGAAATCAACATGTCTCTACTCAGACAGCTTCCAGGCAGTGAGACCTCATTCAAATCTGTTGATACAGTAATCGACCAGGACCAAGCAGTCCAGTACCCTGCAGAATTCCTTAATTCTTTGGAGCCCGCTGGAATGCCTCCTCACCACCTCACTCTCAAGTTTGGAACTCCTATAATGCTCTTAAGAAATCTTGAACCACCAATCCTCTGCAATGGCACAAGACTGGTGGTGAAGAACATGATGCCACATGTACTGGAAGCTACAATACTGACAGGAAAAGCTAAAAGAGAGGACGTTTTTATACCAACGATACCTCTCATTACCACTGACCTGCCATTTGAGTTCAAACGACTTCAGTTCCCGGTTAAAGTGAGCTTTGCCATGACCATCTACAAAAGCCAGGGACAGTCCCTAAAGATGGTTGGCCTAAACCTGGTGTTTCCTTGCTTCTCTCATGGACAATTCTATGTTGGATGCTCCAGAGTGGGAACTGGCAAAAATCTGTACATACTCGCTCCTAATGGCAAAACCAAAAATGTGGTTTACCTTAATGCACTACAGTGAGACAATGTGGAGCCTCCAGGAGGGTGGCATCCTACCGTGGCCTAGCGAAAGAGCCGCCCGTGGGCACTCTTTGCTAGTATATATATAAGCAGACAATGATCCCATTTACTTTATTTCTGTCTATTAAGCTTAATTTGTAAATCATCAGTATGAGCTGGGCAAAAATACAACCAAGTATATTTATGCAATGGATGCTAGGACTAAAAACGTATATGGCTTGTGACAGAGTTTTTGCTAAAGACAAAATCACTCGCTAGACGTTTTCTGTGATGAGGGAGCTTGATGCTGTAAATAGTTAAAATAGTTAGGGTAAAATTAAATCCGTTCTTTTAAGGCACCAAGTAAGTTTTCTATGAAAAGGAAGCTTCTCGAGAGCGGCAGTCTAGACTCTAGTGGGAGCGGTATCTACCAGCATTATTCTTTGCTCACCTCAGGCAAGCATGGGGTTTCCCCTTTGAGATGCGATATGGAACGGCAGTTAGGGGTCCCTTAACTATTCTCAGGATAAAGAAGACACTGGGCAGTCACAGGTTATTACCACCTATGAATACATGATTAAGCTTCGAGAAAAAATGGAATGAAAGCTGTAGAATTACCCAGATTCAGTTAAAACAGGCTCAGACTAAGTACAAGGTTGCATTCGATAGTAGGGCGAAGGACAGACAATTCAAGGTGGGGGATAAAGTGTTGCTACATCTTCCTATAGCTCATAATCTAATATACTATAGGACTAGGCATGTGTGTGTGTGTGTGTGTGCTCTGGGCAGCCGAAACGGCACAATCGTTTTTCATCAAACTTGGTGGAAAAATCGCAAAAAAATTCGTACAGTGGAACAAACCTGGTCCCATATCGATGGTTTCTTTAGGAAGCCACTGCATAACCATTTTATTTACGCTGGAAAACGATGCAAGTCTACGGACTCGGCGCACCCTCATTCACTGGACACTGTCAGCCCACGATTGCAGTACGGCTCCCTCCTCCTCCCCCACTTTTCGCCTATTTTTTTAATGTTGTTTGTATTAGTAAGGAAGGAAGATGAGTAAATAGAAGAATAAAGAGAAACAGGAAATAGTTAGATATAACAGGTGGGGGGAGCTGAGTTTCATAATGCGTCTGGATGTGCAGTTTCAACGTTACCAGACGACCTTACAGCTACAGTGTATATTTATTCCTGTGGGTGGAAAAGGAGAAGAAATAAAAGATAACAGGAATGCACGGAGAAGATGACTACAATAGACACCGGGTGAATATAGACAGATTCATACATGCACAAATAGACAATATGGCAACTAACAGGACAGACAGAGAGCTGACTGACTGGTTCACATGATGACTATGATGACTTAACACAGGTGATGACTTAAGCAGATGGCGACTAATCTAACCAGAATCAAGGTCACTTCTTTTCATAATATAATTTATCTCGGAATGATCATCGGTGACTCATAATATTTTTTTTTTATGATTTTAAACTCTCCTAGAAGAATATTTCTCTAACTAAATATTCTAACCTTTATTCTATTCCTTCTTATAGTATATTAGATAATGTAAGTATCACGACAACGATTACAACAACCAGGTCCATGATTATAACAACCACGACCATGATAATAACAACCACGACCATGATTATAACAACCATGACCATGATTATAATAACCACGATTATGATTATAACAATCACGACCATGATTATAACAACCATGACCATGATTATAATAACCACGATTATGATTATAACAACCACGACCATGATTATAACCACGATCATGATTATAACAACAACGACCATAATTATAACCACGACCATGATTATAACAACCACGACCATGATTATAACAACCACGACCATGATTATAACAACCCCGACCATGATTATAACAACCATGACTATGATTATATCAAGCACGACCATGAATATAACAACCACGACCATGGTTATAATAACCACGACCATGGTTATAATAACCACGACCATGATTATAACAATCACGACTATGATTATAACAACCGCGACCATGATTATAACAACCGCGACCGATTATAACAACCGCGACTATGATTATAACAACCACGACCATGATTATAACAACCGACCATGATTATAACCACGACCATGATTATAACACGACTATGATTATAACAACCACGACCATGATTATAACAACCACGACCATGATTATAACAACACGACCATGATTATAGCAGCCACGAATATGATTATAAAAACCGACCGCCAATTAAAACAATGACGACTATGATTATAACAACCACGAAGCAATTATAACAACCATGACCATGATTATAAAACCACGACCGCGATTATAACAACCACGACCATGATTTTAACAATCAGACCATGATTATCATACCGACTATAATTATAACAATCACGACCATGATTATAACAACCGACTATAATTATAACAACCACGACCATGATTATAAAAACCGACCATGATTAAAACAACGACGACTATGATTATAACAACCACGACCATGATTATAACAACCATGACCATGATTATAAAAACCACGACCATGATTATAATAACCACGACCATTATTATAACAACCACGACCATGATTTTACAATCATGACCATGATTATAAAAACCGACCATGATTATAATAACCACGACCATTATTATAACAACCACGACCATGATTATAACAACCACGACTATAATTATAACAACCACGACCATGATTATAACAACCACAACTATGATTATAACAACCACGATTATGATCATAAAACTATGATTATAACAAACACGACCATGGTTATAACAACCACGACCATGATTATAACAACCACGACCATGATTATAACAACCACGACCATGATGATAACAACCACGACCATGATTATAAAAACCACGACTATGATTATAACAACCACGACCATGATTATAACAACCACGACTATAATTATAACACCACGACCATGATTATAACAACCACGACTATAATTATAACAACCACGACCATGATTATAACAACCACAACTATGATTATAACAACCACGATTATGATCATAACCACGACTATGATTATAACAAACACGACCATGGTTATAAAAACCACGACTATGATTATAACAAACACGAACATGATTATAACAACCACGACCATGATTATAATTACCACGACCATTATTATAACAACCACGACCATGATTATAACAATCACGACCATGGTTATAACCACACTATAATTATAACAACCACGACCATGATTATAACAACCCGACTATAATTATAACAACCACGACCATGATTATAACAACCACAACTATGATTATAACAACCCCGACCATGATTATAACAACCACGACCATGATTATAACAACCACGACCATGATTATAACAGCCACGACTATGATTATAACAACCATGACCATAATTATAACAACCACGACTATGATTATAACAACCACGACCATGAATATAACAACCACGACCATGATTATAAAAACCACGAACATGATTATAACAACCACGACCATGATTATAACAACCACGACCATGATTATAACAACCACAACCATGATTACAGGTTGACAATCCCTTATCCGAAATCCTTGGGACCAGATGCATTTCGGTTTTTGGAATTTTCGGTTTTCAGAATGGTTAGGTTTTTTTCAGGATCAGCCACCCGGGCACAGGTCACTGACCCACATTGAGACCCTGGGGCTATAATAATAATAATAATAATAATAATAAAATAATAATTAAATAATAATAATAATAATAATAATAATAATAATAATAACAATAATAATAATAATAATAATAATAATAATTATTATTATTCATAGATCTAAGTCGTGTTTCTCATTTGATCTTTTTTTTCATTCTTGTATTTCTTTATTATTATTATTATTTTATTATTACAGTATTATTATTATTATTATTATTAGTTATTCTTATTTTATTTTGTGTATTTTTTTATTAAAATTTTATTTACTATTTTATTACTATATATTATTATTACTGTTATTATTATTATAATTATTATTACTATTACATTTTCACCCCCAGGCCCTGATGTGGGTCAGTGACCAGTGCCAGGTGGGCTGTTACCAAAAAAAAAAAAATTGCTCCTAAAAAACTTAAGGTTTTCAGAGCTTTTCGGTTTCTGTAATTTCGGATAAAGGGTTGTCAACCTGTATAACAATCACGACCATGATTATAACAACCGCGACCATGATTATAACAACCACGAATATGATTATAACAACCACGACCATGAATAAAACACTCACCACCATGATTATAACAACCACGACTATGATTATAACAACCAACATTATGATCATAAACACGACTATGATTGTAACAACCACGACCATGATTATAACAACCACGACCATGATTATAACAACTATGACCACGATTTTAACAACCACGAATATGATTATAACAACCACGACATTCATTATAACACTCACAACCACGACTATGATTATAACAACAACGACCATGAATATAATAACCACGACCATGATTATAACAACCACGACCATGATTATAACCGACCATGATTATTCTATGTTCGTCTTTGGTACCCCCAAAATGTTCTACACTACTGAGGGTATACACAAACACTTGTTATCTTGAAAATAGGTTCTTATTCTCGTACGGGAGATGAATACAGAGATGGACCAAGAAACTCGCTTCGCACCGCCCACAGCTTAAGTTACTACTTCGTGTCCATATACAATTATAACAACCACGACTATGATTATAACAACCAACATTATGACCATAAACACGACTATGATTATAACAAGCACGACCATGATTATAACAACCACGACCATTATTACAACAACCATGACTATGATTATAACAACCACGACCATGATTATAACAACCACGACCATGATGATAACAATCACGACGATGATAACAATCACGACCATGATTATAACGACCACGACCATGATTATAACGACCATGATTAAAACACACACCACCATGATTATAACAAGGACGACCATGAATATAACAAGGACGACCATGAATATAACAACCACGACTATGATTATAACAACCACGACTATGATTATAACAACCACGACCATGATGATGACAATCACGACCATGATTATAACGACCACGACCATGATTATAACAACCACGACCATGATTAAAACACACACCACCATGATTATAACAACGACTATGAATAACCACGATTATGATCATAACCACGACTATGATTATAACAACCACGACCATGAATATAATAACCACGACCATGATTATAACAACCACGACCATGATTATAACAACCACGACCATGATTATAACAATCATGACCACGATTATAACAACCACGAATATGATTATAACAACCACGACCATGATTAACAACCACGACTATGATTATAACACTCACGACCATAATTATAATAACCACGACCATGGTTATAACAACCACGACCATGATTAAAACACTCACCACCATGATTATAACAACCACGACCATGATTAACAACCACGACTATGATTATAACAACCACGACCATGATTAATACACTCACCACCATGATTATAACAACCACGACCATGATTAACAACCACGACTAAGATTAAAACACTCACCACCATGATTATAACAACCACGACTATGATTAACAACCACGACTATGATTATAACAACCACGACCACAGTTAAAACACTCACCACCATGATTATAACAACCACGACTATGATTATAACAACCACGACCATGATTAACAACCACGACTATGATTATAACAACCACGACCATGATTAAAACACTCACCACTATGATTATAACAACCACGACCATGATTAACAACCACGACTATGATTATAACAACCACGACCATGATTATAAGAACCACGACCATGATTAAAACAACCACGAATATGATTATAACGACCACGACCATGATTATAACACTCACGACCATGATTATAACAACCACGACTATGATCATAACCACGACTATGGTTATAACAACCACGAATATGATTATAACAACCACGACCATCATTATAACACTCACGACCATCATTATAACAACCACGACCATCTGGAAAACGATGTCGCTGTAACGCTGTCAGCTGGACGGCGGTTGCGCTAGCCAAGCACGAGCGTTAACTGTACCACCGGACTTGCCACCGGGCATGAAGGGCCCACGATCACTTGTGTTCCACTATAAAACAAGTGGAGAATGCTTTCATAGCTAGGTTCAGAGGGTTTGGAGCTTTGTGGGGCTTCGAAAATGTGTTTTTAAACTAATGTAAAGTTTACCCCACAGGGAAGAGAGTGGGGAGAGCAAGTTTCGTTTTGGGGTGTGCCCGAGTCCTCCGCCCTGAGCCCTGTTTGTGTTGCTGAATAGTCGTGGCTGCGTTTTGAGTAATTAGTATATACTCTACACCTAGAGTCTGTGCCTATGGTCTGAAATTGGTGTCTTTGTGGATTGCTCCCGTGTTGCGATTTGTGGGGGTGAACACCGCGGCATCAGACAGTGGTGTTCATTGGCAGACACTGCAGCCGGTTCCAAGGCGACTACCAGAAAATTCTCTGTATTAACAATTATACTTTAAATTGTTAATGCATTCGCTATATTGTAATCCACTATACTGTAATTCACCATTTGAACTGTATTTGTACTGCAGGACTTATGTACGGTGTATCCTGGCTACTGGTGAAATGAGAAGGCGAGTGTGATTTATATCAGTAAGTGTTAAAATCAGTACCATTAGTACTGGAAAGTCAGTTTTGATATAGTTCATCGGAATATGGTGACAGTCGGGAAAATTTAAATGAATAGTTATTATGGTGATCGTCTCCTGATTAGCATAAAGTTACGTCACTACCAGGTCAGTCACGGGTGAGCGTCGTGCTATTGGGCACTTTTTTTAAACATTACATAAGCCAAGTTTACCTCAACACTAACCACTCGTGTGCTGTGAGGTCGCGTGACCTTATACCTTCACTGATAAGCAGTAGTTAAATGGGTATGATATGTGTATCAAAAGCCTTTACTCATGTCGGTGGTTATAAAACATTGTGATAACCCAAAGATATGCATCCTACAGTTGCCTCTCTTATATAAAGCAGCAGCCGTTTGTCAACGTCGTTACACTTCTACACTGTTGTCTCAGCTGACAGGTTGTCACTTCACCAGTTACCGTTACAGTACCAGTTCCCTCGGTTAGCTCAATTCACCATGTCTGTAGAAACAGGACTGTCGAAACACACTGCTAACGGATTGAACATAAACACCACTTACAAGAGCTGTAAACATCTAGTTCAAAAGATGAAGGAAGAGTCCATTGAAGAGTCACGCCGGGTGTGGATCAGATCTACAGACAAGGCCACAACCACGCCCGTGAAAGGAAATGTGGACGGTGAGTGTCAATATTTGTGTTCCCCAGAGACGTCTCCATGACCGTGTAAACCCTGGAGTCTCTTGTCTAGAGTAAACACGGGGCCTTGTTCTTTTAGGAAAATAATTTAATGAGAATTTCATTTATACATTACCAAAGGCGCTAAACATTTTATGGAAACTGTAACTCCTGGTAAACCCGAGCAAACTTCTGTCCTCTGTTGTGAGGTGACCCAAAAGAAACGGAATAATACAGTACTCTTGTCAAATGGTCTTAGTACCTAAATATAAAGAATTTTCCGATTTGTTAGGAAAAGCAAAATAGTTGGAGCTTTTGGCTCAGTGGTGTGTAGTGAAAAATGAAGGGGTGTTGACGCTGATGAAAGATATTGTCTTATCATTAAAATATTTTAGTGAAATCGTTTGAGTACAATTTTATGTATTCTCGGCTCAAAACACTTAAGTGTTCAGGTAATGTCAAATGCCCTTGTGGAAACTTATTATACGAAATCGCTATTCCCTCGTTTCGGATTGCAAAGCCCATTCCTACGAATTTGTTAAAATATTTAATTTGATTGTCAACCTGGTTAAACTTTAATTAACTTTTCACAATCCAGATATCATCACATATGTGTCAACATGTCTGTAAAACGAAAGGAGGTAGTATGTGGATATTTTACAATATTTTTTTCTTCTTTTTAGAACCCAAACATCAATTCGAGAATCTATGTAAAGGCGACGGGAAAAATCCAATTTATTTTTTTCGGCCGTCTGTGGTCAAGATTCGCATGTTGTCGAAGAAAATTAAGACTTATTTGTTACCACCATGACTTAGTCTTCGTCGTCGTCTCTGTTAATTTTATTACGTTTAGTTTAATAACAATAGGCAGACGAATGTGTGTGTTTTGCTTATCTCATCGTATTGCCTCGCAGGAATCATCCCTCAGTGGCTGGAGGGGGACCTGTATCGTGACGGTCCTGGAGTACTGAACATCGGGGACACTTGGTACCATCACATATTCGATGGTATGGCCGTCCTCCACAAGTTCTCCATCAAAGTGAGTATATTACTTATAATACATTATACTAATACTACTTATATATCAATGGCTACAGCAAAGATGGTAACACTTATAGTTATAATACTGATGATTATAGCAGCAAAGACTAATGTTTTCCCTTACTGCAGCTTAACAATAGCAAAGAAGATGAATATACACAAAAGTATGACTAACATACAAAAAACATACATTTTATATATTTTAAACTATGATTCACGACTTTTGTTGTTCCCTTGTCGTGGCAGGGCGGAGAGACGACATATCGCTCACGTATCCTGGAGAGCGACTCCTACAAGAAGAACTCGGCAGCGAACCGCATTGTGGTGAACGAATTCGGCACTAGGGCGTACCCGGACCCCTGCAAGACTATTTTGCAGAAGTAAGGCAATTGGCAATGTGTTTACTTATTATAGAGAGACCAATTATTAAGGCGTTTAGATTAAATTGTCCGACCATGTGTGTTTTTTTAGTGGTCGAAAAAGAATGGCCAGTTTTAAATATACAGTATAATCATTTAAAACCTAGAAATAAGTTTTCGATAACTACTGTATATGGGGAAAATTGCATATGTACACACGCAGTTTTATATATATATATGCAAGTAAATCACTGTAGTTGCGCGTGATCCAGGAGGTATATGCTGATAACCACAAGGAAAGAAGAAAACACTAAGTTCCCAAGCGCTTTCGTGTAATTCACATCTTCAGGTTATTAGCATATACCTGGATCACGCGCACCCACAGTGATTTACTTGCATATATATATATATATATATATATATATATATATATATATATATATATATATATATATATATATATATATATAAAACAATGAAGTATGTCTGTGTTCCGCACGGAAATCTCGGAAACTAGTTTACCGATGTGTAGTGATGATGGGTGGTGTTATATGTAGTGATGATGATGGATGGTGTTATATGTAGTGATGATGGGTGGTGTTATATGTAGTGATGATGGATGGTGCTATATGTAGTGATGATGATGGATGGTGCTATATGTAGTGATGATGGATGATGTTATATGTAGTGATGATGGATGTTGTTATATGTAGTGATGATGGGTGCTGTTATATGTAGTGATGATGGATGGTGCTATATGTAGTGATGATGATGGATGGTGTTATATGTAGTGATGATGGATGGTGTTATATGTAGTGATGATGGATGGTGTTATATGTAGTGATGATGGGTGGTGTTAGATGTAGTGATGATGGATGGTGTTATATGTAGTGATGATGGGTGGTGTTATATGTAGTGATGATGATGGATGGTGTTATAGGTAGTGATGATGGATGATGTTATATGTAGTGTTAATGGATGGTGTTATATGTAGTGTTAATGGATGGTGTTATGTGTAGTGATGATGGATGATGTTATATGTAGTGATGATGGGTGGTGTTATATGTAGTGATGATGGGTGGTGTTATATGTAGTGATAATGGATGGTGTTATATGTAGTGATGATGGATGGTGTTATATGTAGTGGTGATGAATGATGATATATGTAATGATGATGGGTGGTGTTATATGTAGTGATGATGGGTGGTGTTATATGTAGTGATGATGGGTGGTGTTATATGTAGTGATGATGGATGGTGTTATATGTAGTGATGATGGATGGTGTTATATGTAGTGGTGATGAATGATGATATATGTAATGATGATGGGTGGTGTTATATGTAGTGATGATGGGTGGTGTTATATGTAGTGATGATGGGTGGTGTTATATGTAGTGATGATGGGTGGTGTTATATGTAGTGATGATGGGTGGTGATATATGTAGTGATGATGGGTGGTGTTATATGTAGTGATGATGGGTGGTGTTATATGTAGTGATGATGGGTGGTGTTATATGTAGTGATGATGGGTGGTGTTATATGTAGTGATGATGGATGATGTTATATGTAGTGATGATGGGTGGTGTTATATGTAGTGATGATTAGACAATAAAATAACAGTTTAATGCTAAAAAAATATACTTTGCTGTACCTTTGTAGTGAAAAACATGGTGGAACTTGCATACACCGTTAATGAACTATTGATGGAAGAAGTAGTTTTGAGGACTGAACAGTGAGACAATGTGGAGCATCCCGGAGGGTGGCGTCCTACCGTTGCCTAGCGGATGAGCGCGATTCTGCTAGTGTGTATATATATATATATATATATATATATATATATATATATATATATATATATATATATATATATATCATGTAGATCCACAATGAAAACGTGGATAAGATAAATCTTGATAAACTCACACGGGAAAAGGGAAACAACGGAGTACCTTAGCTTTCGTCTTTATTAAGACATCTTCAGAAGCCTCTCAAGATGTCTTTAATAAAGACAAATTAATATATATATATATATATATATATATATATATATATATATATATATATATATACTTCTATACACCAAGAGCTATATACACCCACACTTATAAATTCTCCTTCTTCCTATAGATTTATGAGTCGGTTTTCCCTCCCTGATTTTGAAGATACCACAGACAACTGCGCCGTCAATGTCTGCTTCTTTGGAGACCAACTGTTTGCCATGACCGAGACGAACAAGATGCGGAGAGTCAGCCCAGACGACCTCAAGACCATTGGCGAAAAGGTGAGAGAGAGAATTAATTTAACTACTATCGCTGCATCCCTCATTCAAGCCTCCTATTGATATATGCTTTCTTCATATTACAGACAAACGTCACTAGGTACGTGGCGGTGAACATGGCCACGGCTCACCCACACGTAGATCCTGATGGCACCGTATATAATATGGGTAACTCCTACACGAGTGCCAAGGGCCCCACCTATAACATTGTCAAGTTTCCCCCTAAGAAGACACTTCCCAATGGTAGGTGTCCAGATCATTTTATCAATCGTTATCCGTTAAATAGTTATCAATTGGATAACCTGAAGATTACCTCCCCATTTTATTTCACCTTAAGATTAACCACCCGAACGCTAACTTAACTTACCCTAATCTATCCTAACCTAAAGGGGTTTAATCATCAGGTGTGTTACGGAGTTCCAACTTATCTGCCAGAGAATTATGCCTTTTGTCTTTGGACTGGAGTATGCCCCAGTCGATAAACCGGGGCATTTCTTCTCAACAAACATGATGATGGTCATGACCATTTCTTTCTCCTTCTGACCAATAGGTGAGGTACTGACACCCTTCGACCAGGCTTCAGTAGTAGCGTCTATCCCGTGCCGCTGGAAGATGAAGCCTTGTTACTACCACTCTTACTCTATCACAGACAACTACTTCATCTTGGTGGAGCAGCCGCTGGGCATATCTCTACCTAAGCTCCTTACTGGCCACTATACAAAGAAGTCTTTCATGCAGTCCATGGAGTGGTTACCCAAAGAGAAGGTAAGTGTATGTCTGACATTAATATGTCATGAGTCACAAGAACGTAGTTTTTATTCCTCTCGTGCTTGTTCTTGGGTATTAGTCTAATGATATATTGCCATTAATATCCACATGTTCTCTAAAAATTCCTTCTCATTTAAACCTTGTTCATATTTTCAAGTGCATACCAACACTTCACTGCTTAGAAAAAATAAATTAAAGCTCAGCACACTGAGCGTTGTGGTTTGTGCAGCAATTGTATTCTGGTTGCTTTAATGTAACAAAATATTCTTGAAGAGAGAATGGCTTTTGGAAATTGCTGTTGTATTGGTTTCTCGAGTCGATTCATTTATTTAATGTTTTCACTAGAGGTCCTCACTTAACCCCAACTGTAAATCACCTGTATGGTGTGTTGCTCAGACTAGGTTCCGTGTGGTACGCCGTAGTGATGGCGTTGTGGTGAAGACCGTGTACCAGGCCGACACCTTCTTCACCTTCCACGCCATCAACGCCTACGAGGAGGACGGCCATTTGATCGTCGACCTCTGCTGCTTCGACGATGGAAGTGTGAGTTACCCTTCAGTCGATCTCTGTCTGTTGACCCGGTCTGTCTTTCATCCTGTCTCTTATTTTGTCTTTCTTTTTGTCCTTGATCTCTCTCTCTCTCTCATATCTCACATCTCTCTCATCTATTTGAAATTAATTTACCATATTAACTTATACTCCCATATTTTCAGATTTTTCCATATACCTATAGTATATAGTTCATATAAAGTATCAACCGGTAAAAAAACCCTAAAATAATCTACATTATTCACTGTTACTATCTATTAACAAGATGTTATGCTTTATTACTAGATCTTTCTCCACATCGATACTACACGATCGTAATAACATAAATCAATAACAAAGCAACGTATTGTAATCTAAATCACTAACTGTGACTCCATAATATAACAAATAATTCATGGATGGTGTGTTGTTTTGTGCTCGCCAGGTGGTGAATCAGATTTGGCTAGAGAACATCGTGAACCCTACAGAGGCTTTCAACAAGTCTCTACAAGCCATGCCACGTCGCTTCGTCGCCCTCGATGTCTCGGTGAGTGTGAAGAGCGTCATCATCAAATACTTCCGTCTTATGATTTATACTGCTCAATGAACACTTCCCAGACTATTTTCCTCTGCCAGTATACATAAGGATGATAATACATAGACATTTACATGTAAATATATATATAATCAAATAAAGGTATTTACTCAAAGGATTAAGCAACATCAAGACACGACATGACACGCGCACATTTAATGCAATCATAATAAAACTTGTAAGTATGTATTACATAAACAACCTATTACTAATCCAGTCGACCAATTCAAACCCGAGTTTACATGTTCGATGTAGAGAATAATGAGCCTCCACTCCGTTATATAAAGTAGTGCTTTTGTCATATGCAAGTTTGGTCCGTGTGCTATTACAGTGGCAATGGACAAAACTAAATAACAAAATATTATCCTTTATGCGCGAAGAATGGCAAAATAAAAAATCGTCTTCAGACTCGATGCTTGAATTAATTGGAAGTACGTGTATCTCACCCCCACAGCAAGCAAGTGTGGACAGAAATCTGGTGGCGCTGAGAGACACCAAATGTCAAGCCTTCAAACTGAATACCGGTGCTATCCAATGTGTGCCGGAGGATCTGTCGCCTGCCTGGATGGAGATGCCCAGGATCAACTACAGACTTAACGGCAAGAAGTATCGGTACATCTACGGTTTCATCCCTACCGTGGGAATCAACTGTGGCACTGTATGTTGTAACTCTTTGGTGACTGGGTAGACGGACTCCTAGATCTAAGACACCCAAACCCTGGTGGTTAGGTTAGGTTAGGTTAAGTTAGAGACCATTCTTTAACAAAAATTTTGAGGTCGTGTTGATTTTGTTTAATTCCCCGTTTAGTACAGTGAGGTCTCCGATTTTTACAGACAATATATTTTCATTTTTTTTTTGGAAGCCGCGTCAATCTTCTGCTGGATATTATTTCGCTCTCAAATCTATCCTGACTTTAAATTACTAAGTTATATCATGGTCTTGTCGTTACCCAAATTAAAGTCAGACTCAGCAATGCTTAATTTTGTGTCTGTTGTAACTATTGTGTCAGTGTTTATCCTTACTTGAAATCTCTGTTCCGTCCAGGAGTTTCTTCGAATGACGCTTTTAGTTTTCTTGACGCAGTTGTGTAAGGTGGACACCGAGAGTAAGGAGGTTCTCAGGTGGGAGGGGCCGGGCTTCCAGGTGTCAGAACCTATCTTCGTCGAGCGTCCAGGTGCCACCGAGGAGGATGACGGCGTTGTCCTCGCGTCTCTCATCAACGAAAAAAGTAAGGAAGGCAGGGAGAAGTACTGTACAGTATTTACACAAAG
Organism: Homarus americanus; assembly: GCF_018991925.1. NCBI lineage: Eukaryota > Metazoa > Arthropoda > Malacostraca > Decapoda > Nephropidae > Homarus > Homarus americanus. The sequence goes on along the minus strand of NW_024711292.1, from coordinate 7,837,837 downwards.
TAACAGTGAAATACGAAGGATTCCTTAAGAGTCTGGGAAAAGAGGAGCTATGCAGGAAGGCCGTGAAAAGCTGATTAAAGGGTATGAATTATATTCCTTTTATTCAACTTGGAGACAATTGGATTACTTACAGGGGAAAGAAGAGTAACAGTTAACGGTGTAATGATCTGCAAGTTGTAGCTAATCAAATACTCAAGGAAATAGTACCTACTTAATTGTAGCATACGCAAAATTTATCATATCCTGTCGATGTTGCCAATTCCCAAATTATAGAGACCTCAAGGTCTGGTGGGGTAGAAAAGGAGCGATTACCTCTAACGCATTCATGTATCGGTTGGGTTGGTCTTCGCCAGAGATTTCATATTTCGGACACCTTGGGTCACGAAACATTTTCGACTGGTATATTTAAAGGAATATGTATAAAGTGGGGTTTGGAGTGGGTAATTGGTGGGATTTTGCTGCTTCACATTTAGTTTGTGACCACGAAATGACGTCCCTGCCAACATAAGGGTTAGTGTACGAGTATCATGGTTCATGCAACTGAAACATTAAATCTTTTCGCACTCTGTCGTGAAGAGTCACTAGAAGAGTGATCAACAGTACAAATACAACAAAGGTGAGGCTGATAAAGACGATTTCACTAGCATGTAAATGCATATTAATATATCTCTTCTCCCTGGACAGGTACGGTTGGTGGTTCTCGACGCCAAGACTTCAGCAGCTCGCTTTGGCGACCTTCAAGACACACGGAGTCGTCACCAAGGAGTTCCACGGCCTCTTCGCCAGATCCCGTGACAACGTTCACCGGTACTGAGACCCATGAGACTGCACACTCTAGTATTCATGAACAATAAACATTATGAAGATGGAGAAGTAGACCACCAGTAAATAAGTACTGAGAATGAAGAACCTTCCTCTAATTTACTTGAAGACTACAAGAATTAAATAAAAATACTGATATGATACTTGAGCGAGGGAGTTCATTATGGAAGCCGTTATGTATAAATGTTAGTGTTTCACATCGTAAAAAATTTCATTTGAATATCTTAACCTCATATAGTGAGTTTCTGTCAGGGCGAAGCAAGCCAGACTAGGAGAGCGACATAGTGTTGGCATATACGCGCCATCACCGACCTGCCTACCACGGCGAACACCACACCCCCGTGACTCCCAGGTAGTATACATGTAGCCAATGACACCCCCACTGGTGGTAAACTCAACAGACGTAGAATCACAGTCAAGCAAGAACATGAAAGCCAGTTCATAGACTTCATCCCCAGATGGTACAAGGACTACAAGCCTGACAACTACCAAAGTTTCCATGACGATCTGATAGATAGGACTTATGCATACTTCACCAACAATGCCTCCACCAAAAAAAGGAGAAAACGTGGTCAGCATAATGGGAACAGGCAACAGCAGTTCTATAATGACCCTGAGCTGAAAAACTCAGGGCTAGGGTCAGGAGGGTGGATAAGGGTTACAGACAAATTAGAACACCTCAAGTAACAAGATCACTAGATTTTGTAACCGCTAGATCAAGGTTAGGATATAAGTACCTCTGGCAGTATGCTCCTCAAGCAGATGTAAAGAAGTCTAAATGTAAAGTGTGTGGCCAGACATATGGCCACACACTTAACTACGTCCTCGACTGTGTGAAGATAGAACCTTTTAGGGACAGGTCCAAGCACACTGTGTGTGAAATGGCACAACACTAAATCTCTAATGGCAAGATAGCCGACATATTAAGATTGTATCCACTTTTTTGCACTTAGTAACTACTGTATATCAGTTCACATGTACAGAACCAAATACAAAATGTGCTTGAATACTTCTCATGTAAATGTGAATAACAAAGTGTGAGGCCAGACATACTGTCTCACACGCCTGTACTCACGCATTTGTGAATAAGTTACCCTTTATGTATAGAACTAAACAAATAATGTAATTGAAATACTGTGTAACATTCAGTGCCGTAACATCCTGACAACGTGGGTTAATGATTATGACCCGTTGTAAACTCTACTCTGTAATCCTTTTGCGTTACCGCTCACCGGAGGAGTGTGGGGTGCACAATAAAAGTGCTGTAAGCCAAATCAATCACTGAGGACCCCCACCACCACCACAACACTCACTCAGGACCAACACCACCACAACACTCACTGAGGACCACCACCACCACAACACTCACTGAGGACCACCACCATGACAACACTCACTGAGGACCACCACCACACCACAACACTCACTCAGGACCAACACCATGACAACACTCACTGGAGACCACCACCACCCACAACACTCCTCCAGGACCAACACCATGACAACCTCACAGGACCACCACCCACAACACTCCTCCAGGACCACCACCATGACCACACTCACTGAGGACCACCACCACCACAACACTCCTCAGGACCAACACCATGACAACACTCACTGGGGACCACCACCACCACAACACTCCTCAGGACCAACACCATGACAACACTCACTTAGGACCACCACCACCACCACAACCTCACTCAGGACCACCACCATGACAACACTCACTGAGGACCACCACCACCCAACACTCCTCAGGACCAACACCATGACAACACTCACTGGGGACCACCACCACGACAACACTCCTCAGGACAACCTGACAACACTCACTGGGGACCACCACCACCTGACAACACCACTCAGGACCAACACCATGACAACACTCACTGGGGACCACCACCACCACCACAACACTCCACTCCAGGACCACCACCATGACAACACTCACTCAGGACCACCCACAACACTCCTCAGGACCACCACCATGACACTCACTGAGGACCACCACCATGACAACACTCACTGGGGACCACCACCACCACAACCTCACTCCAGGACAACACCATGACAACCTCACTGGGAACCACCACCACCCACAACCTCCTCAGGACCACCACCATGACAACACTCACTGAGGACCACCACCACAACACTCACTGAGGACCACCACCAGCACTCCTCGGACCAACACCATGACAACACTCACTCAGGGACCAACCATGCAAACACTCACTCAGGACCACCACCACCACAACACTCACTCAGGACCAACACCATGACAACACTCACTGAGGACCACCACCACCACAACCTCACTCAGGACCAACACCATGACAACACTCACTGGGACCACCACCACCACCTGCACACTCACTCAGGACCACCACCATGAGCAACACTCATTGAGGACCACCACCACAACACTCACTGAGGACCACCACACCACAACACTCCTCAGGACCAACACCATGACAACACTCACTCAGGACCAACACCATGACCAACACTCACTGAGGACCACCACCACAACCTCCTCGGACAACACCATGACAACACTCCTGGGAACCAACACTGCAACCCTCACTGAGGACCACCACCACCACAACACTCACTCAGGACCCACCACCGACAACACCACTCCAGGACCAACACCATGACAACACTCACTGAGGACCCCACCACCACGGCAACTCTCACAGGACCACCACCATGGCAACACTCACACAGGACCACCACCACCAACACTCACTCAGGACCACCCACCACCACCACAACACTCACAGGACCACCACCATGACACTCCACTCACGGGACCCCCACCACGACAACTCTCACTGGGACCACCACCATGACAACACACTGAGGACCACCACCACCACAACACTCACTGAGGACCACCACCACAACACTCACTGGGACCACCACGACAACACTCATGCAGAGCACCACCACCATGACAACACTCACTGAGGACCACCACAACACTCACTCAGGACCACCACCGCAACACTCAATGGGAACCACCACTGGCACTCACTGGGACCACCACAACACTCACTGGGGACCACACCGACAACACTCCTCCTAGGACCACCACCATGACAACACTCACTGAGGACCACCCACAACACTCACTGAGGACCCACCGACAACACTCCTCACAGGCACCACCACCATGACCAACACTCCTGAGGACCCACCATAACACTCACTCAGGACCACCACCGACAACACTCAATGGGGACCACCACCATGGCAACACTCACTCAGGACCACCACAACCTCCACAGGACCACCACCACGACAACACTCACTAGGAACCACCACCATGGCAACACTCACTCAGGACCACCACACAGCACTCACTCAGGACCACCACCGACACTCCTCAGGACACCACCATGGCAACACTCCTCAGAGCCCACCACCACCACCACGGCAACACTCAATCAGGACCCCCACCAGGCAACACTCACTCAGGACCACCACCATGACCAACACCTCAGGACCACCACCATGGCAACACTCACTCAGGACCACCACCACCATGACAACACTCCTCAGGACCACCACTGGCAACACTCACTCAGGACCACCACAGCAACACTCCTCAGGACCACCACCATAGCAACACTCACTCCAGGACCACCATAACGACAACACTCACTAGGACCACCACCATGACAACACTCACTCAGGACCCACCACACGACAACCTCACTCAGGACCACGACCATAACACTCACTCAGGACCACGACGCCTCACTCAGGACCACCACCATGACAACACTCAATGAGGACCACCTGCAACACTCTAGGACCCCCACCATGGCAACACTCACTCAGGACCCCCACCATGACAACACTCAATGAGGACCACCACCATGGCAACACTCACACTGAGGACCCCACCATGACAACACACACTGAAGACCACCACCATGGCAACACTCACTCAGGACCCCACCATGGCAACCTCCTCAGGACCACCACCATGACAATTCTCTCTCTCTCTGTAGAAGAATTGGAATTCAGCGCTACTGATGCATATTTTTGTATGCAGTGATAAAGGTTATATGATTTTTTTTTATATATACAGTATATGTAAAAATTTTCTATTGTTTCAATACCGTACTTGTTCTCCATACCATACCTGTTACGATACAATGCGAGTTTCTAACTCTCCCCTCCCATAACAAATTCTACAACCCGTTTAATAAGGAAAATTACCTTAAAGGTTCAATCTTTCTATTTATTTACAACAATAACTAAAGCTGATGACATAATTGCCCATAAAATATAATACAACAAAAGAAATCAGAAAACTCAAGTAATAATAAATGAACAATAAATCCTAACTATTACACTATAATATATAATCACTAAATCCTAAACATCACCATATAAACTATAATAACTCTGGACCAATAAGAGTACACTAACACTCGACCCTTAAGGTTTAGGAGACAGGAGACCAGATGTTGACTTCACAGCTCCGTAACTGACTCTGGAGCATACCAGATTTTCCTCCGACGGACCAATCACGCTCCACATACTAGTTACTAAGACCGGCCAGTTATACCCCAGACTGACTGATGGCCAGCGCCATCTTGTGACCATAGTCTTCCCTACAAACCATACCTGTTCTCTGAAGATAAAAAAAGATGATACTGGTAATAAACGAAAAAAAGACTGTAGTTACAGTATAGTTAATGACTCAGAAAGTTAAATACCGTCCTCAAGGAGTTAGATCATCGTCCCTCAAAGGAGTGAGTTCACCGTCCTCAAGGAGTCAAATCCTCGTCCTCAATGAGTCAGATCATCGTCCTCAAGGAATCAGATCATCGTCCTCAAGGAGTCAAATCCTCGTCCTCAAGGAGTCAGAACATCGTCCTCAAGGAGTAAGATCATCGTCCTCGAGCTAGATCATCGTCCTCGGGAGTTGGATCATCGTCCTGAAGGTGCTAGATCATCGTCCTTAAAGAGTTAAATCATCGTCTTCAAGGCGTTAAATCATCTTTCTCTGAGGGCTAAAGCCATAGTCCTCAAAGAGTTAAACGATATGCCTAAAGTAGTTAAACCATCGTCCTCAAAATGTTAACTCTCATCTTCAAAAGGTTAAACTGTCATCTTAAACGTTTAAATCCTCATATAGAATAGGTTAACCCATTGTGTAACAGGCAGTTGGGTTGTCCGCTGCTCATCCACTTGTTCACGGTCCCACTCTGGGGGTGAAGGGGGCAGCAGCAGGGGGGCAGAGGCGGGGGACGGAGGCGGGAGGTGGAGTCGGAGGCGGGAGGTGGGGACGGAGGCGGGAGGTGGGACGGAGGCGGGGTGGGGACAGGCGGGAGGTGGGGACGGAGGCGGGGGTGGGGACGGAGGCGGGGGTGGGGACGGAAGGCAGGGAGGTGGGGACGGAGGTGGGGGTGGGGCCGGAAGAGGGTGGGGCCAGGAAGCGAGGGGTGGGGACGGAGGCGGGGGGTGGGGACGGAGGCCAGAGGTGGGGACGGAGGCAGGGGGTGGGGACAGGCAGGGGGTGGGGACGGAGGCGGGGGGTGAGGCAGGCAGGGGGTGGGGACGGAGGCGGGGGTGGGGACGGAGGCGGGGGGTGGGGACGGAGGCGGGGGTGGGGACGGAGGCGGGGGTGGGGACGGAGGCAGGGGGTGGGGACAGGAAGCGGGGGTGGGGACGGAGGCGGGGGGTGGGGACGGAGGCGGGGGTGGGGACAGGCGGGGTGGGGACGGAGGCGGGGGTGGGGACGGAGGCGGGGGTGGGACGGAGGCGGGGGGGGGGTGGGGACAGGCGGGGGGTGGGACGGAGGCCAGGGGGGTGGGACAGAGCGGGGGGTTGGGGACGGAGGCGGGGGGTGGGGACGGAGGCGGGGGTGGGACGGAGGCGGGGGGTGGGACGGAGGCGGGGGGTGGGGACGGAGGCGGGGGTGGGGACGGAGGGCGGGGGTGGGGACGGAGGCGGGGGGTGGGGACGGAGGCGGGGGACGGAGGCGGGGGTGGGGACGGAGGCGGGGGACAGAGGCAGGGGGGTGGGGACGGAGGCAGGGGGTGGGGACGGAGGAATTGGGGACGGTCATTTGCCTTCGGGCAGGTCCACCAGGTTAGGTGATGTAATTTTTTTAAATCTGTGACCATCACTGATGGGTACGATAGATATAAGGCGGCGTCACACTGGGATATTTTGTTGGCGCGTCTGCCCAACGCAACGAACACAACAAATCAAGAAGAGGGTTCGCAATGAATTCTGTTACTACAGTTGAGGCCTTACAGGATTGTATAGTTCTTCATCAAGTAATCGTGGGCCCTTCGTGCCCGGTGGCGAGAGTCCAGTGGTATAGTTTACCAAAGCGTGAAAGTTCGAACGCTCGTGCTTAGCTAGCGCGCAACCGCGACCGGCTGACAGCATACCAGCGACATCGTTTCCAGTGTAAATAAAATGGTTAATTAAGCCTCCTAAAAGAAACCATCGACATGGGACAGGTTTGTTCCTCTGAATACGATTTTCCCACCAAGTTTGATGAAAACGATCGTGCCGTTTCGGCTGCCGAGAACAACACACGGCTATTCCTAGTATATAGAGATAATCATGGTCGTGGTTATTATAATCATGGTCGTGGTTGTTGTAATCATGGTCGTGGTTGTTATAATCATGGTCGTGGTTGTTATAATCATGGTCGTGGTTGTTATAATCATGGTCGTGGTTGTTATAATCATGGTCGTGGTTGTTGTAATCATGGTCGTGGTTGTTATAATCATGGTCGTAGTTCTTATAATCATGGTCGTGATTGTTATATCATGGTCGTGGTTGTTTATATTCATGGTCGTGGTTGTTGTAATCATGGTCGTGGTTTATTTATAATCATGGTCGTGGTTGTTATAATCATGGTCGTGGTTGTTATAATCATGGTCGTGGTTGTTATAATCATGGTCGTGGTTGTTATAATCATGGTCGTGGTTGTTATAATCATGGTCGTGGTTGTTATAATCATGGCCGTGGTTGTTATAATCATGGTCGTCGTTGTTATAATCATGGTCGTCGTTGTTATAATCATGGTCGTCGTTGTTATAATCATGGTCGTCGTTGTTATAATCATGGTCGTCTTGTTTATAATCATGGTCGTCGTTTATAATCATTAGTGGTTGTTATAATCATGGTCGTGGTTGTTATAATCATGGTCGTG